>NW_019154122.1:3969709-4109669 GCF_002288905.1 Enhydra lutris kenyoni
AGGAAGGAGTGAGAAGCCTTAAAGCAGAGAGAAGATTTGGAGTGGACGTGGAAGCCAGGAAAAGCTGAGTCCTGGCAATTTTGGAGGGGCAAACAAGATGACCCACAAACTCCGGCTACCGGTTCCAGAAGGCACCCAACTCCTGTTGCATAGAAGCCAGACTGTTTGGCTGCTCTAACCTACCCACACTCTTGTTGTCTTTCCTTATCTAAGGCACCTTGGGCAAGACTTGAATTGTTTCTCTCCAAGAGGATGACGAGCACCCTGAGCTATGAGTACGCACAGCACGATTTACAGGCGCCTCCGAGACTCAGCAAAGCCTCCTTGCCCCTGCTTCTCTTTGAAGCCATATGAGGAGATAGCCAGGCCCTAGACAAAGCAACTTGAGAACATTTACTAAAGATATCAAGGACTGCAAAAGAAAACAGAGCTGGCCAAATCCTTTAGTGGGAAGGAAAGGATGCAGAATAAATAGGCCGGTGACCAGTCCTCAGGGTGGGTGGGGTTCCTCTGGAAGGCTTTCTAGACAGGCCATATTTTCCTGCCCTCTGTGTCAGCCCAGCTCTTTCCAGTCTCCAGTCTTCAGCTTTACCATCTCTCTCTCCCCGACCTCTTTTAGTAAGTGAGACTTATAGCTCGGGTTTAGCCTTGACCAGACATCTACAAAGGGCTGCTTGTTCCCCTTTTCCCTTTGCTCATGAGCAAATCGTCCAAGAAGCCAAAGCTCTGGGACTTAAAGGGCCCGAGGTGGGGAAAAGACACCGAGGCAGCTCACAAAATGTGATTTGTCACGGATGCTGACCCTCCGCAGACAGGCAAGGCCGCGGAAAAACCCTGCCACCGAGGCTGGCTACCTGCCAGCACTGAAGTCAGTGAAGTTTTGCAGGCTTTTTCCCCAGAATGGGAGTTCCCCCAGCTCCGGGTTGTACTCACCCGTCAGACTGGAGATCTGTGGGGCGAAGGCCGCATCTAGCCTTCAGGTTAGAAACTACACATTCGTGCAGGAGTCGCTCCTCCCTCAGACCAGAGCCCCCGGAAGGCAGAGTGTGTCCCCCTCTTCAGTTTAGGCACTCACCCAGAGACAACAGTAGGAGAAATGGTACCTTTCCTTGTGTGCTTCCTATGTACCTGAAACTGGTTTGTTTGTTTGTTTGTTTTAAATAAACATATTAATTCATTTTAGCCCTCAGCAACACTGTGAGAGAGGACTTGGTATGATTCTTCTTTTCCTATTTTCTAGATGATGAGACTGAGGCATCAGAAGGTTGACTAATTTGCTCAAGGTTGCACAGTGAGGTGATGGAGGCAGGATTCTCCATCAGACTGAGAACAACGAGGGGAGAGGGGGACAGGGACTATATCCTGCCCCTTGCCTCCACCAGATCAGGGGTTCATTCAGGAAAAGAAGGAACGCTTCTTCCTTCCAAGATCAGACCTCCCTCTTCTGTCCCACCTATATCTCCCTGTTGGGAGCTGTAACAGCGGTAACAGCCCTTACTCAGTGGTGTGCCTAGCATCTGGGTTGGGGCTGGGGAATTGCCCCTTACAGCTCTGAGCTGGTCTCCCAGAAATACGGCCCACAGGGTGAAGAACCCAATCTTTTGGGGATAAAGCATCTATCTGGGGTGGGGGTCAGGATGCCAGCATTCTCTCCATCCCCCCGGTGCCTGGATGGGAGGCCACAGAGTGCCCGGGAGCTTGCAGGCCACTATCACAGGGAACACACCTTCCGGAGCCCGGCCTGGTGCCACCCAGTTAGCTGGGCATTTCCTTCTGTCCACAGCTCACCTCACTTCTGGCCTCAAACCCAGCCCTGAGTCTCTGGAACCTAGCAACTCTCACAGGAAACAATGGAAATTTCAGTTTTTATTCTCCCTCTGTCATTACTCAAAAGGTTTTCCTCTAAGCTACATGCACACACGCACACACACGCTGGTTTCTCTCCGCCCATCAGCCTGGGTTGCTCTGGAAATTTTCAGGCGGAAGGGAGACCTGGGCGCAGGCGGAGAGGCCCAGTGGCATGGCCCAGGGTGCTGTCTGTGGGTGTGTGTCAGATCATACAGGAGTGGGATTTACCACCCAAGCACCTGCGTCTGGGCCTGTGTGTGCACCAGCCGTGTGTCTCTGCACCCCTCTCCCGGGGCTCTGATTTATGTCAATCCAAGTTGGTCTGTGAGTGGTTTATGGGGAAAATGGTGTGTGTGAGCGACAATTCAATTCACTCTCAAGTGCCCACCGTGAGGCTCTGTGGTTAGTGCAGGAGAAAATGTGAAAAAGGCCAACCTGTGTGTGAGCAAATGATGTTCGCTTGTGTGTGAACCGGGAGTGCCTGTGCAGAATTTGTGTGTGAAAACACGTCCTGAAGCTTTGAGTCTAGGGTTTGAGACTCACGTTTGTGAGTCTGTGTAAAAATGCGAATTGGAACGTGAGCAGCAGCGTGTGTGAAAGTCGTGCCCGCTGTGTCACCTGCAGGGTGACACTTTTTAAGATTGATCAAGTGTGCGTCTGAGTGGGTGAGGTCTGTCGCTGTGCGCCGGTTGGGAGTGAGGACGCAAGTGTGAAGGGTCTTAGGGGGAACAGTGTGGCATATGCGTGTGTGTATGTGTGTGTGCGTTCCCAGGTGCGCAGTGTGCAGGCTGCGTGTGTGAAAGCATGGGGAGCTCTCACGGCCCGAGTGAAAGGTCACGTTGCGCGGTGTGAAAGGGGGTGAGAGCGAGTTTGGGGATCCGTGAAGGGGTCGCGAGCTTGGGGAGGGGCGGTGGGGGCCCGCGCGCAGGGCCCCGGCCCCGTCCCATCCCATACTCCAGGCCGGGTTTGGCGGGAAGCCGGGCTGGGCCGCGGCCCGCGCCGAGGGGGCTGGGGGGCCCAAACAAAGGCCCAGTTGGCTGCTCCGCCGGCTCGGGCTCCGGCTAGCGGCGCCCGCGGTTCGGGGGCGGCCCGGGGGTGGGGCCTGGCGCCTCGGGGCGGGGCGGGGCGTCCGGGGGCGGGGCCCGGTTCCCGGGGGCGGGGCGGACGGCCGCGAGGGCGGAGCGGGGCGGGCCGCGGGAGAGGTGGGGGCGGCGGGAGCGGGCCGCGCTGTCCGGAGGATTCCGCAGGCTGGCGAGCGGGCGGCTGCGGGCTGACGCCGAGGGAGAGAAGGGGCAGAGCCGGCCCGGCCATGGGACAGCGGGCGGCGGGCGCGCTGCTGCTGGCGCTGCTGCTGTACGGGCAGCTGCTCGCGGTGAGTGTGCGGGGCCGGGGGCGGGGGCTGGGTGGTGGAGGGCGCGAGCGCCCCGGGCCCGGCTCGCTGCGCCAGCCAACTTGGTTGGGACTCTGGCCCGGGACGGGGGCGCCTGCCAGGGACCCCGGGCGGGCACAGGCCGGCGCCACCCTCCGCCGTGGGGTTGTCCCGAGAGGCGCCCGGGGAAACCTGCGTGGGGCTGGGGGCGGGGCCGCGTGAGAGCCCGTGGGTCGCCCGGCCACGTTGCTGAGTCTCCAATCGCGCTAGGCATGGCCCGGCCTGCCATTCCTGGGGACCAAGCGGAGAAACTTCGAGCAGGGCGGGAACTTGGCGGGGCAAGGGCACCCTTTTCTGTGCCAGCTTGGAAAGTGGGCACTCAGTGGTGATGGGGAGACTATCAATCCTCACCGGAACTTTACCAGCCCGTCTGGCCCCTTTGGGAGCTAGTAATCGGGCAGGCACAAGTAAAATCCATTCCGGACACAACTGAGGTTTGTGTGGAATACCCACGGGCCCCGGAGCCCTACAGCCCAGGACTTGAATCCATCCCTTCTCCTCACCGAGAGCTGTGTGACCTCGGGCAAGCCCAAAGGGAACTCAAAATGCACGGTCTCGAAGTGTATACAGCTGGAAGCTGGTTGGCAGGACGGCATGGAAGGCGGTGGAAGTGCCTGGTACTGGACCTAGGTCTGTTTCCTAGCTTTTCTCTTCTGGGGTCCTCAGGTGCAGGGGCGGGCCTGCCACTACAGCCCACTTCCCTGCTCTGAGCTTGGATGGGCCCGTGCAGAGAAAAGGAATGCTTGGCCAGGAGAGGCTCTGAGGACCTGAGTGAACTCGAGAAGGGCGGGGCAGGGTCCGTGGGCAGGCAGCTGGTGGCAGATGTGGGTGGGGGCACATCTGAGGAGCTGGGCCTGCCCTGGTGAACCACAGGGCCTCCCCCACCCTCTTTGAGGCGGTCCTAGGTGGTCCCTGTCCCTGCCCCCTGCCCCCCACCCCTTCTCAGAGCCAAGAAAGGGACTTTTCTCTAAGCCAGTGTTTACCCAGTGACTGAATCCCTGTCCTCGCCTGGCTAGTTTTGTCTCACCTCTGCCCTCCTGAGTCACTCCTGAACCCCCACCCCAGACCTGACCCCTCAGCTCTCTAGCCCCGCCCACCTAGAACCTCTCCTTCCCCATCCCCATCTGCACTGGTTCCTTAATCTCCTCTCTCAGCCTCTCACCCCAGCACTTCCCGGTTGTCCTGTTGCTTCCCATCTTGATCCAAACTTGATCTTTATTTTTCCAAAAAGTAGGCACCAACGTAGCACATGGGATGTCTTCCTTTTCTGCAACTCCCCCAGCTCTGCTCCCCTGCTGAGGGGCTCCAGGATACTGGGTCCTACCATGGCTAGAGTGAGGAGGTGGGCGGAGTTATTTGCTGTGTGCAGGAGGAATTTCCACAGAAATTCCAGATTGCAGCCAATCATCTCACTCACTCATTCATTCAACATATCTTCATTGAGCAGCATTCCATGACAGTCAGTGGGAGTTTGGGGGTTCATTCATTCAGCAGACAGTGCTAAGCACCTACTGTGTACCATGCATCTGGCACTGCACTAGGGGCTGGGGCTTATGGGTGAGCAAGCACAGGCCCTGACTTTGCTTTCCCAGAACTGAGATGGGTAAACAGGCAGTTCCAATCCTGTGGGATTATAGTCTCCTCAGCAACCACACCGAGGTCTTCACTGTCCCAACCCTGGCTAATGATGGAGAGCTGGAAAGAGCTTGGATCCAAGAAGTCTGGATCCCAGCTCTGTAATTTTCTAGCCTGTGATCTGAGGCCATTTCTTTTTCGTGGTCTCAGTTTCCACATCTGTAAAATGGGGTAAGAAGTTTATTACACATTTTCAATGACATCAGATTCCCAGCCCAGTGCCCTAGCAAGCCTTGGGCTCCTCCTCACCCACTGTCCTTTATTTTTTCCGCCCTTTGGTTCACATCTACACAAGAGGAAGGTAAGGTGGTCCTTAGGGAGCTCAAGACTTCACTGGGGGCAGAAGACTGAGGAAGCAGTGGTCTGTGATTAAGTGTGGGAGTAATTTCAGTTCAGAGGAGGTGGAGAGGCTTGCTGGGGGTGGGGGCCAGGCCTGGGTGACTCAGTGCCTGCCTTGGCCTGCTGATCCCTTTTCTTCCTGCTGGGGCCTTAGCCCTTCCTTTCTTGGGGCCAGCCCTGCCAGGAGACAGGAATCCTGAGAGGGCTGCCATGATTACGGTGTTTTCAGGGCTGAGGAGGGAAGTCACTGAGATACCTGTTTCCTGCCTCGGCTGGGTTTCCGCACTAGGGAGGCTGTGGGTGGATGGGGGTAATGGAGGAGCTGGAGGAGCCTCCCCTTCCCTCAGGGGCAGCACTATCTCAGCCCTCCCCTGGACATAACTGGCTGCCCTGCCCAACCCCCTGCCTCCCAGCCCCCAGCCCCCAGCTCCTCTTTCTCTAGACATGGTTGGGGTGGGGTATGCTTGTGAGTGTGCCTTGGGACTTCTGGAGGGAGGGCCTTAGGCCATAGAGGAAGGTGGAGGCTGGAAGGGGCAGAGATGGACCCCCCCCCATACACTAGGCCCAGCTCCCTATGTCTGGGGAGTAGTGGCCCCCACCTGGCTTGGCCTGGGCCTGTTCTCAGGCTCAGTGCAGGCATGTTGGGATCTGTGGATCTGAGATTCAGCTGGGGAAAGAGGGTTAGAAGGAAGGTGGCAGAAGATGACTGGGTTCAGAGCTTGGAGTGCTAGGGAGGGAAGTCTTGGGGTGCCAGACCAGATGATGATAAAATAATATGGACAGTTCACATTTATTGAGTGCCCACTGTTTGTAGGCACAAAGTTTCTTAGCAAATTCTCGCATGCCACTCCCCTGCTCAGATCCTCCCTGCATTCCCCCTGCTGCTCATGATCAGACTCAAGCCCCTGACCTAATATAGCCCACAAGGCCCTTTGGGATCCGGCCTCCCCCGCTCCCTCTCAAAATCTCTCCTCTTGCCAACTTTCCCTTTGCTTACTCACTCTAGCTACACTGGTCTTTGTTTCTCGAATATGCCAAACACACTCCCACCCCAGGGCCTTTGCATCTGCTGTTCCTTCTACCTAGAACGTTTGTCCCTCAAATATCTACATGACCCTCTACCTCCCTTAAGTCCCTGACTACTCTGCCCACATTCTCCGTCCCCTTAGACTGCTTTATTTTTTTTTCTTATTGCTATCTGAAAGTATTTGTTTACTTATTTATCTCTCCCCCTCACCCCCCCACCAATTTAAGCTCCACGAGAGCAGGACCTTGTGTGTTCTTGTTCGCTGCTGCTGTACCTTTAGCATCTGGCAGGTAGTAAGTGCTTGGTTAATATATCTGTTGAATGCATTAACCCGTAGCTCCTCATATGGTCCCCATTCTCTAAGCAGAGGACATCGAGGCACAGAGAGGTTACATAACTTGCCCAGTAGCTCACAGACACACATCCTTGGTGGTACCGTGAGCCAGGCTTTGAAGGCAGACAAAGCTCTCCTTGCCACTCTGCCTCGTATCCCACTTGCTTATAGCTAGCACTAGATGTTGATAAAACTGTTGTCACTCATGTTGATAAAAGTAAGAACTCAGGTCTGAGGTCGTACAGAAGCTGCTCTCAGACAAGGAATATCTGGGCCTGGCTTCAGGGACAAAGGTGCTCCGGATGGGTACGCCTTGTCCATCCAGCCTCCTAGGGATGCCTGTCCTGGAGGGAGCCTAGAAAGACCTAACTCCAGGGTGGCTATTTGTGGGATCACCTGTTTATTTGTAGTTTTGTTAGTTAATTTCCTCATCGAATATTCCCCGAGGTCCTATAGACAGTTGAATTAATCCTTGGACTTTCAGGCCCAAGGGGGCCAGGCCGGACCCCACCCTGTGTGGGGTGTGAGGGGGAAGAAAGTTCAGCAGAGGTGCATGGAGCCCTCACTGGTTTCCCCTGGTTGTTCCCTGGGGGCTCAAGGTTTAGCGTGAGTCTGCAGAGGCTCCAAGGCTACTTGGCCTTGTGGGGAGACTCTCAGGATGGGGAGTGGGAAGGGCTGCGCAAGATGTGGAGAGATACAGAGCCACGATTCAGAGGCCACTGAGGCCAGACATGTAGGTTCTGGACCCTTCACCACTTGGGAGTGTGGGAAGGGCTCTCAGCTCTGGCCCCTGGCCCCCCTTCCCAGTCCATCCCAGCTGGAGAGGTCAGGCTGGAGAACGAATGGGCGAACTTGACTCCATCCCCCAGCAGCTTCCCAAGGATAGGGTGAACACAGTGCCCTCTCCTCCCAGGGCCCACCCTGGCCTTGCCCCCAACTCCCTTCTTCCAGGAAGAGGGAGGTTGGGCTGAAGATCCTAGCCCTGCTGGAATGTTCCCCCAACCCAAGCCTTGGCCTCTTTAGCCTTGCTGCCCCCTCCTGCTCCCAGGGCCCAGCAGGGGCCTGCTGGCCGCCCCAGCGCCCAGAGCTGGCTGACTGAAACCTTGAAGAATGTGTGGAACTCACTTCGCGGGGAGCCGCCAGCCTCACTGCTGGCGTTGGGTTGGGTCCATGTCAATAGTGGCCTTGAGAGGGGAGTGGCTTGTGGCTGCTGGGGGTGGCTGGGCTAGGGGCATCATCACGAAAGCCCGAAAGCCCTGAGAACAAGGCGGCTCTTTGAGGCCTGGGAATGTGGGGCCTTCAAGTGTCAGCCGCCCCCAGAACCCACCCTTCCCTGTTTTCCCCACGCCTGCATGTGCCACAGTTGCAGCGACCTTAGAGCATCCCAGTGGCATCCCTGAGGTGTCCTTAGGAGAGCTCCTGGCTACTACCAAAAAGAGCCCTTTCCCTGAGGCATGGAGGAGGGCACCCTGTTTCTCTATTGCTCTGGTTTGTAGGGGGGCATCTGGGGCACAGAGGCCTGTGATGTGCGGTGAATGAATAAATGGATTGATGATGGATGTGATTAAATATTCCATAAGCTAAAGTCCCCTACAGCTGCACATTAGACATTCATTCAACATTAGAAATTCATTCAACAAGTATTTATTGAGTATCTACTAAGTGTCTGACCTTGTTCTAGGTGCTGAGGTCACAGCAGGGAACAAAAGGTCAAATTCCCTTCCCTCACGTTACTTGCAGTATAGCCCGTGCCGGAAGACAGTAATGTCAGATGGCGATAGTGCTCACAAGGAAAGATAAAGCAGGAAAGAGGGTGGAGAGAGCGATGAGGTGTGATGGGGAGGTCAGGAAAAGCCTCTGAGAAGATAATACTTGGACAGAAGCATCTGAAAGAAGTGACGGTGTGAAACCTACAGATGCCTGGAGACGGGGCACTCTAAGCAGAGGGAACAGCTAGTGCAAAGGCCCAGGGGTCTCTGGCATATCTGAAAAACAAGGAGGCCCATGTGTTTGGAGCAGGGTGAGTGAGGGGGAGCATGGTCCACGTGCTCAGCCTTGGCCATGGGAAGGCCTTTGGATTGGCTTCTGAGTGAGATGAGAGGGCACTCTAGTTGCTTTGCAGAGAAGAGGATGTGGAGGGTCAAGGGCAAAAGCAAGCAAGCCGTGATCCCAGCCAAAGACAAGGGGAACTCACACCAGGGCGATGGAAGTGGGAAGCAGTTGATCCCTGAAGATATTTTGAAGTTAGGGCTGACAAAATTGGCGGATGGCTTGACTGGGTATGGGATAGGACAGAAAGAGAGGAGTCAGAGAGGTCTTCCCAGTCTGTGGTGTGAGCATCCGGAAGTATGGAGCAGACACTAATTAAGATGGGAAAACTCAGGGCACCTGGCTGTCTCAGTGGGTTAAAGCCTCTGCCTTCAGCTCAGGTCATGATCCCAGGGTCCTGGGATCGAGCCCCACATTGGGCTCTCTGCTGAGCAGAGATCCTGCTTCCCCCTCTCTGTGCCTACCTCTCTGCCTACTTGTGATCTCTGTTTGTCAAATAAATAAATAAAATTAAAAAAAAAAAAAAAGATGGGAAAACTCTGGGAGGCATTGGAGGGGAAGGCCTAGCGATGAGGGCAGCATAGGACCGACTCAGAGTGAGGACAGCCCCCCACCCCACCCCCTGAACCCCAGCCAGAGCTGAGACCTCTACGCTGTCCTGTGAATTGGGTGCTGGCGGAGTGGGGGGTCTTGCCACATACAGAGCTGCAGGCATGGGCCCCACAGCCCAAGCTCATGTTTGTGTATCTATGTGTTTATTTAGAATGTACTATCTTCCTCCCAGTCTAGCAGGGAAGCTCCATAAAGACAGACTCAGATTCTGTTCATTGCTCTGTGCCTAGTGCTAGGCCACAGTAGACAGTAGCTGAACATTGAACGAGTGAATATGTGAATGGCCTTGGGAGAAGTCAGCAGGCCCAGAAGGCCAAGCTCCTTGCTGAGGATAGAGAAGAGGCTGCTTTGGCCCCTGGGCAACAGGGGAGCTGTCCTTCCCAGCCTCTGCTCTCTGCGGAGACCTGGAGAATGTGGCCTAAGCCGGGGTGCCCACACTGCTGTCTTCCCCTTGTCTGTTTCTACTCTGGACTCAAAGCCACTTTCTTGGGCACCGCGATCGAGGGAAAGTGTGGGCTCAAAGGGCCCTGCCTTCAAGCCTTAGCTCGGTGCCCCCGGGCTGTGTGACCTTGGGTAAGTTGCTTTGTCTGTCTGAGCCTCAGAAATAGGGATCATGATGCCCGTTTCCCCGGTGTATGCGAGACCCTGAAGTTGCACTTTGCTTGGTGTGTGAAGGGAAATAGGTGTCGGACCAACGGTGGCTGTTCTGAGCAAACTGTTCCTGCTGAGGCCAGCCAGAGTGATGTTTGACTAAGGCTTCCGAGGGCCCAGCAGGCCACACCCTCTGATGAAAACTGCTGCCAGCGACTGACCCAGGACCCCGCGCTGGGCTTGTGGAATGAATGACCACATGGATGAAAGCCGCTGCTTCTCTCCTCTCTCGCCCTCCAAGGGCTCTGGATGTAACAGCCTCTGATCTGTCACTGCCCCCTTCCCCCACTGCAGCCACAGCTGCAGGACAGAGTCCAGCCTTCCACCCTGATTGCTCCTTCCTGCTGGGGGAGCAGGAGGGGGGCACACCCCAGGGTGTGGCTTGGGAAAGGCTTGAGCCTGTGGACGCGTTGTCCCCTTCCCAGATGTGTGCAGTTGGTGGGCTCCAAGCAACAAGAGGTGTGGCCAAGTAGCTCCCACGAGGGGCAGAAAGGATGTTGGTGCATCTTAAGGGGCGTGGCCAGGGGGGCTTCCTGGGACCCCATCCCTGCCCCGTCCTCCTTCAGGCCTGCACTGGAGGAGATAAGACCTTGCCCAGGGAGGTCCCGAGGGATCCTATAGGGTCAGTGGAGCTGCACAGCCCTTACTCTGACCCCTGTGAGCTCGCAGAGAAGCAGCGGGGTAAAGGGAAAGATATGCACGAGTGCGTGGTAACCTGTCTCTCCACCCTGTGCCTGGGGCTTGGGCTGCTGGGTAGAGACCTGCCCCTTACCCATGAGGGTGTGTCGCGTCCAGGTGTTTCATTTTCTTGCATCTGGCATCTTTCCCCATCTTTCCCCCAGTCCCAGTCTATGGGGAGTGGGAGGCAGCCTGGGGCTTGGCAGGGGGAGGACTTCAGAGGTGGCCTTGGGTGACCTCACAGATGGTCTCCTGGCATGGGGCTGGGAATTCCCAGCTGCTTCTGGCTCCTTCCCAGCCCACCTCCAGGTCCCTGACTCCACCTCTCCCTTCCCCGCCTTCCCCTGCTCACCCACAAGGAGCCAGATCTGGCCCCCACCTCCTGCTGCTGCTGGCCTCCCCTCCTCACCCCAGCTGACTCATCCCCTCTCCTTGTTTGGCGGTTCCAGTTTTCAAATAGTTGGGAACTGGGATCATGCCTCTTCTTGGATGCCTCGCTGGGCTGGATGGATTGAAGTTCTGGCTTCATAAATCCTGGCCCCAGCGGCCTCTGTCACTTCGCTTTCTCCCTCTCCTGCTGTTTGCCTTCCTGCGACCCTTGGGCCAGAAGAACAGAGACCTTGGAGTTTCCTGAGGCCAGACCAGGGTCTTCTCTCAGCCCCGGGACATCTAGGGGCTCCTCCCCAGGGACCCCAGTCACCTAGATCGTCAGCCAGTGCTCAGCGAGCGCGCATATCTTCTCTTGATTAAAAACCGCCACCCTGTCTTGAGCCAAGCCCCACACGGGGCTCTCTCCCAGCAGGCCTTATTGCATATAATCCCAGGAATCTCAAGGTTGGCATTATTTTTGCCATTTTGCAGAGGGGGAAACTGAGGCACAGCAGGGACATGGTTGGCCCAATTCATCCATCTCGTATGTGGCACAGCTGGAAGTGGGGCCCAGGTTGTCTGCCTCCAAAGTTGTCATCCCTCCTTCTGTGGATCCAGCCGGCTGGTGTAGAGAGAGGACAGTCAGGGAGGGCTGGCACAGGCAGGACAGGCTACACGGAGGAGGTGGACTGGGCTGGCCTTGGCAGAGAGTACAGCAAACTGCATATCTGCCATGTGGGCTTATCTCGTTCCAACTCCGAGGGCTTGGGTGCCTCTTGCCCCTTGGCCTCCATCCCAACTTAGTGATAACATTCCCCCGGGAGATGGATTTGGCTTTCCCTGGGACTGAGACCCCTGGGAACGTGGATCTTTCTCAGTCAGGTCCCAAGCTCCCCGTGGGACCTGCGCCTTTTGCCATTTGGAATTCAGTGAACTTTTGCCAAACGGGGCTCTCTCGGAACCAGCCTGTGCCTACCTCCATCCCGGGGACCTTCATGGAAGATAAAGCACAGACCGCATGGCCCATTGGGGAGGCATAATCTACACATAAGTCCCAAACTGAGTCATCCGAGCAT
Source organism: Enhydra lutris kenyoni (assembly GCF_002288905.1). Classification (NCBI taxonomy): domain Eukaryota; kingdom Metazoa; phylum Chordata; class Mammalia; order Carnivora; family Mustelidae; genus Enhydra; species Enhydra lutris. The sequence goes on from NW_019154122.1 coordinate 3,981,757, forward strand.
CCCTGCGCAGTGCAAGGGTCAGGAATTTTCCCATTCATTCATTCATTCATTGCCTGAGGACCTACTGTGTGCTAGGCATCGAGCTAGGTGTTTTATCTGCGTTGTCAACTTTCCCATGTAGTTGGGATTCTACCTCCTCTTCCCACGAAGAAGCAGCTCCGTGGAGAGCCTTGACTTGCCCAAGATCACACAGCCAGGTGCGGAGGAAGGTGGGAGTGGAATCCACATCTGTCAGTCCTCCTGGGAGAAGTGAGAGACAGGGTCCCTCCTCTCCGGGGTCCCTGGGTCTTAGAGAGGCAGGACCCATGAATCAGAAGCACCCAGTGCAACTCAAAGTGCAGACAGAAACAGGTTGTCAGGGAAGGAAAAGATGGATTTCGTGCCTGGAAGACCTTGCAGAGGCAGTGGGGCCTAAAGAGCCTAGAGGATTTGGCTGGTGGGGGAGGAAGGCATCCGGGGCAAGGGGCCAGAAGTCATCTGTCCCCATTGTCCCTGGATTCACATTGTTGTCAAGTGTGTGGGCAGGAAGGCCCAGGCCTGCTGCTGGAGTCATTAACATGAGGAAAAGAATGAAAGGAAGCCACCAAGCTAGCTGAGGTGACATCCATCTCGGGTCCCCACCCTTTACCTGGCCAGACCAGGAGGCAGGAGGTCAAGGCCCCTGGCTGCCACTTAGCTGCCAGCCAACTGCTGACCCTCTTTCCTGGTCTTGATTTTTCTATCCATGAAATGGATTCCTTTCTTTCTCTTTGGCCCCCCGCCAACCCAGAGGAGTGGGAGTGTTGAGTTCTTGGAGAAAAACCACTGGCTTCCCGTCAAGGGATGGTGGTACGCCATTCTTCAGAGCCTCCCCTGTGACCAGTCCCACATCGTCCCTCACACTACCAGCACCCAGGTGCCAGGCCCTGAACGAGGGAACCAGATGGGGGAGGTGGCTGTCTGCTCCCTTAGACCTCACCTGTCCTTTCCGATGCACCTGAGATCCCTTCTGCAGCGGCCTGCCCACATGGGTTTCCCTCAGGGACCTGCGGCTGAGCTAACGACAGGGGAGCCGTCAGTGTTTAGTGACTGAGCATTAGCTTTGGGGGTCACAGGACTCCTATACTCCTCCTTGCCCTGCCTGTGTGATCCGGGACAAGTCTCCGACTTCTCTGAGCTTCATGTCTCCCAGAGGCAAAATGGGGCCATTCATTCATCCAGCAAACTTTTATGGAGTGCCAGCCTTAGGCCAGGCCCTTTGTTAGGTATAAACCAGCGGGGGGGGGGGGGGGGGGGGGCCCGGGGGGGGGTTTAGAGGGGGGGGGGGGGGGGGGGGGGGGGGGGGGGGGGGGCGTGCGGGGGGGGGGGGGGTGCGGGGGGGGGGAGGGGGGGGGGGGTGGCCCTGGTGGAGCTTTATAGTCTGAGAGGGAGGCCTGCTGGGTGCTGGACTGGTCCATACGAGGTGTGGGCCGGGGGGGCAGGGAGAGGTGTGCAAGAGCAGGTTTTCACGGCCACGTGGCCTCTGGGAGATGATCTGGAGTCTTTGTGACTTCGTCTAAGCCCGCATTTGTTAGTAGTGACTTTGCAGCCTGTTCTCCTTGTGGAAAGAGGGGAACCGGGGACACGGCCCCCCTGGGCTAGGGCAGGTGAGAAGACCCATAGGGCTGGAGAAGAGAGCAGGCTGGTTTTGTTGGGCATTTCAGATGAGCTCGTGGGTGTGGAAAATCACCAGGGTTATTTATGCTGAGCCTGATTAATTTAGGAGAAATGGAAGCCCGGGTGTGGGGCTCTGTGATGTTAGGCTGGACGAAGGGGGCGGGCCTGAAGCTCGAGGCAAAGGGAGGCAGAGACCAGCTCTGGCCTGGATTTGATTTGAAAGGGTTAAGTCAGCCCGGTGTGCTACCTCCTGGGTAGGGGGAGGTGAGGTGGGGAGCTGGGAAGGGATGGCTGAGGCAGGAATGTGTGATAAGATCAAAGCTTTCAGCCTGCCCGGGCCTCACCTTGGTTTCACCTGAGCAACTTAAGGGAATTCTCTCCTTGGAGGAGGAGGAGGCTGGAGAACTCCTGGGGGAGGGGGTTGCAGGTCCCACCCTCCTCCCTTGGGCACTCCAAAAGAGGTCCCGCCCCCATCTTCCAGAAGGCTCAGCTCTTGCCCCGACAGGTGCTGGTAGCCCCAGGGACCACCTTTACTTGGTACATCCAGACTGGGGTGGGGGGCCTCCCTCTTTACCACCCCTACCCCTACAGCTCTCTCACCCTGGGGGTTTCTGGCCAGACCTTGGGGAGCTCTTTCAGTGGCCTCTTGGCCCCCCATCCATTAATTCTCCATTTAACTCCGCAGGTTGTACTCAGGGATAGTGTCATAGACAGGAGGCACAGCCATGAGTCTTGTCCTGGTTCCATCACTTACTGTTCTGTGTCGCTGGGCGGGTGGCTGAACCTCTCTGAACCTCATCGGTCAGCTGGGAATGGCAATACCTTCTTGGTGGGATTTTGGGGGAAGACGAGAGATCATGTAAATCTCCTACAGCCAGAAGAGACCGTCGACAAATAACAGGAACCACTCTTTTGTGGTTTTCTTTTGCCCCCTTTGAAGATGACCCGTGGCACTTGACCAATAGGTAAACATGGAGGCTCCATTTGTCCTGCCCCCTCCTCCCCTGCCCTCTGAGAAGGTCCCAAGCCCCAGAGTCCATCCTTCTGTCCAGCACTCTTCACTATGGGTCTTCACGGTGTGGAGGGGAGCGGGGCAGGACAGGTTGTAAGAGAAGAGGGGGCCTAGACTCTTGTAAATGCCCCCAGGGCATTAGCCTGGCCACCTGTCCTAGTGACACCAGGTTGAGCTTTCCTGGCCAGCCCGAGTCAGCCAGGTGGTCCAGGCTCCCCCCTGGAGAACCGGGCCCCTCCGTGCCCCAGCCTCCACCCGGGCTCCTGCCTCCGCTCAGTGCCTTGGTTCTGCTATGGTTAATGATTATTCTGGGCAGCAGGGGATGGGAAGGCCCGCCCTCTCAGCGCCTTAACCACTGGTTGCACCCGAGGTATGTTAGCAAGCAGCTTGGGTGTTCCCTGCTTTAATGTGGCAGCCGGAGGGGGGCTGGAGGGGAGCAGGCAGTGGGGTCTTAGAGTCACAGATTGACAGGCCAGCCTGTGCCCCTGGGGCCCAGGCTTAGGGCCCACAGGATCTGGGTGAAATGTGAGGTAGGCATCATAGGCCCCTGTGCTTTGGTGCCAGCCGTGTGAGTACAGTCACACATCAGGTGAGCAAGGCCCCCAGCCCAGAAGAAGCCTTGTGCTCTTCCTCACCCAGGCTCAGACCCCCCCCCCCCCCGACCCCGCACCCGGGGAGTCCCAGCTGGAAGGCCGTGTGAGGGTTAGGGCTTTGGGGCAGCTGGGCTTGGCTTCTGACCCCCACTCTTGTACCTGGGGCTGTGTGACCCTGGGCGTGTCACTTTACCTTTCCGAGTACCGAAGCCCTCATCTGAAACAAGACACTACTAATGCCTACTTTGTGGGTGTCTGCGAGCCAACGGGTGGAGAGTATGTAGCTCATAATTAATAGCTGGGGAAGGGAAGAAATTATTACTGTTGTAGTGTTTGTTATTAGGAGAAAGTGAAAGTTGAACCCTGGTCTTCGGTAAAACCAGGGCAGCCGTGGCCCATGAGTGTTGGGCCCATGGCTGGGGGATCTGGGAGGAGGCGGGGGATGGGGAGGTCCCGGGAACTTGTTTGAAGAGGACATGTATGAGAAGGCTGGCTGGCTGGAGAGAACAGGGCTCTGACAGGCTCTCTGGGTCTCCCCCAGACCCCCTTGGTGCTCCCCCTTCCCCAGCTCCTGGGTCCTGAGGTTGGTGTAGGCTAAGTGGGGGAGGAGGGAGAAGCGTTTATTTTGATAACATTAGGGCATATTCCCCCACTGGCAGCTGCTATTTTGAGAGCCCCGGAGAGCAGGGGCTATGGTTAAATTAGGTAATGTTGCTCCAGAAGGAATGTGTGAAGCCGCGGGGCCGAGGCCGCGGTGAGAGGACAGTGGGTTTGTGCCATATAAAATTAACTGCAACTTGGAGAAGAGTGGCTCGGGCCACTTTATAAGGCGATGGAAGGGGGAAGTCTCAGGGGGAGTGGAGGTGATGGCCCAGGACCTCGTTTGGGGGTGTCTGGGCCCATGCCCAGAGGCCTGGCTGACCCAGCAGGGGCTGGCGGTGTGGCTGGAGGGGTAGGGCTGCTGTGTGCTCAGCCCTGTGCCTCTGGCTGCTGCTCCAGGCGGGTGGGGCCTGGGGTGGTGTGATGCATGGGGAAGATGGATCCGCAGACTTGGCCGTGAATCCTGCTTCTGCCTCCTTCTAGCCTTCTGTACTTGGGCAAGTCGCTGGAAGCAAACCTCAGTATTCTCAGTGGTGAAAACGGTTCCAGCCCCCTGGAGATGTTTCTTAAGGACTGAATCTCTAGAAAAAAAGCAGAGCTAACTTTTATTATAACCGATGCAAGGTGGTGTTCTGACTCCAGGGATGGTCCACACACCAGCCGCTGGGCCTCACCCACACCTACTGAGTCGGTGCAGGTGTGCTAGCAGGATTCCCAAGAGAACCCCTAGGATTCCTGTTCATAGTGAAACTGGTCTCATTTTTTTTTTTTTTTTTTTAAGATTTATTTATCTGACAGACAGAGAGATGACAAATAGGCAGAGAGGCAGGCAGAGAGAGAGAGAGAGAGAGAAGCAGACTCCCCGCCAAGCAGAGAGCCCAATGCGGGGCTCGATCCCAGGACCCTGAGATCATGACCTGAGCCAAGGGCAGAAGCTTAACCCACTGAGCCACCCAGGTGCCCCATGCTGGTTTCATTTTATCTTGAACACCATCCCTGTGATGTGGGAATTACTGTCATCTGTTGTGAAAACTGAGGCGTGGAGAGATGGCCGGCATAGAAGCTCCATCCATATTCATTCTCTTTACCAATTCTGCCCCTTCTGCCCCTCCTGCCCCTCTTTTGGGCTGAGCCAGGGCTGGGGAGAGGTACATCAAAGTTCCTGGCGGGACTGGAGAAAGACAAGAGTATGGCCTGCCTTTGCAATTTAATTAGACTGTCTTATTTCCATACACCACTGGGGTCCACACAGCTGGACAGAGGTCACTCCAAAGTCATTCCATACTTCCTGTCCTTGGAGAAAGACTGGGGCAGGAAAGGGCTTCTCTACCGATCTACCCACGTGCCCTGTGGTACGGACAGTGGCCACTGCCTGACGGGTTAGGGGATCAGAGCAGGGGCTGCTCGGGGTCACCCTGTGTATTACTGGTACATTTGAGACTGAGTTCATCTAGCAGCAAGTATTTTGAGGAACACTTACTATGTGCCCAGCCCTGGGGAAGCATCCTAAATCTTCCCCAGTTCTACAGACTCTTTATTATCCAGAAATAAAAATGTTACTATTTATTTCTCTACCACTTATCCCACACCACACACTTGCATTATCTCTTTCATCTATTAAATACCATGGCCTGTTTCTTCTTCTTCTATAAAATGAGGATAGTAATAATAACACCGAGCTCATAGGATTGTTATGAAGATAACATCTGTCAAGTGCCTGGCACATAGGGTTTGTTAAATACATATGATAAGTACAAATAATCTCCCAAAAAAGCAGGTCCTATTGCTGCCTTCCATTTTACAGATGTGCAAAATGAGGTCCAGAGTAAGAAGGATACTTTCCCATTGGGATTGCAGGAGATGAGGGCAGAGCCATAATAAATTGAGTCCCTAAATTTCTGAGTCACTATTATAATGCAACTCACTTTGGTAAATGCTGGTTTCTTACCCACTAGTTGCTGCTCAGCATTGGGACGTATCTTAAGGTTAAAATATATGTAAAAGGTGAGAAAACCCGTCCTGGTGTTTGTTCCCAGGGAACATTGGTTCCAGCAGGAGAGTAGAGATATTTACTCAAATGGCTGTAATTAAGACCAAATCTCTAGCCCTGTCAAAGGTAGGGATTAAGTTCTGTGGGCATGTGGGGGGGGAAGATGTCTTTGTGGGGGGTTCCAGAAGACTTCAGAGTGGAGGTGATAATTTAGCAAGGCCTTGAAGGACCAACGAGTAGATTAGATTGGGAGGCATAGGAACAGCATTGTAGGAGGAGGGAACAGCCTTCACGAAGGCCTAGAGGTAGGAAATGTGCCCTGTGAAAGTCAATGCCATTCAGGGATCTGGGGCTGTGTGGCATCTGTGGCGATAAGGCCTGGAAGGCCAAGTCCATCTTTCTTGCCATTGAAGATTTCCACTTTTTCTCGAACACTGGCTCCTTAGCCAGCAGGGATTATTCCATCATCATTTTCGCTTTTCTTCATGTCAAGAAATCAAAGACTTTATAAATGGCTTGTCTGAGCTTCTGGTCAACGTGTGATAACGGGCCTAGCTAACAGAATTCAAGCCAAAAGCAAGAGACTTGATGCCCTGATTAACTGGGCAGCCTGATTGCCTACACATGGACAATTTCCGTGAGTCTTTTCCAGCATTGACAATAACCCTGGGTGGGGAGCCCAGCGGAAAGGCCAGGCCTGGGTTCTGGTTTCCCCTCTGTGGCTTGCCAGCTGTGTGGCCTTGGGCAAGCCTCAGTTTCCTCCTTTGCAGGGTAGAGACAGCTCTCCCTCCAGGCTTGCTTTGAAGGATTGGTGATGGTGTGATCTGTGCTGCCCAGTAAGATGGCCCTAGCCACAGGTGATGACTTAATAAGTCTAAGATTTAGTTAAATAAAATAAAATTTAAGTTGTTTTTTTTTAAAGATTTTATTTATTTGACAGAGAGAGAGAGATCACAAGTAGGCAGAGAGGCAGGCAGAGAGAGAGGGAAGCAGGCTCCCCGCTGAGCAGAGAGCCTGATGCGGGGCTCGATCCCAGGACCCTGAGATCATGACCGGAGCCGAAGGCAGAGGCTTTAACCCACTGAGCCACCCAGGCACCCCTAAAATTTAAGTTTTCAATAAAAAATTTCGTTTCTCCATTGCCTCAGCACATTTCAGGTGCTCAGTAACCACAGGGGGCTCATGGCTACCTCACTGGACAGGGTAAACAGAACATTTCCATCACTGCAGAAAGTTCTGTTGGGTGGCCTTGTGCACTGGGTAAGGGTGGCTATTGTCACTGTTACTGGTTCCCCATCCCAGCTTGGAGCCCCCCAGGCTGTGGAGGCCGGAGAGACCCCTGAGCCTTGACAGAGGTGGACAGGATTGTCTGTCTGTGCCTTCTGCACTTTCTCCTCAGCTCCCAGGGAGCTCTCCCTGTCCCTCCCCTGCCTCCACCCATAATGGTAAAAAGGCTCCCCTTCCCCCTTAATTTCCCACCCACTCCCCTCAGCTGCCTCTGCAGATCTGCCTGTTCAGCTGCTGGCATCTGGAATGTCCATGTCCGGCCTCTGAGATTCCCACTGCCCATTCCTGGGGCGTGGAGGTGTGCGCGGAGGCCTCCCCTGGCAGTCCCCTGCTCCCAGTGGAGGTGCCTGGGCCCCTCTCGGCAGGACGGAGATGATGGTTTGTTGTGACGGGGGCAGTAGGCAGACTGCCCGCTCTAACACTCCCATATCTGGGCGCCAAGCATGTTGTTTGCACTTGGCCGGGCCTCAGGGTCTGGCCCAGTGCCCTCGAGGGCTGACCTAGTATGTCACCCCTGGTCACAAAGGCAGATCGTGGGCCTCCGCCTGGTCAGGACACCAGGAGCTGTTCCTGGGCTGTTCCTGAGGGGCACATCTGGAGCTGGAGTGCAGGGCCGATTCCCGGCTGCTGCTGGCCCATGGGTGCTGCCCGGGGACAAGGCCCTGGGCAGGCATAGGCAGGGCGGACACTGTTGGGGGCCAGGCAGGAGGTCACCCTGGGCAGTTCGGGTTGGTAGGGTCTCCACGGGGCATTTACACCTGTCTAGGGAGGAGCTCGGGGTCACCTCTGATTATCACGTTCTGTCCTCCCCCTCCCGTTGGCCCCTTCCCTCATCACCCGGGAAGTGGACAAGCAGGCCTCTCAGGCCCACGAGTGCTGAGGCCACTGAGGCCCAACAAGGAGGTGTGACGCCTGACATCACACAGCCAGTCTAGAGCAGTCGGGACTCCGGCTTGGACACCTCACGTGCTTTTCCCCATCCTTCCCCTCCCCGTGGGAGCTCTGGGAATGGTAGGTAGCCCCTGGATATCTTGCTGAGAAAGATGGTTGGAATCCTGGCCCTGCCACTTTTTCCGTGACCTTGGGCAAGCCTCTTGGAACCTCCTCCTGGGCCTCATCCGGGGAATGGGGACAATAATTATACCTCATTCTCAGGGCAGTTCTAAAGATTAGGCAACTGGCCCTCTGGTTGTTTTCAGAACATTCTAAGGATACTCCTGCCTTGGGGCCTAGACAGCCACGACTCCCTGTCCCCAGAGTGCCCTTCCCCTGTGCCCTAGTTTTCGTCACATCGCAGTCCCCTTCCCTAACCGGCCTGTGTAAAACAGGGGCCTCACCACGACAGTCCTGGTCCTCCTCGCCCTGCTGTGTTTTTCTTCACAGCACTCTCACCCTTTAACAACTAACAGTTTATGGTCCCACTGACTTCCCAGTCGAGTGTCGCCTCCATGAGGGCAGAAAACACGCGTGGCTCGTGACACCCACGCACGTTAACAGTTACTGGTTCCCTCCCTTCCTCTTCCTGGTCCTTCTGATCACAGCCGTTTCTCGGGCCCTGGCTCCAGGCCAGGCCCTGTGCTCCGTGAGTTTCTGCGAGTCCCCGTGACAGCTTTGTCACTTGTCTGAGTGGCAGGAGGTGCTGCGGTGACTCGCCCAAGGCGAGCCAGCTGGAAAGTGGCAGAGCCAGGCTTCCAGCTGGGTTAGTCCTGCCCGAAGCGCTCACTGCACCGCTTTCTGGGTTGGGCTAACAAGATCAGAACTTTCACCCAGATTTGGAGTGCAGGATCTCCATTTGTCAGGAGTGAATGGATCAGATTTAAGGCGGGCATTCCGTCTTTTGGGGTGCCCCTTCCAGCCCTTTCTTCTCCTGTGGTTGGTCAAGTACAGCCATTCCCACTGCCCTAGAATGGCAGGTACCCTTTGGCTGGGGAGCTCCAGAGGTCAACTGGAAATACCAGGGGTAGGGTAGGGACCCCGGCGGTGGGGGGGTTCAGGTCCTGGGCTGTCCCTTGGCTGTCTGGGGGCAGTGGACAGGGTGTTCACGCAGGCAGCAGACATTCCTGGTCGGAGATGGCGGGCAGCGGGAGATTTACCATTTCCGGTAACCCGAGTCCCTGGGAGATTGAGTTCTCCCTGCCAAGGATGTGCACCCTTGGCTTGCCAGCCCTTCCTGCCCTTGCCTTGGCCTTGGTCAGCCTGGGGCTGAGGACCTGTTGGAGGGAGCTGCTGAAAGTCCCAGAGGTTGAGATAGTAGGGGTCTCAGGCCTCCATCAGCCCCTGACAAAGACCCAGCCTAATGCCACCCTCCCAGAGCCCTCCGCTGTGGAGCCCCACACCCCAGCCTTGGGGACGAGGGGGAAGGAGGTGACATGATGGAAGGAGAAGGGCCCTGGTTTAGGAGCCAGAGACCTGGGTCCTGGGTCTGCCTCTGCCATCAGCTTGCTAGAATTTCTCTTCTTGGAGCCCCCGCAACCTGTCTGAGTACCCAGCACTATTCTAAGTACTCTACATACACCATCCATCTTATCCTTATAACAACAGTTGGGGGGGACGGTCACTAAAATGAAGCTCAAAGGGGGAAAGTCCCCCAATGGGCAGTGTCACAGAATGGGATTTGAACTCAGGCTCTTCAGCACTGGCTGGTCTTCCTTGTTGCCCTCGCTTGCCCTCTCTGAGCTCTTTTTTGGCTTCCCCTCCCAATCAGTGAGGGCTTTGGACTAGGTGATCCCTTCCAAGCCTGGCAGAACAGGACCCAGGAATCTGTTGGAAGGCTTCCCAAGCACATTTCGTTTGAGCCTTACCTCGACCATGGGGGATGAGGGGGGCATAGCAGGAATTATTCTTCCCTGGGGGTTTCTGGAGAGCTCGTTATCTGGGCCTGTGAGCCCTTGGATGGGGGGGTGGGGGTAGGAGGGGAAGAAAGGCAGAAGGTGACAAGTTGTCCTGTTAAATCTTCATAGCAGTCTTGTAAGGTGGTCATTTTTATTCCTATTATACAGATTGGAAAACAGAGGCTCAGAGGGGTCAAGGGATTTGCCCAGGGCTACACAGCTAGGAAGTTGCCAGCCTAGGGTGTCCAGTCAGCTCCAAGTGGTTTGGGGTGGCATGTGACCAACACACATTTCCTAAGCTGGCTTTCTTTGATTTATTAATACAATAAAAATAGTAGTCTTCCCGAAAAAAAAAAAACGTGAACATGCCCCAGGCTTTAAATACCTGTACATCCACACTACATCTCCCAGGCTGCCTCTGACACCTGGAAAGGGCCCAGAGATCCTTTGTTAAGCTGCTTCTCCACATACGCCTCGGAAAATATGGCCGGCATAATTACAGGGATGCAAGAGTTCAGACGAGCTGGGCCGCGTGGGCTGGAACGAACTGGAAAGGGTTGGCACTGTGCTGGGAGCTGAGGGGCCTAGGGTGGAGCCAGGCAGGGCCAGGTTCACAGGCTCCAAGAAGCCTCCCTGAAGGGCCTGCCACCCTGGCCATTTGCCAGGAACACACCACGGGGCCTCTCCCGGGACCCCCTGCCCACTCGGCCCTGCCCATCCACCCCTCCCAAAGGGGCATCAACCAGGCTCCAGTTAAGGCATCTTGAGCCCACAGACCTTTGCTCCAGTCCCTCCCCCTTCCCCCTGACTTCCCCAGGAACTGGGTAAAGGGCTGCAGGAATGAGGCCTGCATCCTGGCCAGTGGGCCCAGCAGGGCCAGGGACCCTGGGATTTGAACGGTTGGCAGCAAGAGGACTGAGATGACCCCAGCCAGCTTGCTCCCACCCCCCTCCTGCTGGGGGGCCCTTGGCCCTGAGGCCCCAGCAGCTGTCAGCAAGAAAGGGTGATAGAAGAGGGCCAGAGGTGACTTTTCAGCCTGCCCCTTCTCCCCCTGCTTGGACCAGGCCCAGAATTCTTACCAGCTGTTGTCAGCAGCTGCTAAGCTTTGTTCCAGAGCCAGCCCTGGGCACACCCCCCGCCCCGCCCCGCCCCGCTCCCACCATCTTTCGTAGCCACTGCCCCTGGGGAGGGGTCGGGTCTAATCTGGGTGACATGGTCACATTCCAGGGTTCCTTTGATCCTATGAACACACAAAGAAATAGGAATTAATGCCCCCATTTTATGGAAGAGAAAATAGATCCAGAGAGGCCAAGAGGCTTCCTTGAAATCACACAGCTACTGCGTGGCTGAATCTAGGATCCTGGCTCCGGGCTCAGTGTCCACCCCACGGCCTTTCTTCAGAGTGTGTTGTGCAGAACGGTAGAAACTTCTTGAGGTTCCTGGGTCTGTCATCTTGGCTACTTAGTAGTTTCAGGACCCGAGGCAGGATCCTTTTTTTTAAATTTATTTAAGTAATCTCTGTAGCCAACATGGGGCTCGAATTCACAACCCTGAGATCCCAAGTTACACCCTCCACCAACTGAGCCAGCCAGGCACCCTTCCAGGCAACTCCTTAACCACTTGTAGTGGAACGCTCATGTTCTTGCTTATAAAATAAGAATAGGATTTACCTCTTGGGATTATTGAACAAATTACATAAGAGAATCAATGTTAAGTACTTAGCCTAAGTCCTGGAGTGTTCTAAGGACCCAAAATGAGATCTGGCAATGTTATCGTGGCTCTTTGGGGGCTCCAGACACATTCCACAAATACTTATATCGGTTAATAAATATTTATTTGGTACCTACTGTGTGCCAGGTGCCAGAAAAAGAGCAGTGACAAAATAAACAAAATCACCGTCCCTGCTTACATTCTGTCCCACGCAGTGCTGGGGAGACACAGCTTCATCTTAACCACAGAAGCCACCAAGCTCTTGTACACACACTGCCGTATTAGCCACATTCTCGGATGAGAAAATGTACTGAGACGAGTGGCAAAGCAGAGCCCAGGACCCAGCTCTCCCAGGGGTCTTGGGCAGTGGCCCTGAGGGCTTCCTGGAGGAGGGGGCACTTGCACTGCCTCCCTCAGGGCCTCAAGGACTGGCAGGAGAGGTTGGGATGCGGCTACCACAGTCTGGGCAGCAACAATTTCAGGAAGGTCTTGCCTAGGTCAAGGCCTCTTGTTCCCCAGGGAAGCGGTCCAGCCAGAGCTTTAAATACCCCCATGCAGCCCAGAATAGCCCCCATTGTCTTGGCCTGCAGCTGGGGGACCGTGGAGGATGCTGAGGGGAGGCTGATCCTGGAGCAGGAGGACGTCTTCCCTATATGGTAGGGCTGGTGTTTCTGGGAAGACTTTTCCATTTGGCTCCTGCAAGAAAGCCTGCAGGAGGGAAGGGCGGAGCACTGTCTGGTTCTGCGAGAGCAACGTGCTGGCTGGCGGGGGAGCTCCGTGGGTGGGGGACTCCCAGGGAGGGCTGTGTGCCTGAGTGAAGGTGCTCCTTTGTGCGCCAGGGTTGTGTGTGCATTGGCCCACTGGGCCCTCAACTGTGGGCAGGCCTAGTCATGTCCCCTGCCCGGGGCCTCTTGGCACCCTCTGGTGCTCTGGCTATTTTGGGCACTGGCTGTGTTCAGGTTTGGGGAGGGATGGGTAGTCCTGCCCAGGGCCAGGGATGCTGGGGGGCACCCTCTGGACGGCTGTTCCAGCCTCCTGGATCTTTGATGGCTATAGCCTCTGCCCCGGACTTCAGCCTTGATGGGTCACAGTCAGTGGACCCCTATGGGTTGCCAGCCCCACTGGCAAGGCCAAAGAAGAGCGCCAGACCATCCTTGCCCTTGGGACGTTCCCTGCTCTCAGTATCAGGAATAGTTGTGCTTCCTCTAAGCAACGGGTTTATTTTGACCTCACTGGGACACGGAGTCCAGGGACTGGTCAGGTTTCCTTCCTCCCATTGGCCACTGGAAAGCTCAGAGCCAAATGAATGGTTGCTTTCCCAGACCTCCAGAACTCGGCATGTATTCTCTATCTACTCACCGCACTCTAGACTGTCCGTCTGCTTTTGTGAGCTTCTCTTGTGTGCGTGTAATTCATTCTCTCCTGCCCTTCTTGGTGCGTCTTTGTAGGCTGCTTTGAGTTTTTCTGGAAGAGGGAGGTGATGATGGTGATGATGGTGACCCCGTTCTGGGCAGTCCCCTGCAGCCCAATGCTTAAGGCTTGCTTCTCACTTTGTGATTCCCTCTGCCAACCCCTCCCTCTTTGCTGGTGGAAGTCATAGCCTAGAATTCTAGAAACCTAAGATTTCAGGATGTCAGTGTCCTCAAATGTCAAAGCCAGAAGGAAGCTTTGGCATCATCTACGTTGAGAGCTTTCAAACTTACTATTGAGCAGCGAAACCCTTATGCCAATCAAAATAATAGTATTTTGGTTAAATCCTGCAATATTTTGATAAGTAACAACAAACACAGGACATTTGCCATGGGCTAGTGCTATTTGTAGCATTTGACATTTTTATCTCATCCTTACAACAGTCGCATGAGGTAGGTACTGTTAATATGAACTTTTGTGCCCATTTTACAGATGAGGAACAGAGGCACAGAGGGGTAAAGGGACCTGCTCTCAGCTAACCAGGGGCTACACCAGAGGTACTATGCAGAAGGTTGTCATGTAAAATGGGAAAGGGTGGGTATGTTTTCACTGAAGCAAGTATTTGAGAGAGGGGACCCATATTCTCTGTACCTCCACCCTGGGCAACCCACTTTCTGAGGTGTCCCCCAAGGCTGCTGAGACCCAAGACTGGAAAGCAGTGATCTAGGCCAGCTTCATCGTTTGACAGAGGGAAGCTGAGGCCTGGAGAGGGGAAGGGGCTTACCCCAGACAGTGGGCTGAGCCGGCAGCCCTTTCTCAGTCCCTCCTGGACCGCTCTGCCCCTGGAAGAGCCCAGCAGTTAAACTTTCCCTTAGAACACTCAGCTCCCCGTCTCTCATGGGCACAGGGATCCTCTGACCTTCTGCATGGTCCTAGGGGACCAGGAGCGACCAGACACGGGGCCATCCTCTGTGTGTCCCCTCAAACAGGACTCATCTCCTGAGCAGGCAGGCTGATGGCCAGGGAGGAAAGGGGCAGGTTCCATCTTGCTTTTCTTAGACTCCGACAGTGTTTCTCCCCAAGGAGAGGACATACCCCCATTTCTGGTCGCCTGGCCTGACTTTCCTCTATCAGCCCTTCATTGCATGGGGCCTCGGGGCTTTCTGTCTCCAAGAGCTCCCTTTTCAAAAGCCCTGTGGCAGTGGTGGGCCGTATCTTACATCCAAAGCCTCACTGAGGGAAAGGAGTCGGTTTGGTGCTCCCAGTATGTGCTTTGTGGAACCCTAGTGCCATGAGCATGAAGAAAGTGTTCCAAGTTAAGCAAGCTTGGGAAACAGTAAATAGTTGCCCCCTTCCCTCTTCAGGATGCTCAGGACACTGAGGACTCAGGGAACCAGCCCAACTTTGTGTAACTAGCCTTTCCCAGATAGGTTGGAATGTAGGACCCTCCCACCGTGTCCAGAGTTACTGTGCCTTGGAATGGACATTAGTCATGAGGAAAGGGGACAGGGGCACTTCAAAAGGAAGGAAGGGGCCCTTCCTTTTATTTCCAGCTCTGTTGCCCTCCCCACCCCACCCCCTCCAGGCCCGTCTTCAGTCATGGGCTCAGCCCTTCCTCCCCCTCCAGGAAGCAGATGAGGAAAGCCCAGAGGGGGCAGGGAGAGTTGGCCTCCTTGGCCGCAAAGAGCAGCCATTCCAGCCTGTTTTTTCCTGTTGCTGACGGCCACAGGAGCCAGCAGGACCAGAGTCCCTGAGGCCTGGTAGCCCGGCTGGCCTGGTGCAAGGCTCTCGAGCTGGAGCCATGGCCCTGCTGGCCTCTGAGACCCCCACCCGCCCCCTGGGATGCTGGTCTGGGCAGGGAGCAGGTCTCTGCTCAGTGACCAAGGGCAGAGTCTTGTCCCCTCAGAAATGGGCCCCTTGGCCAGAAGGCCTCAGGCGTCAGAGATGGCAGGAGGAGGGCTCCGGGAGTACAGTGTTCCTGGTTGGGAACCGGGGAGGGGTCTGGCTCCCAGCCTTGGCTCTTCCAGCTCTGGGACTCCGGGTAAGCCGTCTTCCTAAGACTCAGTCTCTTCATTTATAAACTCCATCCATTCGTTAACTTAAAAAGAGCTAGTGAGCAGCCACTCGGTGCCGGGTACTTGTAGGTACTGGGGATATGGACAAAGTCACTGCTTTTGGGGAGCTGATGTTCTGGTGGGGGTGACAGATGATAAACAGGTAAACATGTAAACACGGGTAGAGTGTAGGTGGTGAGGTGCTGTGAAGCAGGGCAAGGGAAGTGACAGAGAGCTGACTAGTAGATTCTGGACCTGGGATGTGGTCTGGGTCTCTGTAAAGGTGACATGTGAGCAGAAAAAAGAGGAAGAGGAGGAGTGGGCACAACTGGGGGCGGTGTTCCAGGTAGAGAATGTAGCAAGTGCAAAGGCCCTGAGGTAGGGAGAGTTAGGTGTGTTTGAAACCCATTGAGATAAGTGTGGCAGGGAGTGGGGAGAGCACAACAGGGGATGAGGGTGAAGAGGTGTGTGTAGGGGTGTGTGTGTGTGTGTAGGTCACACAGGATCTGGTTACCCATAACAAAGGTATTTCTTCTCATCCTTTGGAGAATCAAGAGTAATGGAAAGGCCTGGCCCATTAGGTTCAGGAGGTGGTCCTTGTTGTAAGTAGTGTCTCATTTCAACAAAAATTTGTGGAACCTTCCGCCCTCCCCCATCCTCCCATAGGCCTGGCACTGTGCTAGGGGCTTCATTCATGAAATCTGTGGGCAGCGACCCCAGAGAGAATAGGCTGGCCCAGACAGGTTGGTGTCTTGAAGGCCCACAGACACTCCGACACTCCCAGGTGCCAGAGAATCTGAGAACCAGGCTGGGCTGCAGGCAGGAGGCAGGCACGTGAACACCGCAGGCGCTGTTGGCACCAGCGGTGCTTGGCAGATAATTTTCAAGCCCTGGGGACCTTCTTGCTGGGCGGCCAGGCCCGGAAGCCATTCCCACTTGCCTCCCCCACCGCCGAGGCAGCACCTGGCTCTCGGGTGCGCGGGGGGGGGGTCGGGGGGGGAGCATTTCCCAGCGACTTCCTCCTGCTTCCCTCTAGGCTAACAGGCAGCTCAGTCAGCGCTGGGAGGAGGCCCGCTCTTGGGGTGTCTGTGGGGCAGGAGGAGAGTACAGGGACTCTGGAGGGACTGAAGGACTTGGGCTCTGTGACTAACACCATGACATCAGCGTAGTCTAGGGATACTGTTCTTTTTTGGGACAAGCCCATTTAGGGCTGGTCCCTTAACCATGCTGTGCCCTCTCCCACCTCTGGGCCTTTGCACTTGCTGCGTCCTCTACATGGAACATTTGCTCTTCCTTCTGCCTAGTGCACACACTCTGCCCCTTCTCCACCCTACTTAGGTGAGGCCATCTTTCAGATCCAGCTGAATTGTCCTGTCCCCTGGGAAACCTTCCCCAAACTCCCATCTGCCTCGGTCAGTGAGGGAACTCTCCTCTAGGCCCTCCCGGCCCCCTGTCCTTCCTCTGTAGAGCCCTTCCCACACCATGTCCTCATCACTTGGTTTAATGCTGTATCTCCCTTAGGAACACAGAGCTCTGTGTCTCTTTATGTCCCAGTTTTATCCCTAGGACCCAGCATATAGTAGGTGCTCAAGAAATAAAGCTCCAAGCAACTTGAATTGAACCTTATAGGGCAGGATGGATTGATTATCCTTTTTTTACAGGGGAGGAAGCTGAGGCCGCCCAGCTAGGAAGTGGCCAAGGCGGCCTGGAATCTGGGTTGCCTAGCAGAGCCCACCCTCTGCCCCACTGGCTGTATCTCTTGCCTGGGCCGTGGTGGTGGCAGCCCTGTTGGGCCGTAACCCCAGCTCCATGCAGAGGGACCTTAAAGGCAGGGACCATGTGAAGTGCACCTGGGAAAGGCCCAGGCAGAGTTCTCTGGCCAGCCTTCCCAGAGCAGGTCCCGCCTCATTCCACTTGCCTCTCCCAGCAGCCCTGGGCAGGAGGCAAACCAGGCAGGCTTTCTTATACCTGTTTCACCACCAAGAAACCTGAGGCATGGAGGGAGTATTCTCTGTTTCAGGGAGCATGGTATCTGGGCCCCCTTTTCCCTTGGGACTGGATGTTGTGGCCTCCGCTTTAGTGATGGGGAACTGAGACAATGTGGCTCTTGCTGTGAGTTCGAGCAAGCCCTTACTTTCTCGTTCTGAACTTCATTTTCTTCTTCTGTCAGAAGGGCTAATCCCCACCTGGGGGCAGTTGGGCACGTTCGCTGGTTCATTCATTCACGCTGTCTGTGTGCACGGATGTTAATTGAGCACCTAGTACGTGTCTTCTGTCTTGAAGATGCAGCAGTGCTCGAAACAGGTGAATATCATGGCCCTCCCACTCCTTCTGTTCCACATTAACAGAGACGGCTGGTGTGGAAGCCTGGTGCACAGAGTGGGCACTCGCTACAGTGTGCTAGAAGGGAAGAGTGCCGAGGGGCTTGTCCAAGGCCACATGGTGAGTCTGGGGCAGAGCTGGCACGAGAGAGCTCAGAGTTCCGCGTTTCCGCGTCCTTGTTCTCTGGTGAAGGCCCTGACCAGCCCTCCATGCTCCTACTCGGCCCTGGCTGGAATGCAGGCTTGGCAGGTTGCAGGCCTTGGGGTGGGAAGCAGGGGCCTGCTGGCTGCTGGGCCTCTAGGCTAGCAGAGTACAGAAGAAGGGGCTATGCTTTTGAACCGGATTGCCCCTGCCTTAGCTGTGTGACCTTGGGTAGGTGACTTCACTTCTCTGAGCGTCTTTCTTTATCCGTAAATTGGGGACGGTGGTGGGTGGTGGAGGAGCCCGTACCTGCTTGAGGGGGCTATGCGTTTGCATGAGATAAGCCCTGTGAAAACCTTATCTTGGCACCTGTGCCCTGGAGCCCTTGCTGTGCCTCCGCCATCCTCCTTATTTGGTGGTGGTGATGGGGGGGATCATGGTTCTTCCCGGCCAACTGGCTGGCAAAGGTCCTGCACCTTGGGAGCCTGAGTGTGGGAAGCTGCAGGCCTCCCGTGTGGCACGGGCAGGGTAGGCATGCCAGAGGAGGCTGTGGCCACCTCGTTTCCGGCCCGGCGCCCCTCTTAGCCTGCCAGGGGATTAAAGGCCTTTTGGCCTTTGTGTCGGGCTCACCCGCCCCTGGCAGTTTGCACGACAAAGTGCTGCCCTGACAGATTCCTTCCCCTATGCTGTCTGCTGCCCATAGACAGGGCACTGGGTAGTCTGGGGGTAGGGCAGGGCACCTTGACCCTGTATCTGGGGCCCAAGCTGCTGCAGAGCCAGGGAGCACTGGTGTGAAGTGACCTGGGAGCCAGTATTGTAACAGAGGGGGAGGGAACTTCTCCAGGTGCGTGTCCTTCCCTGAAGACCCAGGGGCCCCGGATGGGGGAAGGGACACTGAGGCAGGGCCTGTGCTGGCAGAAGGCAGGTGCGCAGGCAGGGGCTCGCTTGTCCCCCCCGCCCCCATACAGTCTCTGGATTTCGATGCGGTGAGCTCACTCCAGCCCAGATGCCTGGAGCCTTGCCCTGGGCAGCTGCAGTCACCCTGGGGACTGCGGTGCTCAGACCTTCCTGACCAGCTGTGGGGGTGGCGGTGGGCTCAGCCCAGGCCTGGGCCATGGGGAGGGGGCGGTGGGTGGGCTGCTCAAGTCATCCATGAATAATTCTTCAGAGCAGCCCCAAGCCCTCTGTCATCCCAGGGTCCTCCTCGGAGCCAGCAGATAACTTGGGCTTCGGCCCCAAGCTGCGTCGTCACCCGTAGCCTGGGTGCCACCCCACCAGCCAGCCTGGAGTTTAGGTGGCAGGGCCAGAGCCTTCCCCCCATCCCAGACCTGGAGGCTGAGCCTGGGCCTGAGCCCATACCCCACGCTGCCATGCATCCCTTCTTGTCCATACCCACCCCTCACCTCTACTCTGCCCCTTGCATGCTACTCATTCTAGCACTTACTGAGCTCTTACTGTATACAGGGCATCAAGCTGAGCACCTCGCATGCCTTCAGCTTCCTTTACACGGTGATCCTCTGCGAGCCTCCCTTTGCTCATCTGCCAAATGGAACTGGTCATGCACCCGAAACCCGGGGAGTCATAGGTGCTTTGGAATTTGGAAGTTTCTAGATAGGAGAAAGGTTGCGTAGAAGCGGTGAGAACACTCAGTGGAGTCTGGGGCAACGCCCGTCATGAAACGCGGTCACGTTGCTGCAGCAAAACCTACAGCTCCTCACCCAGAGTGGAATAAATAGGTTGTTAATAGCTTCCTGTCAGTTTGGGTCAGGACTTGGCACTGAATGAGCTTGTTAAAAACTCATTTTAAAAAAAGAAACACTATGAGTTTTCAGAGCTCTTTGGATTTCCCTTACTGCAGACGAGGGATCACGGCCCAGCAGCGCCGGCCCTGCCCCGGTGACTGTGAAGAGTCACCAGGTTGGTCCACACGGTGCTGAGGCTGAGGACCGGTCTGAGAAAGCCCTCAATGGAGCCAGCCCATTCCTGTTGTCATCTCCTCCCTGTGCCGCCACCTTCCTTGATGTTAGCAACACCAGAAACACTTATCTGCACATGTACCCTTTGCAAGGCCCACAACCCTCACTTAGGGACCCCTTGAAAAATCCCAGACCCCATATCCTGTATCTGTATCTGAACTTCCCCCTGTACTCCAGACCTTCTCTACCTTCTGTGCCCCTCTCTAAAGGCTCCCTCTTTCCCCTCCATGCTGAGTTCTTCCCAGCTAGCTTTGGATCTGTCTTCATCCTCACTCAGGCCAGGAGAGGAAGGTCCAGCTTCTGTCCCTTGTCCCAAAGGGTCTCTGTAGGACTTGGACCTGGAGCCCCATGTGCACCCTCATCCCCACCAGGAAGGCCTGGACACAGCCCAGCCTCAGGGAGCTGTCTCCCAGAAGTTCCCCGCCTGTCTGGGTCCCCCTTTCCCCTGCCCCCCACGGGGGGCCCACCATGCCCACACCCCTGCTCCAAGCAATTGTTCCCAGCACACTAAAACAGTCTTTGGCTTTGGCTTGTATGAGTCAGCTGCTTCCACTTCCCCCACCAGGAACCTGCCAGGTCTGGAAAATCCCCCTCTCTGCTTGGCTCCTTCCTCTCTGGCCCAAGTCTGCCTTCTGGACCCCTCCTCTCCGGCCCCGCCATCCGGCTCTAACGCCTGCCTGAGTACTGCGTTCCTCTGGGAGGAAGCTGGGCTTTCTCATTGCCGGAGATGGGCTGCAGGGCAGGAAACCTGGGTTCTATTTCTGCCTTTGACCTTGGAGCCACCAGTGGCCCTCCTTGGGACGTTAGACCACTGGCAGCTCAGGCATCCCATGGGCCATCCTGGGAGCCGGTTGGGTTGGGGATGGGAACCGACCAGCCCTGGACGTCCTGGCCCTGCCCCCTGCTTAGACCTCAAGGCCAGCCTGGAGGCCCAGCCTCAGCCCTGCCTCTTTCCTGGTTAATAGATGCAGAATCCAGAGGTCCTGGGTCTGTCCTGGCTCTGCCTGCCACTCACCTGAGCAAGTTACATGGGAAAGCGAGGTGTTGTTCCCTCCTCTGTGAAAGGGGGCCTTTCACACCTGCTCAGCCACCTCAGGGGTCATTGTCAAGGTCCAATGACACTGAGATGGAGGAAATGCTCTGTAGACTGTGAAACAGCCCTGTGGTTGAAAGGTTTTGTGGAGTCACTCTCAGTGACCTCAATTACTTCTGGCAAAAGCTTAAACATTGGAACCAAACCACCAGAGGTCAAATCCCAGCTCTGCCACCTGCTAGATTTTCAAGTAGATAACCTGACTGCTCCGTGTCCCCATCCCTACAGTGGTCTGTTTTTAACACCTATAACCTGGGTTCACGTTTATAAACATCCTTAAAGGAGTGCCTGGTGCATAGTAAGTGATTAATAAATGTTAGCTCTTTCTGTTCCCAAGTAGACCCCAGACTTTCCAGATCTGAAACTAAGTTCCCTTCTGTGGTCAAGTCTCAGGCTCCTTTGGGCTCTTTCTGGGAGCCTCTTTCCGGTCTGGCTCCTTCTCTCCACCCAGATGTGAAATACAGCTGCTAGAACCTTTTGATCTTTAGCTTTTCTCAAATGAAGCCTCTGCTCTCGCTGGCTCGGCCCTCGCTGCAGGCCCTGATCTGACCCCGGAAACTCGGGCCCTGGGGAGGGGGCTGCCAGCAAGGTCAGGCTGGCATGTGGAAGGGCGCATTCCCTGGAGTCCCTGGGGTAGGATGGCTTCTATCCGGGCCCGACACGCTCTGGATTCTCTTACTCCTCTCACTGCAGATGTGTGTTCCTGACATTTTTTCCAAGTCGAATCTCACTTTGCTATTTCCTCTCCGGTCCTGACACCGCCCTCCCCCCCCCCCCCCCCCCCCCCCCGCTCCCCCCTCCCAGCTCCAGGCCTGGGAGAAGCTCTGGACCTTGCTCACCACCAGAGTTTCCCTTCCCGGACGGCAGTGTCTAGGGGGTGCCGGGAATCTCTGCACCCCATGCACACCCCCCCACAGCCTGGCTTGCACAGGGAGGGGGAAGGTGTGGCAATGACATAAAGGGAGAGCCCTTCCCAGGTGGGACGTCTCTAAGCCTGCCCCTCTAACCTCTTCTGCCCAGTATCCGTGCCCCTATGCCAGTCTTAGCCTCACATTGCCCTTAGGTCAGTCAGGGCCTGCTCTGAACCCCCCTCCCACCCACTGGGAACATTGCCCTCTACCCGCAGCGAGGGAAGGAGGGAGAACCCCTCGTGGGGATTGATCTTGTGGTTCTTAGCCAGTGAGTCAGAGTTCTCTGCACGCACACCACTCCATCCCTCCCTCCTGGATGAGAAGGAGCCCCAGAATCTACTTCTCACCAGCTCCTGGAGGTTCTAAAGTTCATTCCTGGATACGGACCCAGTCTGGGCATGGGCCAGAAGTCTGCTGGTCACCTGGGACGGGGATGGGCATTTGTCCGGAGAGAGGGTGGGGAAGGAAAAGGAGCAGGAGGAGGGGTTTGCCCCCTGGACTGGAGGGGAAGGGGCTTTAGGCCATGAGAGGGGTAAGTCATGGGCAGTGCAGACCTTGCACAAGACTTGGTAGCACGGTGGATACAAAGGTGACCAAATGACCCTGCCCCCAATTTGCTCCCAGCCTAGGAAGAGAGACTGTGTGTAGACTGCATGGGAGCAGGTAATGCCTCCAAAGCAAGTGCAGTTCAGGAAGCAGCTAGACTTGATAGGTGAGGACATTTTTGACCACTCACTCACTCACTCATTCATTCATTCATTCAAGTAGTTATTCAACATGGGGCCCCTGCCTTCAGGATGTTTCCATTCTAATGGAGATACAGGTGATTAGAGTGTGAGCCCAGGAGTGCCCAGAACCCAGTGTGGGCACGGAGGGGACTGTGAAGGCCAAGGGTCAGGACAAAGTCGCCCAGAAGAAACTGTCTTTTTTTAAAAATTTTAATTTAATTTATCTTTGTCATCTTTCTTGAGGTGCAAATTACATACAACAAAATGTACCCATTTTAAGTGTACAGTTCAATCACAAGATATATGTCCCCAGAGAACTGGCACTCCAAAAGGTTCCCTTGTGTCCTTACCCGGTCAGCCTGCCCCACCCCTGGTCCCAGGCAACTAGTGACCTGTCACTGTAGGTTAGACCATCCCCCCACTACAGTTGCATGTAAGTGGAGTCCCACAGAATGTCGCCTTCTGTGTCTGGCATCTTTCCTCATTGTGACTGAGTTTGGCTGTGTTGCTGTGAATGTCAGTAATTCATTCCTTTTTCTTACTGAGCAGTTAGAGGAGGTGAGGGTGAGCTGAATTTTGGAGGGTAACTTAGTCCGATAAACAAAGGGAGGAAGGGCATTCCAGCGAAGGGACCATGCAAGAAAAGGCCAGAGGCTGCAGGGGCATGGGCTGGGCAAAGCTGGGGGGTGTAGGGAGGGAGAGAGACTGGCCGTCTCATTGTTTTCCTTCTCCTCCTTGGGCCTCTTTCCTGTTACCATCACCTTGTCTAGCCAGTGAGGGCTGGGTCTGGCTTTCACAAGCCAGACCATTTCCTTCTGGCTGGTTTGGGCTCCCCAGGGAGGGCTGAGGCCAGGGCAGGGCCTGAGATACTCGCACCGGGTTCTCTGGGGCTGGACATGCATTACGGGGCCACAGAATATCACATCTATGCACGCTGCTGCTTGGGGGCTCTGGGGTTCCTGCGGGCTCCCCCGGGCTTGTGTTTTCCTCTATGGGGTATCTGATAAAACTCATTTGGAGGGGCACCTGGGTAGCTCAGTGGTTAAGCCTCTGCCTTCGGCTCAGGTCATGATCTCAGGGTCCTGGGATCGAGTCCCGCATTGGGCTCTCTGCTCTGCGGGGAGCCTGCTTCCTCCTCTCTCTCTGCCTGCCTCTCTGCCCACTTGTGATCTCTCTCTCTGTCAAATAAATAAAATCTTAAAAAAAAAAAAAAAAAGTTGAAACCACTTAGATTTAAAAAAAAAAAAAAAAAACTCATTTGGAAACATCTTGATCTTGTCTGAGGGGCAAAAGGCACTCACTGCCCACACCCTGACCTGAGAGAGGCAGGTATGATGGCCGTCGGGGCCCTTCTGCTCTGGCCTGCGGGGCGCAGGGTCTCAGCACGCCCTCTGTGGAACTTGTGCTGGGCTCAGCATCAGCCTGAGGTCACACAGAGTTGACACCACGCCTGTCCTGCCCCCATCCCGCCCAGCGGCTGGGCTCCACTCCCGCTGCTGGGAGCACAGATGAGCTTGTCAGTGTGGCCACGAGGGCCGGAGCGGGTTGTCCAACATGGCTGGAATGTGTTTCCTGTGGCTTGGAACTTTGGAGGCCAGACTGAGGCCAAAAGAGGTGGCCAAGATGGCCTGATGGGAAGCTGTCTTAGAGACAGCAGCCGCAGCGGGCTCACCCTTGATTTCTGTCTCTGTCCTATCCATCCTGACCCTGGCCACCCTTCGTGCCTATGGCCCCCCTCTTTGCTGGCCCAGGTTACCCTTTACCTGCCCGTGGTCCCCTGTCTACTGCCTTGTGTCCTGGATGACCCTTACTTTCTTGAAGGAAGACGAGTCAGTCATCACTTACCAAAGTGATTTTAATGTTGTCTATTTATTTGAGGATTCTTACAGACTCAGTGAATTTGCAGGGTTGGGCTCTGAGGCCTATAAGGGTGAATGGGGCTTTGGGGAAACAGAGTCAAAATGAGTAGTTCAGCCCCAGCCTGACTCTCTTAGCCAAACCACATCTGAGTAAACCACTCCACGGCTTTGGGGTGGGACTCTGGGTCCTGCTTGAAGTGAGGGGAGGGGTCCTGGGCTTGGCGGGGGCTGGAGAACGTGACCATCGACTGTGTGATCTCCCGCAGGTGGCCCACGGGCTGCAGGCGTATGATGGCTTGTCTCTGCCTGAGGATGCAGAGACGGTGTCGGCGGGCCGGGCTGGCTGGAGCTACTCAGACCTCTCTGACGACGAGGACTTGCTGGCTGACGAGGCCTCTGGAGGTGAGCAGAAGGTTCTGGTGGCAGGGAGCAGAAGAGGTGAGGGGGTGGAGGCGGGGTTCTTCCCAGTGGTCCTTAGAGAGGCCCCAGGAAGCTGGCCCAAGGGGGTGACTCCAGAGATGATGGCATCCTAAGCCTCGTCCGGATCCTCCACTCACAACCTATGTGACCCTGGGATGACAGCTGCTCCCCACAGCCCAGGATGATGAGGACCAACAGGGAGGTGGCAGACAAGGCACAGCAGAGGACAGTGACCGTCCCCTACTGCACCCTGGCCTGGCCTCGCCTGGTGGCCGGTGTGACCGGCCCGTCCCATCCCAGCGTGGGCAGACAGGTCCCCAGAGTGTGTGGCCTTGGTCCGTGCCCTCTCGATGGAGGCTTCTGAGAGGACTTTTCCCGGCCAGCCTCCCCAGGCATGGGGAGGAGGTGACAGTTCTCAACTTTCATGACCTGGCGCATGACATGCCAGGGCCCTGAACCGTGCCCGACACCCAGTAGATACCCAACAAATGCCTGTTGCCACATAAACCTCTCTTCTGCTTGCAGATGGCCTGGGGAGCGGGGACCTGGGCAGCGGGGACTTTCAGATGGGTAAGTTGCTGAAGGTATAGGCCCCCCTTCCTGCTCCCCACAGAAGCCCCAAAGCAGGTCTTTCCCACCACAGAGGTCCTGTCTCGGAGCCGAGGGCCTCAAGGGCTCCATGGGCCTGCCGTGCAGGTGGTCTCTTACTTGCCCAGTGACAATCATGTGACATGATTGGCAGGTCCCCACGAGTCGGGATGGCTGGGCTGTGTGGTCGTTTGTGCCCAAGGGACAAGGCTAAGGGCCACAGGCAGGATATGTCCAGTTATAATAGGTGCTGAAAGCCAGACATGCAGCATTCAAAGGAAAATTCTCATCTCCCAGGGCAACTCCACTGTGAGGTCCTTTCCCAGATCCCTTCTTGGGGGTGCAGAGCTGGGGACCCCGGGAGGGGATGGCCAGGTAGGGGTGCTCTTTGGCACAGGACATTTGGTCAGGCCAACTAGGGGTGGAAGTAGCCTCATCCTGGACCTGGGAGGGACCCCACCTTTAGGTTGGGTCACCTGCTGGGAAGCCAAGGGTTCCTGTGTTGGGGAAGAGGGCTGGGCTTGGTGGAGAGAAGAGAATCAGGCCTCCATCAGCTGCTCATGCTGCCAGCACTCGGTGCACAGTGGAGCTGGGGCCAGGCCAGCACTGGGCCTCAGAGTCCCTCCTTCTTCCAACCCCAGCATTCCGGGTAGAGAAGGAACTATTGGATGGCAAAGCCCAGCAGCTCCGTATGGTTCCTGCTGCCTTCTCTGGAAGCCAGCGCTGAGCACTCTGTGGTCAGGGCCAAGGGTGGAGCTCAGCTCAGGCGGCCACACGGCAGCCAGTGGCTTCCACAGGGGTGGGCCTGCACCTCTCCAGGGTGGTGACCCTCCCTTTGGTGTATCGGGGGCATCCACATGCCCGAGAGTGGTGTCCTACCTGGGCAAGTACAGACAGGAGGGTTGGCCCCTGCATGTCTTGGTCCTGACCATGACCTCCCAGCCCCTGGAACTCGGATCCTGCCTGAAGCTTTTCCCCATGTAGGTCCTTCTAGGGCTGTAGGATGCCTGGGAGCTGCCTCTTGCTAAAGCGAGGCCTGTCTGTGGAGGCCCTGGTCCTGTCCCTACTTTCCGTTTGGAAATGTCTGTGGCCCCTGCCGTGGGGCTGTCAATCACCACAGCTCTGAGGAGCCCTTGCCAGCCTTCCTCCCCCGTGAGAGGCAGCTGCAAGGGTAGGAGGCGTCAGAGGTGGGAGAAGGGGTGGGGAATGGAGAGCAGCAGCTGGGCAGGGCCTGCTAGCCGGGCAGAGGTCTGTGCTTGTGAGTGGGTCCTATCCGTGGGAAGACACAGGGCCTCAGACCCTCCAGGCCTGGCCCTGGCATCAGCCCGCCACCCTTGGGGCAGGTCCAGGCAGCTGGGCCGAGTCTGAGACCTGGAGTCAGCAAGTGGGTCTGCCATTCCCAGGGTCTCTGTGTGCTCACTTCAGCCTTGCCCCAGGGCAGTGTCCTCCCCATGCTGGGAAGCAGGGGAAGCAAAGGCCATCAGAGATGGGGCCATGTCGTCCATGCCCCTTGCCTGGGGCCCAGCCCCGTACCCTGAAGCTGAGCCCCTGAGATGGTACCCTAGCCCACTCCTGCAGCCTCTGGCCCTGCCCCACTTTTTGTGTGCCAGTACCCCAACGTGGCAGACAGCCCCTCACTCTGACGTCCCCTCTCTGGGATCCCCGCCCACCTCCTCTCACCTCTCTGGCCTGAGCTGACACCTGTCTGGGTCTCCTGCTCCCCTCCTCCCCTGCCTTGGCCTGTCTCTATCCTCTTTGTCTCATCTGTGCTTTGTCCTTCTGTCTCCTTCTGTCTTTCTCCATCTCTGTCTTTCCTTCTCTCCCTTCTTCTGTGTCTCAAACCTTGCTCTCATTCTTCCCCTGTTTTCTCTCTGCATCCCTGTCATTTCCTCCTGTCTGTCTGTTTCTGTCTTTTCCCATCTCCATCTCTCCCTCTGGTCCCCTCTCCCTCCCTTGCTGTCCTTCCTGGCCACTCTCTCTGCAACTCTGCTCTGCAGGCCCCGGACTACCCTCCTGTGGCTGGTGGGGAGTCTCCTCCCAGTTTAAGTGAGGCCAGGGTGACCTGGGGGTGTCCCTCTGTCTCCCTCCCCATTCCCTGCCCCACCCCCCGCTCTCCCTCTCCCCTTCCTCCCCAGCCTCTATTTTATCACATGCAAGGTTCTGAGGGACTTTCTTTTTGAGTCTGAGGGCCTGGCCGGTCCCTGCCCAGGACATAGCCAGGCCCCATCTAAACACAGTGGGAGGGTCCCCTAGTGTTCCCCCACCCTGGGCACTGCTAGGACAGGGATGAATGCAGCCACCCCCCTGGGAACAAGGCTCTAGAGGCTGCAGGCCACTTGCACTCCCCTCAGGACTGGCTGATTCTGGGCCCACCCAAGGGACCCAGGGGCCCTCAGGGCTGGGGTTCAGGGGCTTGGGTGTGTGGCAGAGGAGTTTCGCAACAGGGAGTTGATGGGATAGTTGCTTCGGGGCAGGGGTGGTCCCGTGTGTGTTCCCCACCCCCACCTGGGCACAGGCAGCTCCTGGCCTCCTGCTCCTCCAGCCTCTGTCTCCAAGTGAGGTGTCTGGTTCAGGTCAAGATGAGGGCCAGGAGGGAGATGGCTGGCCAGGGTGGGCACCCAGAGAGCACACCCACCCCGGGCAGCTTCACTCTCTTACAATACCCTCAGCTCTGGGGCCTGGTTCCTGGAACAGACAGGGCTTTACCTTCTGCCCTCAGCCCTCAGACACTGGTCGTAGGGAGGCAGTTCAGGGTGGAAGAGGGAGGGTGCTTGCCCTGACCTACCCCTGGTCTGGGAGAAGGAGGAGGAGGCAGGGGTGGGGTCAGCCTGGAGGGTCTGTGCCCTTCCCAGGGCCCAGGAGAAAGGGGCTTTGTGGAGCCCCAGCCCCCTCCCCCAGGATCGAGCACATTCCTGGGCAGAGGCCTGGCCTCCTCGCCCGCGCTGGGCCATGGGGCTGAGGCCAGGGGCTGGAGGGGCTCTCAATGGGCCTCTGTGCCTGTTCACAAGGGGCCTCTGTGGCCGAGCTCACGGCCTCCACGCTTCGACCCACAGAGCCCCACCCACCCGGCACCCAGGAGCCCAGCCCAGCATGGTCCCTGTGTTTCAGGGCACGAGCACCCTCCCTCAGTGTAGGAGTCCCCTCCTGCCCCATCCTGACACCCCAGGGCTTGCTTAGCCCAGGCCACAGAGGGAGAGGGTCCTTGCTCGGGGGGCGTGTGCACCTGGGGGCCTGGCCGAGTGCAGGGGCACAGGGAATGGGCCTTGTGGTCAGGCCCACCCAATACTACCCCCTGTTCTACCGGCCTCATCCTGTCATCAGTCCCCTCTCTGAGCCACTTCTGCCTCAGGGCCTTTGTAGCTGCTGTACCCTCTACCCAGAATGCTCTTCCCCCAGATTCTTCTCCATGGCTCACTCTCTTCCTTCAGGGATCCCCTTTGAGGAGAGTCCTTCCCTGGCCCCCCCGGAACATAGCACCCTACCCCGACCCCAGCACACCCTCTGCCCCAGCCCTGGTTCTTTCCCCAGAGGCCATATATTTCTTGCTCATTTGTTTCCTTTCTCCTCCCACTAGAAAATCATCTCCGTGGGGACAGGAATGGTCATATGTGGAGTTCACGGCCAGACCCTCTGCCCTGAGAACACCACCAACCACGTACTAGGCCCTCAATATAGATTTGTTAGAGGAATAAATGCCTCTCTCAGATGAGAGGTAATAAAACCAAATCCATCCCTCGGGTTTGTTGTAAAGACCAGAGACAATAATTAGAGGTAACCCAGGCGGCCCCGAGTACTCACCCAGCACGGTCATAAATGTACTTTACGTTTCTGAGCTTAAGCCTCACAAGAACCCTCGGGGGTGGGGACTGCTGTTACACACATTTTACACGAGGGCACTGAGGTTCATCCTCGGGGGTGAAGCGTGTCACACGAGGTCACAGGGCTGTAAATGGCAGTTTTACTCCAGCAGCTAAGCTGTTAACTACAACACTGCCTCTCACACAGTAAGAGCTCACGTTATCTGGAACCGACTGTGTGCCGGGGTCCGTCCTAAGCATTTACACATATTTCAATATTTGTAACTCATTAACTTGGCATTTATAATTAACACTTAAATTCAGGAACATTATAAGATTTAATGCCTAAAATGTCTTGTACATAGTAGGGGCTCAAGAAACAGTGTGTGTGTGTGTGTGTGTGTGTGTGTGTGCACGCGCACGCGCATGTGTGTGCACGTACACACTAGTCTATGTGTGTA
This sequence comes from Enhydra lutris kenyoni, assembly GCF_002288905.1. Lineage (NCBI taxonomy): Eukaryota > Metazoa > Chordata > Mammalia > Carnivora > Mustelidae > Enhydra > Enhydra lutris. The sequence continues at coordinate 4,011,175 of NW_019154122.1, forward strand.
TGTGCACATACGCACTAGTCTATGTATACAGTCAACATATTTTATAGACCAAGTCAGCGTCTACTACATGCCAGGCTCTGTTCTAAGAGCCCCATATGAGTGCTTATGTGTGCATGTATATGATCATTCCCAGGTCATATTAACTCATATTTATAGCTGCTCCGTGAACTCATGAACATTGTATGTAATGTGTATAAAACATTATACAGGGGCGCCTGGGTGGCTCAGTGGGTTAAGTGTCTGCCTTCGGCTCAGGTCATGATCCCAGGGTCCTGCGATCCAGCCCCACACTGGGCCCACTGCTCAGCGGGAAGCCTGCTTCTCCCTCTCCCACACCCTCTGTGCTTTCTCTCTCTTTCTCTCTCCCTCCTGTCTCTCAAATAAATAAATAAATCTTTAAAAAAACAACAGCAACAAAACTTTATACATATCATGGGGCACCTGGGTGGCTCAGATGTTAAGCATCTGCCTTCGGCTCAGGTCATGGTCCCAGGGTCCTGGGATCGAGCCCTGCGTTGGGCTCCCTGCTCAGTGGAGAGCCTGTTTCTCCCTCTCCCACTCCCCTTGCTTGTGTTCCCTCTCTCGCTGTCTTTCTCTCTCTCTCCATCAAATAAATAAATAAAATCTTTTAAAAAACCCGACTTTATACATATCATATATGTATAGTAGGTGCTTAGGAAACAGTCGTGTGTGAACGCCCACACTAATCTGAAATGAATTTATTAAGTCATCACATCTTAGGCACCAACTATGTGCCAAGCACTACACTGGCTCTGGGGATGCAGGGGTGAATGCGATCCGGGGCTACACTCCTCTTCGGGTTCGTGGTCTAGCAGGGGACAGAAGGGGGGACACCAGTTCCTGATCCTCTAGCACCTGCTCTGTGCCAGGTGCCGCATCTCCGTGCTCGGGGAGATGGTGTATGCGAGCATGATGTCATTTATTCCCTCCAGCTCTCCAGTGCAGTCAATGTAATTAATTAAATTAATTAATATTAAATTAATAATATTAATATTAAAACATTAATATTTATTATTTAACATTTATTGTTAATATTAATTAAAATATTAATATTAAATTAATATCCTCGTTGGACTGAGGAGGAAACAGAAGCTCAGAGAGGTGAGGTCAGTGCTGCAGTGTGGCTGACCTCAGAAGCCGTGGTTTTCACCATGAATCCCTGTAGTCCATGCATCACCGGGCAGGATCTATGCAGTGCAGGGTGGAAGGTGCTCTGATGGGGGGAGCACAGGGGCTGGGGGTCCAGACCAGGTCTCTCTAACATGGCCAGGGTTGAGCAAGGAAGGCAATTCAGGCGGTCTTCTTGGAGTAGGTGATAGTTGAGCCAAGCCCTGCGGGATGAGTAGAACCAGCCACGGAAGAGTGGGGAAGCATGTCTCAGTCACTCGTGGCTGATCCCTGTGCCAGGCCAACCTCTTCTAGAAGCCGGCTCTTTTTATCCAGCATCCTCTGTGCTGCTGGGGGTGGGGGTGGTGTCCTCTTTTGCAACATCACTTAGCTTCTGGGTCAGGCTGCTTCCCTGATGGTTGAAGCCCCCTCACTGGAAGGTGGAGGCCTCGGCTTTGACCTGGGCAGGCCTGCCAGGGCCACTGTGACAAGTACTCATACGGGCAGTGCTGGGCATGGCTGTGGGCACCCAGGGGTCAGCCTGGGCAGAAGGCCTCTAGAGACCATCCCTGAGTTTCCTGCTGCTGGCCTAGCTGCCTGAGGCCACCGCCTACCAGGCCAGGCCCCTCACGGTGACACCCCACTCCTCTCCACAGTTTATTTCCGGGCCCTGGTAAACTTCACCCGCTCCATCCACTACAGCCCCCAGCTGGAGGATGCGGGCTCTGAGGAGTTCCGGGAGGTGTCCGAGGCAGTGGTAGACACGGTGAGGTGAAGGGGAAGGGGCCTGAGAGTGCCCCGAGTATGGGGGGGGGGGCGGCCCTAGGATGAGGTGAAGGTGTCTGGAGGCTGACGGTGCTGTGTCATTCTCCAGCTCGAGTCGGAGTACTTGAAGATTCCTGGGGACCAGGTTGTCAGTGTGGTGTTCATCAAGTGAGAAGGGTCCCCTGGGGGCCGGAGAGGGACCGGGGTGGTGGGGGCAACAAGAAGGGGAAGGAAGAGAAGCCAAATGGAGTGCATCTCTGTTGGTGCAAGTTCAGGAATTTGGGAAGACGGTTTAGACCTTAAATTGCCCCACTCGGGTCCGGGCTGTCCAGGGACAGGGAAAAAGGAGGTCAGGCCTGAGCTTCAGGCTGGGGGCCGAGGGAGGAGCTGAGGCCGCGGGCTTACCAGCTCCCCGGCCCCCCTGCCCCATCCCCAGGGAGCTGGACGGCTGGGTCTTTGTGGAGCTGGACGTGGGCTCGGAAGGGAACGCGGACGGGGCTCAGATTCAGGAGGTGCTGCACAAGGTCATTTCCAGCGGCTCCATTGCCTCCTACATCACCTCCCCCCAGGGCTTCCAGTTCCGTCGCCTGGGTACAGGTAAGCCCATCCCAGGACCTGGGGCACTTCCTCATGTCTCAGACTTGTGGGGGCCCCTTCCAGGGTCCCCACCATGGGCTCTTCTAGCGTGGGGCCTGTACACCACTAGGGACAGGGAGCTCACTACCCCATCAGTCTGCTCCCCCAGTCTCTACGCAGCCCTGGCTGGGTTTCAGTGTAATCTTGTAACCTGTTTCCTCGAACAGGTGCCCGATTAGACCCAATTTCTTCTCTCCCCTTCCCTCTCTAGACCTCCATACGCTGACAGTAGGTGAGAATTCCTTTCTACGTACAGTACTTTGAGACCCAAACACTTATGTATTTAATAATAACAGAACAGACATGTATGGAATGCTAACCGGAGGCTAGGCACTCAGTTAAGGCCCTTATGTCCAGCTTCCCATTCAGCCTTCATCATTCCTACGAAGTAGACAGTCTTCCTGTTTTAGAGATTAAGGGACGGAGGCTTCCCTTAAGGGAAGTGGCCTGTCCCATTCACCTAGGCAGCGGTGGAAAAGCCAGAACCGACACCAAGCCCCATGTCCATGCCAGTCTTGCCAGAACCTGTGCTGAGAGGAGATGAGACACTGCAGAGAGATCAAGAAACTGGGCCACAGTCACACAGCTTTCAGATAGAAAGGCCTGGCCTTCGAGTCTCAGTCAGCCCGGGTTTCTTCACACGGCACTGCATCTCCTGTTTTGACTCCCAGACCAGACAGGCCGTGTTCATTCCCCAAAGGCCCTGCTTCTCAGCCCGACTCCATCCCTGTCTCTCCCCCAGGGAAAAGCTCCAAGACATCACCGTCCCTGACTCAGGGGAACCCAGAACTGAACACACTCTTTCCCTACTGTGGGGTCGCCCAATCAGAAAAATTACATTGAAACCATCACCTCCCTTGTTCTTCACACAAAACCCCAAAGAATACACCTAAAGTTCAAGTGTGCTCTTTTGGTATTCCCCAGCCCCAGATCTGAAGATTTCTGGGCACCCAGCCCTCGTCTCCCCACTTTTTAGGGAGGCTCCCCAGCTAGGGATGGTGGGACGGGCCTGGTTTGGCCCCGCAGCCCATGGCTCCCAGGTCCCACGTGGGGCCAGTGCTGATCACACCTTCCTTTCCAGCACAGACACCCCCGCCCCCTCTGGCCGCTGTGGCGGCCGCAGTGACACCAGGTGAGAGTGTAAGCCAGACCTAGGCCCAGCCAGGTACCTGGACGAGTTCCTGGATGGAAGGGAAGGAAGGAGGGCGAGATGGCCGGGCAGAGCCCACAGCCGCCCCTGCAGCCTTTCCCAGCATCCTCCCTGGGCCAGCTTGTGGCCTGCATGCGTGTGATGTGGTGTTCGCATGCGTGTGGTTTGTTAACTGCGTGTGGGGTTTCTGGAAGGCATGGGTGAGGCCACCACCACATGTCCCATGCCCCGTGTGTGCTGTGATATGTCTACCCTGTGCTCCTCTGCCTCGCTGAAGTCTGCCAGAAACCAAATAGCCAGACACAGGGCACCAAAGCCTGCTCCCAGCCACGCAGTGCCTGTGCCACCCACAAGTTCCGCCACGCACACCCCCCCTTCCTCCCCCCGTCCCTCTGACTCTCCTCCTACCCCCGAAGTGCCCCAGGTCTCGCGAGTCTGCACCGAGGCCGAGTTTGCCTGCCACAGCCACAACGAGTGCATAGCCCTGGAGTATCGCTGTGACCAGAGGCCTGACTGCAGGGACATGTCTGATGAGCTCAATTGTGGTGAGGGGCCATCCAGGGCCACAAGGGACCCACAGACACCAGGGGGGCCAGCACGCACCTGGCCCCCAAGTCCAACAGGAGCTGAGAGGGTTTGGTACAGGCAGGGGGGCAGGGATACGGGAGGAGCACGGGCAGGGAGGTATGGGGAGGGCCGGAAGAGCATGGGGGCGAGGGGTGAGGAGCCACATGCCGCCACCCTGTGCCAACACCAGGAGGGCTCTGTCCACAGAGGAGCCAGTCCCAGAGCTCAGCTCCATACCGCCTGCTCTGGTGGAGACACCACAATTAGTGCCCCAGCCGGAGGCGACCACCCCACAGCAGCTCCCAGGCTTGCCCACTCCCCAGCTGCTGGCCCCCAGTCCAGGCAGGCCTCTGCCCTGTGGGCCTCACGAGGCGACCTGCCACAGTGGGCACTGCATCCCCAAACACTACATCTGTGACGGGCAAGAGGACTGCGAAGACGGCAGTGACGAGCTCAACTGCGGTGAGGACCGGCACGGTGGAGAGCCAGGTGTGGGGGACAGGGGAGTGGCCGGGGGAAGCCACTGGTTGAACCTGGCCCGGTCCCCCAGGCCCCGCACCGCCCTGTGAGCCCAATGAGTTCCCCTGTGGGAACGGACACTGCGCCCTCAAGCTGTGGCACTGTGACGGGGACTTTGATTGTGAGGACCGCACCGACGAGGCTGACTGCCGTGAGTGTGCCTGGGGCCCCTCCAATCAGGCCCAGCCTCCCTACCCCAGCCCTGCCTGTAGGATGGTCTGCTCTCCCTGGCCCAGCACACAGGCGCTGGGGACAGACTTGAAGGTTCCTCTCTCTCTGCCCCCAGCGGTGAGGGCTCTCGGCTTTGAACTGAACTTTGTAGGAATCCATATGGCCAGACTGCCTGTGGCTAATGTCTCCTTGTTTCTTTTCTGTACTTTGTTGTCATAGATCTTCTCTGTGTTATTTATGCTTGGGTAGAGGTCAGACAAGTGCCCAAGAGGGCTTGATAACCCGGTGTCCCCTAACGATGGGACGTTTGGCGTATGTGGGAGCCAGAACCTTTCCCTGATGGGCGTAGGGCTTCACAGCGAGCTAGTTCTGACTTTTCTGGACATCCTCTGCCCTGCTCTTCGTCGTCTCCCCATTACCTCGTCCATCATTCATCTGTCCATCCATCCATTCACCCAACTCTCCGTCCATTCGCTGTCTACACAGCCCTTCATCCCTCTGTCCACCCATCAACCTAGCATCCTTCCCTCCTCCTAGCCACCTATCCCCATCTACCCAGCTGACCTCCATCCATCCTTCCAGTCAATGTTAAGGCCATTCTGGGAGTTAAATGGCTGACGCTAGAGAGTCAGACACTCTATCAGGCAGCATCTAGAGTGTCCTTGCCTGTAGGTGAAGCCTGGGGTTTGGTTGTCTGAGATTGAGGATAATTTTCAAACCACTTCTCTGTGATCCCGGGTCACGTGCCTGGGTGCATGTGGACATTCCTTCCATCCGCCGGTCCAGCTCCTCCCTGCCGTCCTCTGCCTTCCCTGCCCCACATAGGTGTCGAGAGAAACAGCAGCATTCTGCAAAATAACAGAGCTTTCTGATGTCCTTCCCGTGGCTCCGAGCTTCCCTGGCCAGACAGCCCCTTGGGAAAGAAAGTAATTGAGGGCTTTAGTTGAAAAGCCCTTCTCAGCTGGGGAAAAAAAATCAAAGGAGGCCAAAAGTCCTTGTTGGCAGAGCCCAGGACAGAGAATGTGAAAGCCGAGTGGCCTTGGGAACTCCTGGACTATTGGGACAGAATCCCCAGGCTGGTCGGTAGATGGCTGCCTCCTGGCTTCCTCTCACTTCCTTCCCTGTGCCCTCTCCTTCCTCGTCTACACCACTCTGCCCGCTCTCTCTGGTCCATGTGTCTGTCTCAAAGTCAGTCTCCCTGAGGAAGGATGTCAGTCACTGTCTACTAAAGATGCCCAGCTGGGGGCCCAGCTGGAGCAGTGAGGATCGGGCTGTGGCAGGCCCCTTGCAAGGCCTTCCTGTGAGAGGGCAACGCATCTGGCATCACCTGGTGTCTAGGGAGGCCGGTCCCTTTGCCTGTGCCTTTGGCAGAGGTCTTGGGCTTCTGAGGCTGGCTGAGTGTGGAGGGAACTGAATGACTGTGCTGTCCCAGGTATAACTCTCTTTGGGTGGGGTGGGGACAGAGTAATGTGATGAGCCATCTGATGGCTGGCTGGTGACAGCTGGCAATGTTGGGGTCACAGTGTGTGGATCTCATCAGGGCAGCTGTGTGTCACGTGGGTGAGAAGAGAGAGTGACCCTGGGGACACCAGGGGAAGGTGGGCAGGGTTGACTGTCAGGTCTGGGTAGGGAGTGGGGGTGATCCTCCCTGAGGGCAGTGCTTGCAGCCCAAACTGCCCGGCTCTGTCCCCTAGCTGCCAAGCGCCCCGAGGACGTGTGCGGACCCACGCAGTTCCGCTGTGTCTCCACGAACACGTGCATCCCGGCCAGCTTCCACTGTGACGAGGAGAGCGACTGTCCCGACCGAAGCGATGAATTTGGCTGCAGTGAGCAGGGGCCCGGGGCCCCGGGGTGGGTTCCCATGGCCCAGTCCACAGTCTCAGCCCTGCTCTCTGCCCCCTCTCCTCCTCCCTTTGCCCTTTACATCCCTCACTCGTGCTCTGGTCTCCCCAGTGCCCCCCCAGGTGGTGACTCCTCCCCAGGAGTTCGTCCAGGCTTCCCGGGGCCAGACAGTGACTTTCACCTGTGTGGCCATTGGTGTCCCCACCCCCATCATCAACTGGAGGCTTAACTGGGGCCACATCCCCTCTCATCCCAGGTATGGTTCTGAGCCCGGGCAGGGCCCAGGGAGATGGGGGACGCTGGGTCAGTGGCGCTGGCCTGATCCCACCACTGTCTCGGGGACTTCCAGGGTGACAGTGACCAGCGAAGGAGGCCGTGGCACGCTGACCATCCGCGATGTGAAAGAGGCAGACCAGGGGGCCTACACCTGTGAGGCCATGAACGCCCGGGGCATGGTGTTTGGCATTCCTGATGGTGTCCTGGAGCTCATTCCAAAGCGAGGTACAGCCGGTGGGCAGACGGGCCCCAGGCATGGTGGGGAGCCGGGGCTGTTTGCTGGTGACCGGCTGCAACCCGCTCCCATGCCACCCGGCAGGGCCCTGCCCCGATGGGCACTTCTACCTGGAGCCCACCGCCTCCTGCCTGCCCTGCTTCTGCTTTGGGGTCACCAGCGTGTGCCAGAGCAGCCGCCGCTACCGGGACCAGATCCGGCTACGCTTTGACCGGCCTGATGACTTCAAGGGTGCGTCATTGGGTGGACAGGTGGGCGGCGCTGTGGGAGTGTGGGGGCAGGCACCAGGCCTAGAGAAGAGGAAGAGAGGGGAGAGTAGCATCCTCAGGCAGCTGGGGCCAGGTTCAAGGACAGGCACAGGGGGGCCTGTAAGAGCAGCACTTCAGGGGAAACACATGTTTTAGGAAAAGCCAAGTCCATACTCGTCTGCCTGCTTGGGTTATGAAGAGGACAGGCTCTGGGGCCAGATCCCTGGTGTAAATCCTGATGTTCTCTTGCTGCCCGTGCCCTTGGTCAAGTGACCGTCTTGTGTCTCCAGTCTCTCATCTACAAAATGGGGAAAAAATAAGAACTACCTCCCACACGGTTGGAAGGACTTACCAGGTTAACCTATATAAGCCACTCAGAATCAAGCTCAGTCCACGCTGAGGGCCCCGTGCATACTCTCTGATGTCCTTGTCATCATTTACAGCAGCGTCATCCCCAGAGACTAAGAGGTGCCCATGTCCCCAGAGCCAGGCTTAGGCATCTTCTCAGCCGGGGGCTGACCTCCAGTTATGCCCGTTACTGTCTGTGTGACCCTTGGCTTCTCCAGGCCTGTTTTCCCGAACCCAAGGGCAGGCAGCCAGATTCCGTTCTCTCTGGCTCTGAGAGGCAGAACGGCATGGGCCCAGACATCACCCGGACCTGGGTTCAAGGCGCAGCCCCCGTTTACTGCCTCACATCAAGCTATATCACATCTCACTTTCTGCATCCCAGGGGATTAAATGCAAGGAGGGCACTTAGCTGCTTCCATAGAAGCCTTGGGCCAGTGCTGTGGCCTGACACACAGTCATCGGACAGCTGGTTGTCCTCGCAGGGTTAGGGCTGTTTTTACTCTTCTGAGAGGCAGTGGGGCTTCCCTAGGGTTACACAGCTGTTTAGAGAGTGTTTCGAGCTGGACCCCAGGCCTGGCTGATCCGACTCAGAATGGTCAGGGTGGGCGGGGCTGAGCAGGTGGCCGGTGCGTGAGCGGTGACTAGGATGCAGGGGACCCGAAAACATCCCTGGAAGAGAAGGAGGAAGGCAGGCCTGGAAGAGTGTGGCCTGGTGTTGGGGGCCTTGTATGGTCATTCTGCAGACAAAAGTAGAGACCCTTCCATGGTTACAGGGCTTGCTTTTACAAGGAAGGGGAGGAGCTAGTGCCACATAGATGTAGTCTTAGCACAAGGAAGGAATTTCTAAGAGTCAAACCTGTCCAGGGTTGGGAGGGACTGCTTTTGAAGGTAATGAGCCTCCCATCCCTTAGAGCTGTTCCGTGTGGCAGCCACTTGCAACAAGTGACCGTTTAAATTAAATTAATCAACTCGGGGCACCTGGGTGGCTCAGTGGGTTAAGCCTCTGCCTTCGGCTCAGGTCATGATCTCGGGGTCCTGGGATCGAGCCCCGTGTCGGGCTCTCTGCTCGGCAGTGAGCCTGCTTCCTCCTCTCTCTGCCTGCCTCTCTGCCTACTTGTAATCTCTCTCTCTCTGTCAAATGAATAAATAAAATCTTTAAAAAAAATTAATCAACTCACCGGCATGCCTGGGTGGCTCAGTTGGTCAAGCCTCTGACTCTTGGTTTTGGCTCAGATCATGATCTCAGAGTTGTGAGATCGAGCCCAACGTCGGGCTCCGTGCCCACCCAGCAGGGAGTCTGCTTGAGATTGTCTCTCCCTCTGCCTCTCCCCATCGTGCATTCGGGCTTTCCCTCTCTCTCTCTCTGTCAAATAAATTGATAAATCTAAAAAAAAAAACATAAATTTTGAGCACCTAGTAGCCCCATATGGCTAGTGGCTACCGTATGAGAGAATACAAGTATAAGACACGTCCATCCTCACAAACATTTTCCTGGATGGTTAGTGCTACCCTAGAGATCTGGAAGCGTGCTGTCGAGAGAATTCCTGTGTGTGTGTGCACGTGTGTGCATGTGTTAGGGCCCCGGGGGGTGTGTTAGGCTAGCCGACCCATCATACTGACAACAGCCATAAGCAGCTCTCTGTGAACACTTCTCTTGTGCTACGTTCTGTTTTAAGCATTTCCTATCAATTTGTTCATTTTATCTTCCTAATAACCTTCTGAAACAAGCCAGGATTACTTCCATTTTACAGATGGAAACTGAGGCCTCTCCTCAGACTCACACATCTGGAGGGTGGTAGACCCGGGACTTGGCATCCGTTCTTCAGCCCTGGGTCGCTCTCTACTGCCCCCTGAGGGCCATTCCTACCCTGACAGTCCGTGGAGACGTCCTCAAACGGAAGGCTCTGAGAAGTCCCGCTACAAAGAATCCCCTTGACCTTTTTTTGACACTGTGTTTCCTAAATGGTTTCCCGTCATCATTCTCCAGCATTGACTTTGCCCAGAGCATGCTTTGGGAAATGCTGCTCCAAAACCGTAGGGAAGAAAAAAAACTGGGGTTTTTTGTGTGTGTTTTTTTGACTTGGGGGAAGACACTAAAGTTCTCTTTAAGTCAGATTTTTCCCAGAACTTTCCTATCTCTCTGGATAACTGCCTTTCAAGGCGGGTGTCTCTGGCAGGCATGCACTGTGGCCCTCACCCCTCTGTCTTGCTGTCAACAGGCGTGAACGTGACCATGCCTGCGCAGCCCGGCGTGCCACCCCTCTCCTCCACACAGCTGCAGATCGACCCTGCTCTGCAGGAGTTCCAGCTGGTCGACCTGTCCCGACGATTCCTGGTGCATGACTCTTTCTGGACTCTGCCCGAGCAGTTCCTGGGCAATAAGGTGAGGGACCAGCCTCGGCTGCTCCAGGCAGTAGAAAGGCCAAGCTGCCCTCCTATGCCCAGAACCTGCCTGGGTGCTCTGCTCCCTCTGAAGCTGGTAGGTGGCAAGACAGACTCCGCTCTGGGGGAAAGCGTTCAGAGTAAGGTGTCTGTCCACCACGCTCAGGTTGGAAGGAATGCTGACTCAGCCTTTAAAAAGGTGCTCCTGGACCATTCCCCCACACCTGAGACAGGGTCAGTGTTCCTCCTCTGGCCTCCCTGGGCAACTTTTATTCTACCAACCACATCGGACCGAGTACCCTCAAGGCAGAGCCAAGTCCCACCCATCTCTGCTTCCCTGTGTCCAGCTCTGTGCCAGGCATACAGTGAGCGCCAGGCATACAGAGGGAGGAGAAAAGGCCAAGTGGACCCAGAGCAGGCATCAGGTCGCGGCCCCACCCCCGGCCGGCTTCCCTGCCCTGAGCTGCCCTATCTTGACCAGGTGGACTCCTACGGGGGCTCCCTGCGCTACAAGGTACGCTACGAGCTGGCCCGTGGCATGCTGGAGCCAGTGCAACGGCCGGATGTGGTCCTCGTGGGCGCCGGATATCGCCTCTTCTCCCGAGGGCACGTGCCCACCCAGCCCAGCACTCTGAACCAGCGCCAGGTTCAGTTCTCCGAGGTGTGTGGTGCCTGAGCTCTCAGGGCCCGGGGCAAAGGTGCTACAGGCTGGGCAGGTGCTAACGTGGGCTGCCTCCACACACCTTTGTTCGTGTCCAGGAGCACTGGGTCCACGAGTCCGGCCGGCCCGTGCAGCGGGCTGAGATGATGCAGGTGCTACAGAGCCTGGAGGCCGTGCTCATCCAGACGGTGTACAATGCCAAGATGGCCAGCGTGGGACTGAGTGACATTGCCATGGACACCACTGTCACCCACTCCACCAGCCACGGCCCGGCCCACAGTGTAGAGGAGTGCAGGTACCTGACTTGGCAGGGCTCGGAACCACAGAGTCCCCAGTGAAGATAGGGAGAAACAGCAGGGCCTCACAGTTCCTATAACCACTGTCTTTGTCCTGCCCCCGCAGATGCCCCATCGGCTATTCTGGCTTATCCTGCGAGAGCTGTGATGCCCACTTTACCCGGGTGCCTGGCGGGCCCTATCTGGGCACCTGCTCAGGCTGCAACTGTAATGGGCACGCCAGCGCTTGTGACCCTGTGTATGGCCACTGCCTGGTGAGTAGTGCCCATTGGCATTTGGACACTGGCTAGGGGCTGGGGACACAGACAGGGTGGGAGGCCCAGGCTAAAGCCTCTTTGTGCCCACCAGCTCAGCATGAGCCTCTGGTGTGACTGCCATGGCTGCCAGATAAACTATCATGACCTCTGGATGCATTAACAGGGGTATAACATCCAGATAAGGGAGGTGAATGTTCTACTCTCTTCCACCTTGGTCAGAACAGTCTTGGAAAGTACTATGTTAAGGATGGTCCTTAGCAAGACAGCACTAAGGGGGAAAAACCTGGAAATCATATGTATTTCTAAGGAATAGGGGAGGGGGCTGGGATTATGGAGCTGACAGAAGACAAGGCTCAAACAGAGAAAGCTACCATCTTCAAATTCCCCAAGAGCTGCGTAGGGTAAAAAAAAAAAAACAGATTCTAGAGGGCTGAAATGGCCAGCAGGTTAGAAGAAGGAGACGGGTTTTTTAAAGCAGGCATTTAGAACCTTCTGTGAGGGGCGCCTGGGTGGCTCAGTGGGTTAAAGCCTCTGCCTTCGGCTCAGGTCATGATCCCAGGGTCCTGGGATCGAGCCCCGCATCGGGCTCTCTGCTCAGCAGGGAGCCTGCTTCCTCCTCTCTCTCTCTGCCTGCCTCTCTGCCTACTTGTGATCTCCGTCAAATAAATTAAAAAAAAAAAAAAAAAAAGGTTGAGACTAGATCCCAACAGTTGTTTAGAACCTTCTGTGAACAGGCTGCCCACGTGAGGTGACGAATTCCCCATCAGGATGCAGCTGGCTGCTCTGCTGTCTGCAGGGCAGTGGAGTAATCCCAGCATGCTGGAGGAGGCTGGGCCAGCCTCAAAGGTCCACGCTCAGAATCCAGTGTGGCCCTATGCTGGTGTGGAAGGCCTGCTCTGCAGGACCTGAACCACTCCTTGCCCTTCCTCCCAGAATTGCCAGCACAACACAGAGGGTCCGCAGTGCAACAAGTGCAAGGCTGGCTTCTTTGGGGATGCCACGAAGGCCACAGCCACTGCCTGCCGGCCCTGTCCTTGCCCATACATTGACGCCTCCCGCAGGTCAGAGCTTGCATGGGGCAGTGATCCTGGGGGGAGGAGCAGTACAGCAGGCGATGGGCAGACTCTGGGCAGGGAGGTGGGAGGCCCAGGTTCAAATCCTAACCTGGTCACTAAATTGTTCCGTGCCCCTTAGCCTTTCTGGGCCTCAGCTTCCTTCCTTCCCCATATAGTGGGCCCATCTGTCTTTCTAGCGTTGCTGTGAGGCTGCAGATCAAGACTAGGTGGGCAGGGGCTTGGTCAGTAAAGCATGTGACTTGATCTCCGGGTTGTAAGTTCAAGCCCAACATTGGGTATAGAGAGAACTTAAAAAAAATAAAAATCTTTAAAAAAAAAAAAGGACAGGTGGGCAAAGAGAAGAGAGGCACCATGTCTCGTGGCATACTGTGCTTTGTGGACAAAAAATCATCTCCCAGGGTGGGAGTGTAAGCCCTGATCTGGCCCATCACGTCAGCCCTGCCCCATCCTGCTACTCGATACCCACAGATTCTCAGACACCTGCTTCCTGGACACAGATGGCCAAGCCACATGCGATGCGTGTGCCCCGGGCTACACAGGCCGCCGCTGTGAGAGGTGAGGGAAAGCCGGCGGGCACTGGGCCAAGCAGGCTGTATTGGGTGGGGGACACAGAAGCGCCACGAACGAGTCTCCCTCTCTCTACCAGCTGTGCCCCAGGATATGAGGGCAACCCCATCCAGCCTGGCGGGAAGTGCAGGCCCAGCAGTGAGTATCCCAACCACCATTCCCCGGCACCTCCCCGGGCTGCCTACTGGACCCCAGTCCAGGAGCCCAGCCCCAAGCCCGTGATCCTTGGGGAGCCATCCCATTCTGCCACCTGTCTGGCCAGACTGGGTCTATCCCATTCCCGCCTGCCTTGCCAACACCCACTTTGTGCTTCCAGACCAGCAGATTGTGCGCTGTGATGAGCGAGGCAGCATGGGGACCTCTGGGGAGGCCTGTCGCTGTAAGGTATGTGTGCCCTCCCCTCCCCCACCCCAGGGGCCTCTGGTGGGCACACATCTGGGAGAGAGAGGAAGGAGGCTCCACCTTCTCCATAGCTCCTTGGCCAGAAGCTGCTGAGCCTGGCTGGCTAGTCTTCCCCTCCTGAGAGGTGGTCTGGCACCAGGAGGGGGCCTAGGTGGTCTGGCACCAGGAGGGGGCCTAGGCTGGGAAGTCAGGTAGGCTGAGCTGAAGTCCCAGATGCTTTGCCAGTCGTTGTTCTTGTGACTGCTCTGTGTTGTCCCTTCGCTTTCATGTTCTCACACTGACGTGACTGTATAGGTATTAGAGTCCCCAATTTACAGATGAGCAACAGAGGCTCAGAGAAGGGACATCATTTACATTAAGCGTGGGAGAATCTGGTGTCAGTGGGAAAAAGGAACTGGACCAAAGCACTCCTGATTTTTTTTTTTTGTTTTTTAAGATTTTACTCATTTATTTAACAGAGAGAGGCAGCGATAGAAGGAATACAAGCAGGGGGAGTGGGAGAGGGAGAAGCAGGCTTTCCACTGAGCAGGGAACCCAATGAGGGACTCCATCCCAGGACCCTGAGATCATGACCTGAGCTGAAGGCAGAGGCTTAACCCACTGAGCCACCCAGATGCCCCCAAAGTACTCCTGATCTTAGATCCCCGAGTGGATTAGCAAGCCAAGGGACCTGGTGTAAATCATTTTCCACCCCTGAGCCTCCGTTTTCTCATGTGAAGCATGGAGTTTTCACTTTACCTCTCAAGGGGCTCGGAAGAATTAAATGAGTTAATGGTCGAACAGGAACCAGCACAGTGCCTGAAGCACTTCATAAAGAGTAGCAGTAACTTCTAACCAAATGGCTGTATTTCAAATCTACATGTGTTTGTGAGCCCCCTACCAGCCAAAGCAAAAAGGGGGAAAAGGTTGGCGGCTTCAGCTTCCCTTAATTGGGAATCACTGTTCACATGGTGGCAGCCCTGCCTTTCTGTGCTCTTTCTGTGGCTTTCCTGGCCTTGGGTCCCCACCTGGAAGGGCCGGCAGATGAAGCCGGAAGCTCCAGGCAGCCCCTCCCGTGGGCTGTCCTGCAGCTCCCAGCTCTGTGCCTGCAGAACAACGTGGTGGGACGTCTATGCAACGAGTGTGTGGCCGGCTCTTTCCACCTGAATGCCCGCAACCCCGACGGCTGCCTCAAGTGCTTCTGCATGGGCGTCAGTCGCCAGTGCACCAGCTCGTCCTGGAGCCGTGCCCAGGTACCTGTGTGGGCGGGTGGGGAGACAGCAGGGATGGGGGGATGGCCCTGTGCCCAGGGTGGGCCACGTGCCCAGCCCAGCCCCCAGCCCCCATGCCAGCCTCCTCTCCCCCTCCCAGGTACACGGGGCTTCTGAGGAGCCCGGGCAGTTCAGCCTGACCAATGCCGCGGGCACGCACACCACCAGCGATGGCGTCTCCTCACCCGCACCCGGGGAGCTGGTCTTCTCCTCCTTCCACAGCCTCCTGGCCGGACCCTACTTCTGGAGCCTCCCCTCACGCTTTCGTGGGGACAAGGTGAGCAGCGGGGCTGGGGAAGAGCAATGGCGGGGCCGGACTGCAGGGCCTCTGCTGAGCACCTGTCTACCCTGTGTCCCAGGTGACCTCCTACGGAGGGGAGCTGCGCTTCACAGTGACCCAGAGGCCCCAGCCCGGCTCCACGCCCCTGCACGGGCAGCCCCTGGTTGTCCTGCAGGGCAATGGCATTGTCTTGGAGCATCACACTTCCCAGGAGCCCAGCCCCGGCCAGCCCAGCACCTTCACAGTGCCCTTCCGGGAGGTGAGCCCCACTGCCTGCAGCCTGGGGGTGGGGAGGCACAGGGCCCAGACTCTCTCACTCAGGGGCGTCAGTAGCCTGGGGTGTCAGTGCTTGACCGCACACGTGTCCTCTCCTTGGCAGCAAGCATGGCAACGGCCTGATGGGCAGCCGGCCACACGGGAGCACCTGCTGATGGCGCTGGCGGGCATCGACACTCTCCTGATCCAGGCGTCCTTCAGCCAGCAACCAGCTGAGAGCAGGTGTCTGGGGCCAGGGCAGGAGGCCACAGGGGCTTGGGGCAAGGGTTCCGGTCTCCGCGGCGTGGTGTGGTGTGGCCAGATTGCCAGCTCTCCCACATGCAGGGTGTGGGACCTTTTGTGCCTCACTTTCTGCATCTGTAAAATGGAGATCATGGGGCTGGTCCGAGGTCCGGGTCCCTAGAAGCAAAGCCTAAGATGGGGATTGGGGAGCACATGATTGATGGTGAGAATGTGGGAAGAAGGGAGAGGGAAGGACGGCCGGATGAAGGAAGGGGAAGTGGCCAGGCAAGGAGGCGGTTTCGGATAAAGACTAGTCACAGACTCACCCCACAGGAGCTCTGCAGAGTCATTCTGCAGAGGGAGAGGGGCTTCTGTGCTCTAGGTCAGGCTCTCATTGGTCACCCCAGGAGAGCAGGGTGGTATGTTCTGTCCGAGAAAGGAAGGCTCATTCTCTCGAGGGAGTGGCAGGTCTAAGTCACTTGCCACAGCCTTGCCACAGCCTTGCCTCAGCCAGGGGATGGACACCCAGTTGGAGAGCCAGACAGGGCCTCAACAACACCACAGTGGGCCTGTGAGAATTAATGACGTAATCACACGTAGAACTCCAGGGAGGGCCAGCGTGGAAGGTGTGCTCATTTGTGGTGGGTCTTGTCATTCCCAGGGTCTCTGGTATCAGCATGGATGTGGCTGTGCCTGAGGACACCGGTCAGGACCCTGCACTGGAGGTGGAACAGTGCTCCTGCCCACCCGGGTACCGTGGCCCATCCTGCCAGGTAAGCCCTGGGCCCCACCCACCTGTCTACCAGCAACCTCCTTGGTGCTTCCAGGCTCCTCCCCCTTTAGCTCTCCCGTCCTCCCCAGGCCCAACCCAGCCCCACCATCCCGTGGGCACTGCCCTGAATGGGCCCGGACCAGGAGGGCCCGACTACTGCCCAATCTTCTTGCTCCCAGGACTGTGACACGGGCTACACACGCATGCCCAGTGGACTCTACCTGGGCACATGTGAACGTTGCAGCTGCCATGGCCATACGGAGGTCTGTGAGCCTGAAACAGGTGTCTGCCAGGTGAGTCCCGCTCCCCTTCCTTCCTGCCCAGGGATCAGTGGCCTCCAGGGGCCCAGCCTCAACCCATACTCTGCCCCCTCCAGGGCTGCCAACACCACACAGAGGGCCCTCAGTGTGAGCAGTGCCAGCCCGGATACTATGGAGATGCCCAGCGGGGGACCCCACAGGACTGCCAGCCGTGCCCATGCCATGGAGCCCCTGCTGGTGGCCAGTGCGTCCTGGACCTGCCCTTTCCTGAAATACCCACTCCCATCCCCTTCCAGACTCCCTTCTTTCCAGGCCTTTCTGAGAGACAGCAGTTAAATTCTGGCCTTGCCACTGCCTCACTGTGTCGCTTTGTATAAGTGACACTTCCCTCTCTGGGCCTCCATTTCCCCATCTGTGAAATGGAGATAAGACACTGCCTCTTCGCCATTAGTATGAGAACTGAATGAGGGCTCGGAGTACGGTGCCTGGCACCTCACTCACTTGCGCACTCTTCCTCTCCCTTCTCCCCTGGTCCTAAAGGAAGGACTGCTGACCTTCTAACTAGAAATTTGCCCCCCGCACCATCAGGGCTACTCATACTTGCTTTCTGGACACCGACGGCCACCCCACCTGTGATGCGTGCTCCCCAGGCCACAGCGGGCGTCACTGTGAGAGGTGAGGCAGGTGGTGGGCAGGGTGGGAAGTGTGCAGGAGGACCTGCCCCAGAGGCCTCCCACTCTCCCCTTACGCAGGTCCCCAGAAGACAGTCAGCTCTCCTCCCTGAGAGCCTGAATCCTCAGACATCTAGGCCTGTGGTTCACCTCCAACCACCAGGAACCCCTGCCCCAGCGAGGGCAGGGACCCCCCCAGAGAACCCCTCATTCTTGCTAAAGGTCCTGGATTCAAGGCCCGATCATGCTCACTTACTGGTTCTGTGGCCTCGGGACTGTCCCTGCTCTTCTCCCACCTGACTCCCTATCTGTAAAATGGACGAGTTAGGCTGATTGGTTCCTTCCCACACTGAGGCCTGGTTCCAGTGTGAGTCTGATACAGGGCCACCAGTACAGTCCTGGGCTCACAGCAGGCTCGCCAGGATTCTGTGGTTCTGCCCTCCTGGTTCTGCCCTCTCATCTTCGAATGCTTTCTCCTTAGGTGTGCCCCAGGTTACTATGGCAACCCCAGCCAGGGCCAGCCATGCCGAAGTGAGTAGGGTTGGGGAGGTTTTTGGGGTCGGGCTACCCTATCTCCCCCAGGGGTAGACTGGGTTAGAAATTTAGTTCTTCAACCTGTGGCAAGTGACTTTACCTTTCTGAGCCTCAGCTTCTTTACCTGTAAAATGGGTATAGTAAAAACCTCATGCACTCCAGAGGGCTGCTATGAATGGGTATAATGCCTACACAGGGTAGGTGTTCAGAAATAAACACTCCCTCTCCTGGTGATGAGTTCGATGCCCAGATGGCAGTGGAAGTGAGGGTGCTTGGAGGCGGGTTTGGGGTTCCAGCTGTGGCTTCCCTCTACCTTAGGAGATGACCAACTGCCAGAGCCCACCGGCTGTGGCTGTGACCCCGAGGGCAGCATAAGCAGCCAGTGTGACGCAGCTGGCCAGTGCCAATGCAAGGTTAGTCCAAACCCCTGCTCTCTAGGAGGCCCTGCACCACAGCCGTTGGGGGTCGCTCTGGCATTCCCTCTCACTGTACCCTTGGGGCTGTCCCTGAGACACCCACCCCCACCCTTCCCCAGAGGCTCCATCACTGCCCCACAGCACAGGCCCAGTGGGAAATCAGGCAGCAGCCCACGGGAGTCGGGTCCAGGCCTGGGGGCTGCTGGGACTCCCCCAGAACTGCTGGACGTGCCCGGGAGGCTGGCCTAAAAGGCTGCCAGAGGTGAAAGAACTGTCCCCCGAGCCCCTCACGCCTACCCTCCCGTCCGTCCTCCCAGGCCCAGGTGGAAGGCCGCACATGCAGTCACTGCCGGCCCCACCACTTCTTCCTGAGCTCCAGCAACCCCGACGGCTGCCTGCCCTGCTTCTGCATGGGCGTCACCCAGCAGTGCGCCAGCTCCTCCTACGTCCGCCACCTGGTAAGTGCGCCTGCGTGTATGCGCGTGCTTCTGCGCATGCGCTGCCCCTTGGAGCCCCGGCCCGGGACCCCTCCGGCGGCGGTCGGAAAGCGGGCCTAGTGGCGTTCTCTCTGCCTGTAAGGACACCCATCTCCAGGCCCCCATTATGGCCCCTGTAAGCACGGATCCCAGAGACCCTCGACCCGACCCTCATACCCTCCCTGGGACCCCCTTATCATTTGTGTCATCACTGAGCCCCGCACTCCTTTCTTCTCCCCCGTGGCCTCCCCATTCCCCCGTCACTTATGTCCTCGCCCCTATCTCAGCGATGCCTCCGTGACCCACTCTGATGCCTTCCCCTGACCCTCCTCCACCAAGGTGACCGCCCCCAAGCACAGGCTGACACCCCGTCTTCTCTCTGCTGCCAGATCTCCACCCGCTTTGCCCCTGGGGACTTCCAAGGCTTTGCCCTGGTGAACCCCCAGCGGAACAGCCGCCTGACAGGAGGCTTCACCGTGGAACCTGTGCCCGAAGGCACCCAGCTGTCCTTTGGCAATTTCGCTCAGCTCGGCCATGAGTCCTTCTACTGGCAGCTGCCGGAGGCCTACCAGGGAGACAAGGTGTGATGTACAGTGAGGCCTGGCAGGCCCTCCCGGGCCGTGGGTTCTGAGCCAGGCCCTAGGGAGCCCCGAGGTCAGCCAGGATGCCAACGCAAGCTGATCTCAGAGCAGGTGTTGGCCACATTGGGGTTCAGTGCCTTTGCAGTCAGAGTCCTCAGTCTAAACCCAGCTCTCCCAATGACTGGTTGATTGCCTTTCAATTAACCTCAGCTCCAGGGTGGCTGGGAGAATGGGAGTTCATGTCCTGCCCATAAGGAGTACCCTCCTGTTGATGATTATTAGCTTTCAGGCAATAGATAGGTCCTGGGCGAGGCCCTGGAAATACAGGGACAAACGAGACAGCACAGGTTCAATGCCATGCATTTGCTCCCTCCACCTTCCCTCATTGATTGTTGTTGATTCTGTGATTGATTTCTGTGCTAACTGGGTGCTTGGTGGTGGTCTTAACTCTGATGATAGTTCCTGTTTCTTGAGCTCTCACGGGCACTGTTCTAATAGCTCGTATGTGTTGTAAATCACCACTCCTACGTCCTGTCCTGGGAGGAAATGAAGGGGACACCCAGAAGGTGGCAGTGCTGGCCTTCAGAGCCAGGTCAGAGGCTGCTCTTGGATACTGCACGGCCAGAGATAAGCTGTGGTTTGGTGATGATGGTGGTGAAGGGAAGGGTGGGAGAGGCGCATCCAAGGGGCAGACTCCAGAGCAGCCGGCCCGAATGTGTTCCTCGAGCAGTCCATGCCATCCAGTGGCAACCAGGAAAAGATGGTCTGGATACAGGAGGCCCTTGCTGGCCGAGGTCAGCACTCGAGCAGACGTGTCCCCTCTCCCAGGATCCCAGGGAGGTCAGGGACACAGGAGGGGCAGTTCCCAAGCTGCTCTGTCCTTCTTCCCTAGGACAGACCCACCTATCCCAGCCTCCCAAAGGCTGACCTTCTAGTCCCTTCTCCCTCTCTGGTTCCTCCCCTCCTGGCTTCCTGGCTTCCCTGTGTGCATCTCTCTTGCCCTGGCCTGCAGTTCACACATCTCTCTCTCTCTCTCTCTGACTCCCTCTCTTGGCATTTCCCTGCACCCCGCAGAGGGAGGCATATTTTGCACAGATGCGCTGGGCTCACCAGGTAGGCCCATGATCTGAGTGGTGTGAAATGGATGTGACATGGTCATGGTGTTCTTAGGCACTCTCAGTCCTGCATGGGGGAATGCCCAGACCCAAGGAGATGTGGGTCTGCATGAACCCAGGCAGTGCCCGATGGCCCCACAGTCAGGGCACCGGGGTGCCCCAGCCCTATGGTACCAGGAGTTAGAGCTGGGAGGGTGTGTGCCCCAGCCACCATGTGGTCAGGTCCTGGCTCCTGTTGTCTGTGGCCAGAGTGGTGGCCGTGGTGGCAGGAAAACTAACTCGATGCTAAACCACGTGACTATACTCAGCCCACCAGGTTACCCTAGCACTACCTCCCCAGCAACCTCCATTAACCCCCTGAGTGCGTGTGCCCCTTCAGTAGCCTAGCGTTACTCTCTGTGTGCCAGCCTGGAGGGGGGATGTGCGTTGTCTTCCCCAGTGTGGGCCTTTCTGGCTACTGTATCCCCGGGGCTCCGATACTGGGACCCTGGGAGGTCTGAGCTGGCTTGTGCCCCCCGCCCATCAGAACCGCACATCCCTCTCAGAGGAGCAGTTGCGGACAGCTGTGACAGTTGGCAGGACCATGGGGCCCCCAGAGGGCAGGGGCCGGGCCCGGGCCCAGCGGCTATCACAGGTAACTTAGCACCCGGCCAGGACAGGCTGTGTCTGGGGTCCCATGCAGACCAGAGAGTATAGTTTAAGCAAGAGCCTTGAGCTGAGGCCCTGGCCTTCCTGAGCCATTTGCCCCCAACCCAGGCCCCAGCCTAATGCCCAGTCCCCTCCACTGTTGCCTTCGGGAAACATTCCAGAGCTGTGAATGGCGTGGGCTGGCACCATGGGCATGGATGGTAAGTGAGGCCCACAGGGCAGCCTCCCCAGCCACAGAGACCCCTTGGGAGCTGGTCAGAGCCACCAGCCTGTCTCTTGCCAGCAGGTATCTTCTGTGTGGGCTTCTCCCCACAGTCACCTGCCCGCCCCTACCCCCCCCCCGACCTCCCCTTCCCCGCCCCCAGGCTCACAAGGAGCAAGAAGACATCAAGAACAAGGGCCAGAAGGCCAGACCCTTCTGAACAGTTAGCTCAGAAGTAGTAGGCAGCCCACTGGGCCTGAGGCGGCCTGATGGGACGCAAGTCATCATGGTGTCCTTTCTGTCCCTCTCTGCTCCTTTCCTCTGTCCTCCCTCTCCTGGTCCCCCAGATGGATGAGGCCCAGAGGCGGATGGATGCAGAGATCTGGCAGCTCCTTTCCAGCTTCGCTGCCCACCCCCAGCCCCCCGCCCGGGGCCTCTTGCCCCATGCCCATTCTGCAGCTGCTCTGCAAGCAGTCCCACTTTCCTCCTCCTCCTCCTCCTCCTCAGCTTCTGGGCCCTCTTCGGCAGCCTCTCAGGTATGTGCCAAGGCACCCTCCAAGAGGCCCCTACCCACCGTGTTTTCTAGACTGCAGTTGCTTCTGAACCAGCGTCACCAATTCTGCCGTGTCTGCCTACTACCTGGACTATTATATACTTCAAATTTCCGTTTGTTTTATTTTTTAAGTCATTTCTATACCCAGCGTGGGGCTCAAACCCACGACCCCCAAATCAAGAGTCTCCTGCTCCACCACTGAGCCAGCCAGGGGTCCCTCAGTTTTACTTCCCTTTAAATTAGTCACATACCACCTCATTTGTGCTAGTCATATACATTTTCCAATACACAATACCCACGAAATTTTTAAAAGTTCTCTGGTGTGCCATATAAGTCATCGTGGGGTCCCCAGGAGGCACACAGCAGACACGAGGAGACACCAGTCCAGCCATGCTCAGGGACAGCAGTTGAAGTGGTATCTGGGTCCAGAGATGGGGAGCAAGTTGTCCCAAGAGCAGGGCCAGAACTTGAGCTCTGGGCTGGGGGCTTCTATCCCTCTGCCCCCGCCCCCGAGGCCTCCCTCAAGGGTATGTGTGTGCGTGCATGCCTGTGTACGTGTCCCTACCAGGACTGTAACTGTGCTCTCACCATCCCTCCACCTCACCCCAACCCCCTCAGCTCTCACCGCCTGTCCTTCTGTCCTAGTTCTCTCTCTCCTATGAAGGCTTCTCTCTGCTTCCTGGGAGTCTCTATTATTGGCAGCTGCCCCAAGCCTTCCTGGGGAACAAGGTAACAAGGAGTGACAAGGACTTGGGGGGTAGCAGGGTATCATTGAATCCCAAAATATTCGAGAGCGCTTTGTCAAAGCCCTTTATGATACAGATGGGTAGACCAAAGCTCAGAAAGGGGAAGGGACTTGCCTGGGGTCCAACACCTGTATCCAGATCCATGACCTGGCCCTTGGCTCTGCATTCATTCCTTCAGGGAGCATTAATTTAGCACCTCCTGTGCGCTGTGTTACGTACAGACAGAAGACGACCCTGGCCTCCCACGGTGTAGTGTTTGTCTCACGGTCATTCCTGTCGTCATCAACACTGTCAATATCGTTGCTATTACCCTTGGCATTAGTGTTAGGATTGACATTGGCTCTGGCCTGTTCCAAACACAAGAGTGCCTCTTAAGAATACACATAATGTGTAATAAAATATTCAGAGAAGCAGATAGGACAGTGTGGTCCAGGGGTGATGAGGATAAGAAAGATGGGCTAAAGCCGAGGGTAGAGCCAGGAGTCCTGAGAAGCTGGCAAGCCTGCAGGCTGTGTGATCTGCAGGCACTCTGCTCTGGGCAGTGTTTTGTACGGCCTGTATTACTACATCTTCATGCTACCCTTCAAGCTACTTTTTACTGACGTTTCCATCGGGAGGGAAGCGGGGCTCAGAGACGTTAAGTGAGCTGTCCAGGGCTGTGCAGCCAGGACAGCTGGATGTGGAACTCTGGTCTCACACTTGAGAGTCTGCTCCCTGAGCCACCCTCCTGCGCACTCCTGGCAGCTGGGTCCTGGATGTGACGATGAACTTGCCGGCGTCCAAAGCAAGCGGGAAACTAGTTGTTCCACCCTTATCCAGTTATACCTCACTCTGAACTTGTAGAGAACATCCTCAGGACTGAGGTAGCTCACACCGCGCCTAGCATGTCGTCAGTAGACATTTAACAAATGCTCACCAACTGCCTGAACACACAAATGAACACATAGGCGAGGACGACACACTGGTGTTGATCTGAATGTCTGCCCTGGTAGCAGACGAGGGGAAGTTCTGGGATGGAGCCGGGGCCTCAGCGGCTCCCGTGAAAGCCCCCAGCAGGCAGCCCAAGGACCCTTACAGTTATGAATAACAGAAAACCCAAGTCCAGCTGGCTTGTGTGTGACAGAGAATCTATTGGCTTTTGTAACTACAAAATCCAAGGATGTTGGCATCAGGCATGGCTGGGTCCAGGGGCTGCTTAGGACTTTCATCTTGATGAGCATCATTCTCTGGCTTCCAGTCCGACTAGTAAAGGGAGTATCTCTGTTCCAGTTGAAAGAGCAGAAGTGGCAGGTTTTCATGTCCACCCCAACGGAGGGGAAGGAAGGTGGTGGAACATGCCCCTTGGCCAGACCTGGCTCACGTCTGCCCTCAAACCACATGGGCGTTCTGTAGGACAGAGCTTCCTTGAAAGGAAACCAGGGCTACAGTTTGCAAAAGGCTGGGAAGTGGATTCTCAGCAGACAAAACCCACCTGCCTGAGAGACAAGACCTCTGAAGGCCTACCCTCAACCCTACCCGCATGGCTGGGAACTTTTGAACCTTCTGTGGCCTGCTCGTGATGGTCACTGTCAGTACCCCTGTCTACTTTATGGAAGTTTCTTCAAATGGAAAGGGGATTGAAACTTGTTGGCTGAGTCGTCAAGGCTGCTCAGGGGCCCCGCCAGCAGGTCCAAGACTGAAAGAACTGAGGGATGTCCTGTCTTCTAGGTAACCAGATGCCATGCACAGGGGCCTCTGGTTGAATGGAGGGGACAGCACCGGTGCAAAACTGCCTTGAGAGGCTCTGCCTCTGGCTGTTAGGGCCACTGAAGGCAGAATCAGGCTCTGACTACAGGGCTTGCCTCTATGCAGGTGGCGGCTTATGGCGGAAAGCTGCGATACACCCTTTCCTATACAGCCGGAGGGCAGGGCAGCCCACTGTCCGACCCTGACGTCCAGATCACGGTGAGCATGTGGACTCCAGCCGGGCGGGCGCCCTCTGTCCTTTCAGCCCAGCACTCTGCCGGCCTGGCACGAGCTGGGGGGCTGAGGCCCATTTCCTCCCACCCTCACCATCTGGTTAGACACTACCCTGGCAGAGGCCCCGCTGCTGGGAGAAGGGGGCAGTGAACACATACCTGATTCCTTTGGGCACATGAGCTTGGGAAATCAGAGAGCGGGAGGTTGGTGTTACAGAGATTGGGTTCCCCTCCCAATCCTGCTGCTGTCTCCCCAGGGCAACAACATCATGCTGGTGGCTTCCCAACCAGCTCTGCAAGGCTCTGAGAGGAAGAGCTTCGAGATCACTCTCCGAGAGGTGAGGGTCGCCCGACCACATCCTGGCTGACCCTACTTACCGCTAACCCTGCTTTGGAGCCGGCTCTGATGCCAGCTACCCCTTCCTATCCCCAGCCAGTGCCTGGAGGCCAGGGGTTTGGGTAGGGTATGCTGCGGGACTAGCCCACAAAGTCCAACACCCCTCACCCACTCTTGCTGTTGTCCCCACCCTACCCTACCCCCCAGGAATTCTGGCGCCGGCCTGACGGGCAGCCAGCCACGCGGGAGCATCTCCTGATGGCACTGGCCGACCTGGATGAGCTCCTGGTCCGGGCCACATTCTCCTCAATGCCACTGGCAGCCAGCATCAGCTCTGTCAGTCTGGAGGTGGCCCAGCCCGGGCCCTCAGCAGGACCCCGAGCCCTGGAGGTGGAGGAATGCCGCTGTCCCCCGGGCTATGTTGGTTTATCCTGCCAAGTGAGTATGGCCAGCCTGGGTGCTTCTGCTCTAGTTCAGCTGGGTCAGCAAGCCAGCCAACTGGCATTTCCGTGGCCTGTGATGGCTGCCTTAATGATCATGTCCTGCGCGGTGTCTCATTTATTCTTCCGGACACCCACGAGAGATATGGAATTATCCCCTTTGAACAGATTCTTTTTGAATAGAGGCTCTGAAGGGTGAGTGGCTTACCCAAGGGCTTCCAGCTACACTCGGCCAAGGCTAAGACCCAGCTCTTGCTCCCAGGGTACCCCCCAGAGACAGGGAGACAGCACCAGATACAAATTACCCTTGGCCAAAGCAGAGCATAGACAAGCCTCAAGGTGGTAAATAGTGTGGAGCTGGGTAGAGTTATAGGCAGGAGGGTGCACATAGCAGAAGCTAGAAGGAGGAATGTATGGGGATATAGCCTACAATGCAGAAGGGACCCTCCCCCCCAGAAAGCAGGGGTTGGAGGGTTGGGGCCACTTCCTTAACCCAGAACAAGGCTCTGTTCAGTAGGGAATGCCAAGTTGTGAAGGGAGCGCTATGATCTATGCTGGGCCTCAGGAAAATACCTCTGGCCTTGCGAATGACCCCAGTGGAGTCCTATTTTAGAGGGAGGGCAGGAGGGTGGGTGGAACAGAGGCCTGTCAGTTGCAGAGAACCCAAGAGCATCCCCATGCTTTGAGTGGAGACCGTGCTGCGTTTCTAGGCATGTAGCAGGCGACTGGTCCTTGGAACAGAAGAGGGAGATGGAGGGAGGGGAGCGGGCAGAGCTGCTGTGTCAGGTGGGCGGCCCAGAGGTCAAGTGTGGGACCAGCCAGCACCCGGACTCAGGAACTCCCCAATGGAAAGTATACGTCTCCTCCGTTTCACATCTGTGCACCCTTTGCTGTGGCCACAAGAACTTTCAAATCCAAATATACGAACTTCATATCCTTTGAAGTGAGAAAATTTAACACGTTTTGAAGGAGAAGCCCTGGGGAGAGCAGCAGAATCCCATGTGCACATTTTCAGCAGCGAAGCAACACAGATTTCTAAACATCACTTTGAAATGGTTGGAGAGGGAGGGCCTGGAGGGGTTTCAAAGGAGGGGTAATGAATAGAAATTCTTTGTTTTCAGAACCCATGATTACTCACTTAGAATGGGTAAAAACATCCTTGATAATATGTGTGCTGCCTCTTTATTTACTGAGTATAAAGGTGAAGGTGAAGACCTCCAAGGGCTCATTCCAAATCTGGGCCTCTGGAACCTTGTGTTTTCATCAAAGAGTTAAGTTTTTCAGGAGAGACCCTGCCAGAATTTTCAGGAACCAAAAGGTCAAATGGATATGTGTTCTCCGTTAAGGGTGAACTGAGACATCAGTAATTCCCTGAGTGGAGGTGCCAGGCAGAATGGGGACAGACACAGTCCCAGCTTCCGAGTGTTGAGAAAGTGAACACAAGGAGAGGGAGGGAGGTTCCGGAGAGAGGATGCTGTCGGGGAGAGGAGCTGGGCCCGGGATTTCCCAGCCTAGAGCCAATGGGAATCTAGACTGGAGAGCCACAGGAGGGAGAGGATTCTGGTCTGTAGGCTCCAGATGGGACCACAGTGGAGATAGAGACCAGCCCTCCTCTCTCCCTAGGACTGTGCCCCAGGCTACACGCGCACTGGCAGTGGGCTCTACCTCGGCCACTGTGAGCTGTGTGAATGCAACGGCCACTCAGACCTGTGCCACCCAGAGACGGGGGCCTGCTCGGTAAGCCATACCAGGGGCAGGGATCAGTTGGTCTGGGCCTGGGTGGGGCACAGGGCCTGCCTGGGAGGCAGGGAGGGGCAAGCTTGGGCAAGTAGGCCTTGGACCAGCAGTCTATGGGGGGTGGGGGGTGCCCAGAAGAGGGCAGAAGAGAAAAATAACATTTTCTCTATAAAGAAAACTTTGCTTCCTGCTCTGTCCTCTCACTAGAGTGACACTAGTTCTCTGTGGAAACATCAGGCTACAGAGACAAGCCAAAAAGAAAGTAAAAATGCCCTATAATCCTACCACCTGGAGGTAATCACTGTCCACATTAGTGCGGGTAGAACTCTTTCGTTCTTTTTCTGGGCACATATTTACACATACCAATATGTCTTTTGTTTTACAAATAAACATAGCTTCATTGTGTTTGATGATCAGCTTTTTTGCTTACAAGTTCATGAACATCTTTCCAGATCATTAAACTATTACTTGTCTGGGAACGTCTCAGAGTGGTGTGTGTGTGTGTGTGTGTGTGTGTGTCTGTGTCTGTGTATCTGTGTATCTATCTGTGTCTGTGTCTGTGTAGAGCCCCCCACCCACCAGGGTCGAGGACTGGGTGGTTGGCAGACCCCCAGCTAAATGCAGAGCAAGCAGCAGACTCTGTTAATAAAACAAACATGAATCTCATTGGAGAACATAAAACCCACACATATTTTTATGACGAAGCATGAATTACAAAGCTCTGCCCCACCTACCCAGGTGTATACCTTTGCTTTTCTCTGATGTCACAGGTGTTTGGGTAGACGAATGTAAAGTGCAATCAAGGGAGTCTGCTTCTCCCTCTGCTCCTCCCCCCACTCCTATTTTCTCTCTCTCTTACTCACTCTCACTCTCTCAAGTAAATAAGGAAAATCTTTTTTTTTATTATATATATTTTTTATTATCGGGAGGCAGACAAACCGTAAGAGACTCTTAATCTCACGAAACAAACTGAGGGTTGCTGGGGGGAGGGGGGTAAAGAGAGGGTGGTGGGGTTATGGACATTGGGGAGGGTATATGCTGTGGTGAGTGCTGTGAAGTGTGTAAGCCTGTCAATTCACAGATCTGTACCCCTGAGCAAATAATATATTATATGTTAATAATAAAATCTTTTTTTTTAATTAATTTATTTGACAGAGAGAGAGAGCACAAGCAGGGGGAGCAGCAGAGGGAGAGGGAGAAGCAGGTTCCTCACTGAGCAGGGATCCCGATGTGGGACTGGATCCCAGGACCCCAGGATCATGACCTGAGCTAAAGGCAGACACTTAACTGACTGAGCCACCCAGGCGCCCCAATAAAGAAGATCTTTTAAGAAAAAAAATGTACGATCAACATCATCCTTTTAAAAAATATTTGTATTGGGGCACCTGGGTGGTTCAGTCAGTTGAATGCCCAACTCTTGGTTTCAGCTCAGATCATGATCTCGGGGTCATGGGATCGAGCCCCGTGTTGGGCTCCATGCTCAGTGTGGGAGTCTGCTTGGGATTCTCTGTCTCCCTGTCCCCTGGCCCTCTCATTGCTCACATAGGCTCATGTGCACACTCTTTCTCTCTCTCAAATAAATCTTTAAAAAATTTTTTGATTAAATTTTTAATTTAAATTCCAATAGAGTGAACCTACAGTGATATATTGACATCATCCTTTTGGATAGCTGTGGGGGTGGATGTTCATTTTCATCCGTCCAGGTCCCTGTTCATCTTTGTTCCCGGCAATTGGCCCTTCTAAACTCCACTGAGGGTCACCCTGCAGCGACAGCTTGCTGCCATTCTACAATTATTGCTTTAAGATAGGCTCACAAATGGGGCACCTCGGTGGCTCAGTGGGTTAAGCGGCTGCCTTTCAGCTCGGATCATGATCCCAGGATCCTAGGATCGAGCCCCACGTTGGGCTTCGTGCTCAGCGGGAAGCCTGCTTCTCCCCTGCTGGAAGCTCCCCCTGTTTGTGCTTGCTTTCTGTCTCTCTCCCTTGCTCTCTCTGTGTCAAATATGTAAAATCTTAAAAAAACAAAAACAAAAACTCACAAACATGGCACTTTCAAATCCGGGAATTACAAAATTGTACAATTTTTGGTAAACGTTGCCGACGCTCTTGTGCCTTGTAGCAGTGCCAACACCACGCCGCCGGGGAGTTCTGCGAGCTGTGTGCGCCTGGCTACTACGGAGACGCCACAGCTGGGACACCGGAGGACTGCCAGCCCTGCGCCTGCCCGCTCGCCAACCCTGAGAACATGTGGGTGCCCTCCTGGGGGGGCGTGCAGAGGATGTGGGGTGGAGAGTGGGCATCCTGGGGCCTGACCTCTGCCTCCTCTGTCCCAGGTTCTCCCGCACCTGTGAGAGCCTGGGGACTGGTGGGTATCGCTGCACAGCCTGCGAACCTGGCTACACAGGCCAGTACTGTGAGCAGTAAGTTTGCAAACAGGATGAATGGAGGAGCGGCGGGAGCAGGGAGGCAGTCTATGGTAGACTTCTAGGGGAGAGCCCTGGATGCTGTGGCTCTGGCAGGTCCCCGCCAGGATCACATCTCTCCCCTGCCCAAAGCCCTTCCAGGAGTCCCCATTGTCTTCGGGCCACGCCCAAGCTCCTGCCAGTTTTAACACCCAAACCTACTGTAGGTGCGCTTAACCTCTTGACTTCTTGATATTCAGGGCTTTCCACGTGCTGTTCCCTCTACCTGGAACGTTCTTCCCTTTCTAGCTAACTCCGGTTTAGCCTTTAGAGCTCGCCTTCATTCACTATTCAGCACATTTTTTTTTTTTAAAGATTTTATTTTTATTTATTAGAGAGAGAGAGAGAGAGAGCGAGCATGAGCACAGGCAGACAGAGTGGTAGGCAGAGGCAGAGGGAGAAGCAAGCTCCCCGCTGAGCAAGGAGCCCGATGTGGGACTCGATCCCAGAACGCTGGGATCATGACCTGAGCCGAAGGCAGCCGCTTAACCAACTGAGCCACCCAGGCGTCCCTATTCAGCACATTTTTATTGAGCATCTACTGTATACCGTGTAGTGTGCCAAGGTGTTGGAGATAAAGTGAATGAAACAGATTCAGTCCTAGGCTTCAGGTTTGCCTACCACCTGTCACAGAGGACGGGACAGCGAGTAGTCCTATAAATATATCATTACGGGCAATGGGGTGTTCTCTGAGGTACAGTCTGCTCCAGAGGAATTGACCAACTCAGCAGTGCCATCCTCGGGGAGCCTCTTGTTCTCAGGGCTGGGTCCGTGCCCCCTGTCTGTGTCCCTCACTCTCACTACATAGTTCCTGTGTTGGTTTCCCCACAACTGAGTTCTGTAGAAGCAAAAGCTTCATCATGTTCACTGTTGTATTTTCATAACCTAGCATCGTAGTTGCTTGCCAAATGTGTGTTGAATGAATATTTTCCTGGAGAATAAAGGCCTCATTAGCCCCATTGTCCAATCTGCTGACATTGCCCTGTGCTCCCCTTTCTCAGCTCAGTGAGGCCCTGTGTTGGGGCCTCTTCAGTCTCTAAAGTCCTTCCAGAGTTGCGAGCTTCCCCACCCCGCACTGGGCACACCCCCACAGGCTTCTGGCTCCCCAAGTCCACTGTGAGGCACCGAGTCCCCTGGGACCTGGGGCCTGACAGAGCTGAGCTTTGTTCCTCCTTACAGATGTGCCCCAGGTTACGTGGGTAACCCCAACGTGCGGGGGGGCCGGTGCCTGCCACAAGGTAAGTGGGATCAGGGGCCCAGGAGATGGGGATGGGCAAGGTGGTGAGCCTCGGGAGTTTGAGAGCTGCTGTGTCCAGGGAGACAGGGCTGAGGGTGTGGCATGCCAGTCTTTGGGGAGACAGACATGACACAATGGCTCGAGCTGGGAGCCTCCTGCCTGAATAGCCTCTCCTGTCTTGCCTCTAGCAATTGCAGCCCCACTGGTGGTCCAGGTGCATCCAGCTCGGAGCATAGTACCCCAAGGTGGCTCCCACTCCCTGCGGTGCCAGGTCAGCGGGAGCTCACCCCACTACTTCTACTGGTCCCGTGAGGATGGGCGTCCCATGCCCAGCAGCACCCAGCAGCGACATCAAGGTACCCAGGACCCTGGGCCCCTCAGCCCTGTGAGCCACCCCAGTGGGAGGGAAGGCACAGGCCTGTTTGCTGGGATCCTGTCCTTACACACAAGACCGGGTGGGAGAGGCAGTGCCTCTGTCCTCATGAGCTCCCAACCACTCCCCACCAGGCTCTGAGCTCCACTTTCCCAGTGTCCAGCCCTCGGATGCCGGCGTCTACATCTGCACCTGTCGTAATCTCCATCACGCCAACAGCAGCCGGGCAGAGCTGCTGGTCACCGGTGAGTCCCTGTTCCCCGCCTCCCCAGGCCCTGTGTGGCTGGACTGTAGACACAGTGAGGGGGTGGTAATGCTTGGACGGGGGTGCTGGCCATGGAGATGGAGAGATGATGGAGTAGACGCTAGTTTTAGGGACAGAACTGGCAGGATTTGGCTGTGGTCAGTGAGAGAGAAAGGCTAGATTGATGCCCAGGGCCGTGGCCTCCAGCAGGTAGGCAAATGAGGTGCCTTGTACTGAGGTGAAGTAGCACAGCAGGAGAGTGTTTTCACTGGGGCTCCCCCAAAGCTGAGTCCGGGATGAGCATGTACATGCCGGTGGTTTATTTGGGAGGTGAGATGAGGTAGGAAAGAGAAGGCTTCCTGTAAAGGGCATGTGACCGAGCACATTCCCACCGTGGGCTAAAATTCTGGGAAACTCTCGAGTAAGCTGTGCACATTGGCATCACCCTGCCCCCCAGGGTTGATTGATCGAGGCCTCGTCTAGGAGCACCAGGTCCCGTGTGTTCTGCACTACGTCTGGGGGTTAGGAGGCGCAGGAGTCTCCAGTGGTCTGAGAATGACCTCGGGCATAACAGTACAGCAGCTGGCAGAAGTCAGGCAGGCGGGAAGTGACATGGCAAGGGGACATGAACAGGGTACCAGCAGCGCCTGCCACAGACAGGTCAGAGGGCATCACAGGGTTGGTTTTGGACTTGTTGAAGTTTGATGGATTTGAGAAAACATCTAAGCAGGTATATCAGGCATGCATTTTGGGATGGAAGCCTGGAATTCAGGAAAGAGGTCCCAGCAGAGAAATGTGTTCAAGAACTCTCGGCACAGGGACGCCTGGGTGGCTCAGTTGGTTAAGCAGCTGCCTTCGGCTCAGGTCATGATCCCAGCGTCCTGGGATCGAGTCCCACATGGGGCTCCTTGCTCGGCGGGGAGCCTGCTTCTCCCTCTGCCTCTGCCTACTACTCTGTCTGCCTGTGCTCATGCTCTCTCTCTCTCTCTCTCTCTCTCTCTCTCACAAATAAATAAATAAAATCTTTTAAAAAATTAAAAAAAAAAAAAAAGAACTCTCGGCACAGAGAAGGTGTTGAAAGCCATGGAACAGAATGGAATTACCCAGTGAGAGCGTGGCTCAAGGACAGGGCCTACGAAGCCCCCAAGGAGCTCCAGCTCAAACATGTCGAGTTGAAGAGAGAGGACAGCGAAACGGGGTGGAGCAGTTGCAGCCAGTGAGATAGGAAGAGAGCAGGGGGACGTGGTATGTTTGGGGTCATGGGGAGGGGGCTTCCGGAAAGGCACGGTCGGCCTCAGCGGCTGCCCTGGGGAAGTCAGATGTGAGCAGAGCAGTGACTCTTGAAGGTCATGCTTTGACAAGAGGCACTTTCAGTGCAGAGGAAGGGTAGAAACTAGATGAGAGAAAGACAAAGAATGGAGGTGAATGTAGACAGCAAATATAGACAATGCTGTCAAGAGTCTTGGTTCTGAAGGAAGGCCAAGAAATAAGGCAGTAGCTGAAGAGAGAGTATGAGGTCACGGGAGTGTTTTCGAAAGGAAATTCTAGAATGATCAAGAGAGAGAGGAGGGACTGACGTAGCAAGAGAGCCCGTGGAGGAAGCCCTTTGGGGCATGGAAAGACAGGATGGGGATGGGGGATGGGAGGGAAGGGTCTCTTCCTACAGGGACGAGGCAGAGGGAGGGTGGGTAGGTTTGGGAAGATGAATGAAGTCATCTGCCTGGTAGATAACGGCCTGGTAGTTTCGATTGCCTCAGCAAGTGTGAATTGAAGCCCTTAGCCAAGGACGTGGAAGGGGGTGCAGGTGTGTGGAGAGGTTGGGAGAAGGTGCAAAATTGTTGGGGAGGAAGGAGACTCCCACCGGACAGAGGAGGCCAGTTGGAGTGAAGTGTCGAGAGCAGTTTTGCGGTCGGTGATCCTGAAGTGGAGCCAGGTGGGCTCGTGGCAAGAGGCTGTCAGAGCACAGCCCGCGGCGGCTCAGTGCCAGCAGGAAGAAGGTGGACCACGGGATTGAGCCAGGATGAGGGAGGGAGGCACCAGGGAACACAGTGGAATGGAAGCCAGCCTGGGAGGGAATCCCCTCCCAGACAGGGTGATGGAGAGAGAGAAAGCGGCCACAGGACAAGAGCCCGGCCAGCACCCAGCTCACGGGGGGCCTCCTGTCCCCGCAGAGGCTCCAAGCAAGCCCATCACGGTGACCGTGGAGGAGCAACGCAGCCAGAGCGTGCGCCCTGGAGCCGACGTCACCTTCATCTGCACGGCCAAAAGCAAGGTGGGCAGAGCCGGGCAGGGACTTCAGGGAGGGAGGCTCTGCCTTCTGGCGTCTGCTCTGACAAGCTGTCCATTCTCCTGGCCCCGCGCGTAGTCTCCAGCTTACACCCTCGTTTGGACCCGCCTGCACAACGGGAAGCTGCCAGCCAGGGCCATGGACTTCAACGGCATCCTGACCATTCGCAACGTCCAGCCGAGTGACGCGGGCACTTACGTGTGCACCGGCTCTAACATGTTCGCCATGGACCAGGGCACAGCCACACTGCATGTGCAAGGTACGCGGGTCATTGCCATGACTGGCCCATCCCCCTGCAGCCTTCTCCCATGCCCACCAGGACTAGCAAGCCTGTCTGTTCAGGGGGCTGTTCGTGAACATCTCCGGAGTGCTAAGTCCTGGCTAGATGGAAGAAAAGGGGAGGGGAGGAGCTCTGCCCTCCCACGCTACATGTAGTGATAGGGATGCAGTAAGTCTGGGAACAAATGAGCAAGCAGCGTAATTCCACATGGCGATGAGGGCTGGGATAGGAGTATACAGTGAGGTGGGAGGAGGGTGGCTACTCTCCGCGGGGTGGTCAGGCTGGGCCTCTCTGAGGAGGTGATATCTGGGCCGAGAGCTGAAAGAAAACAAGGTGTTCAGCCACTTGAAGAGCTGGCAGAGTGTTCTTGGCGGAGGAAGCAGCATGTGCAAAGGCCCTGAAGCAGGAGCATTTTGATGTGTTTGAGCACCGTCAGGGCTGGTGTAGCTGGAGCTATGGAAGGGGGTAGGTGAGGGGCACCGGGGTGGCTCAGTCGGTCTGCCGTCTGCTCAGGTCATGATCCCGAAGTCCCAGGAGAGAGCCCCTTGTCTGGCTCCCTGCTTGACAGGGGAGTCTGCTTCTCCCCTGACCACTTGTGCGCACGCTCTCTCTCTTTCTCAAATAAATAAATAAATGATTTTTTTAAAGTGGGGGTTGTAGGTGAGGAACTTGAAGCTGTGAGCAAAGGTGGTTCACAGCAGGGAGTTCGGATTTAATCCTAAAAGCTCCTGGGAGCCACGGCCGGGCCTAAAGTGGGGAAGTATGAAGATCCCATGGACATTTTCAAAGCTTCCTGTGGCCACTCTGTGAACAGACAGCCACAGGGGGCTAGAGCAGAGGCAGAGAGAGCAGCAGCAAGGGGGATACTCCCCACCCTGACTGCATCCCCCCCACCTCCCCCATCAGCCTCGGGTACCCCGTCTGCCCCCGTGGTCTCCATCCACCCACCGCAGCTCACCGTGCAGCCCGGGCAGATGGCCGAGTTCCGCTGCAGCGCCACAGGGAACCCCGCACCCACCCTCGACTGGACAGGTGAAGCCGTGTCAGGACTGCCCGCGGGGCCCGCCACTCCTGGATGGGTGGGGAGGCAGGGACAGGACTGGAGACTGTAGGGTCTGCAAGCCGGCAGGCCTAGCTATGCCAGTCCCAGGGTTGCTGACCACCCCCTCTCCATCAGGGGGCCCTGGGGGCCAGCTCCCTCAGAAGGCACAGATCCACGGCGGCATCCTGCGCCTGCCAGCTGTCGAGCCCTCGGATCAAGCGCAGTACCTGTGTCGTGCCCGTAACAGCGTCGGGCAGCATGTAGCCAGGGCCGTGCTCCACGTGCACGGTGAGGGGACAGGACTGAGGGCGGAGCTTGGGAGCACCCGGACCATCCAGAGGGCTGTTTTCACGGGGTTCTGTGCACAGGGGGCAGCGGGCCCAGGGTCCAGGTGAGTCCAGAGAGGACTCAGGTGTACGAAGGCCGCACTGTGAGGCTGTACTGCAGGGCTGCGGGCGTGCCCAGCGCCACCATCACCTGGAAGAAGGAAGGGGGCAGCCTCCCCCCACAGGTGAGGAGAGCTCTCTGGGCCAGGCTGTCGGGCTCAGCAGGGTTCCAGCACCTGCCACCTTCGCTTCCCACCTTCCTGCCTCCACTTCCGTCCCCATCTCCTCCCCTCCTGGTTTTCCTCACATCCAGAATGACAGCCCGCTCAGACCTCCTGTCCGGTGTACCCGAGCAGGTAGCCCCTGTTGGCCTCTTGCTTTGCCACCTGGCTCTGCCCTCTGTGTCTAACTGAGCCCCGGTATTTGCTCTGTGCTTGCCTCTGCCCATCCCGGCTGGCTAGCCCTCGCCAGGCTGCCTCGCCCCCTTGGGCAGCTGACCCTTCTCACCGTGCGGCAGGCCCGGTCCGAGCGCACAGACATCGCCACGCTGCTCATCCCGGCCATCACGGCGGCTGACGCCGGCTTCTACCTCTGCGTGGCCACCAGCCCTGCGGGCACTGCGCAGGCCAGGATCCAAGTGGTTGTCCTTCCAGGTGCGGGGCCTCTGGGGACTGAAGCAGTGGGGAGGGGAAAGCTCGGGGAGGGCTCCCAAGGCCGACTCCATTCGCCTCTGGCCCCAGCCTCAGGTGCCAGCTCCCCACCGGTCAGAATTGAGTCCTCATCACCATCCGTGACTGAAGGCCAGACGCTGGACCTCAACTGTGTGGTGGCAGGGCTGGCCCACGCCTCCATCACGTGGTACAAGCGAGGAGGCAGTCTCCCTCCCCTCAGCCAGGTATGGGGGTCCCCGAGCCTGTGGCAGGGGCCCTGGGGGTGATTCGATGCTCTCCACAGGCAACCATCAACCCTGATTTCCCTCCCTCTCCAGCTTCTGTCATGGGGCAGTTTGGAGCGGAGCCAGGGAGACCTTGATGAATGACTCACCAAGGCTCAGAGGGAGTGGTGACTACGGTCCCCTCTCGTCCACACACCTTTCTGTCCCACCCTGTCCCAGGTGCACGGCTCCCGGTTACGGATTCCCCAGGTTTCACCAGCTGATTCTGGAGAGTATGTATGCCGAGTGGAGAACGAGTCAGGCCCCAAGGAGGCCTCCATCATCGTCTCTGTCTTCCACAGCACCCACTCAGGCCCTAGCTACACCCCAGGTGAGGGGCCGAGCGGGGCCAGGCAGGGACTGAGCCCTAGGATCTCCCTACTGCTCCCAGGGAAGCAGCAGTCTCTTCAGTAACATCAGGGCAAGAGGGGGTACTCTAGGCCGGCTTTGGGGATGTGAGGGGACAGAGGGTGAGGACAAGGTTGGTCTGGCTTACCTGGGGCCTCACAGTGAGGTTACTGTTTCAGATTTTGTCAGGAAGCATCAGTCAGGATTAAACTGAGTTGGGAGTCAGGCTGACCTGGGTTTAAATCCTCCCTCCACCTTTTATCAGCCTTGAACTAAGTCATGTCACGTTTTAGGGCTCAGTTCCTTCATCTGTGAAATGGGAACGGTAGCATTACCCTGTGGCGTGAGCAGATGATAAAGGCCGTCTAGAAGAGAGTTGTAGAGTTTTTGTCCATGTCTGTTGGCCCAGCCTGGGCACTGAAGGGCTTTGGTTGCCCACAGGCCGTAGCAGCTCATCACAGATCAGGGAGTCACAGGTGGGCAAATGGGCCTTGAATTTGAAGTTGGAGGTGGATGAGGGAACCAGGGACCTGACTGTGCTGAGGTGGAAAAGCATGGTCCTAGCCTTAGAAAGGTCTCCCATCTGCCTTCCCATGCTAGGGCCCGGTCCTGTCCCAGGGCGCTCTGCCCCAGGGCTGTGGGACTGGGGCTCAGGAGCCCAGGTCCCTTACTAGTTCCTCTGTACCAGTTCCTGGAGGAGCCCCTCCGGGCAGCTCCCAGCCCATCCGCATCGAGTCCTCCTCTTCCCATGTGGCCGAAGGGCAGACCCTGGACCTGAACTGCGTGGTGCCCGGGCAGGCCCACGCCCAGGTCACATGGCACAGGCGCGGGGGCAGCCTCCCAGCTCGGCACCAGGTACAGCAGTCCCCTGGACCAGCCCGCTGGAGGGGTGGATAGGATGCCTCCGGCCGCCTTCCAACCCTCCCTGTTTGCACGCAGACCCATGGCTCGCGGCTGCGGCTGCACCAGGTATCCCCAGCAGACTCAGGCGAGTACGTGTGCCGCGTGGTCCTTGGCTCCGGGCCCCTGGAGACCTCTGTCCTGGTCAACATTAAGGCCTCCGGCTTCCCTGCGGGCTCCATCCCTGGTGAGGAACTGCCAAGGGCAGGGCGCGCAGGGGGGCTGAGGTCCTAGTGACCCCACCTGCCATTGGGAGGGTGGGAACAGGAGGCCCACGCTGGAGCTGGCGACTCCACTTCTCCGGGTGACCCGCTATCTCCCAGTCACTTTTCCCTGGCCATGCAACTGCCTCCTCTTCCTCTCCTGAACTACCCTCTTTTCCCCCCACTTCCTTGTTCCCTTCTATAAGGCTTGGCCCCTGCCCTGGCCCTCTTCTCCAGGCACCTCGGCTGAGGACATCAAGTCCAGGCCACCAAACCCCCAAGCATATGAGAGCCTGGCTGGACTGGCCCTGAGGTAGACCCTTCTGGCCCTCTCTCCTCGGGGGCATCTGCTACCTTTGTTTCTTTCCCCACAGCCCCAGCACCTGTCCCACCTGTCAGGATTGAGTCCACATCCCCCACCGTGGCCGAGGGGCAGACCCTGGATCTGAGCTGTGTGGTGGCAGGGCAGGCCCATGCCCAGGTCACATGGTACAAGCGTGGGGGCAGCCTCCCCGCCAGGCACCAGGTGCGTGGTGGCAGGAGGGCTGGAGGGGCTGGCCTGGCCAAGCTCTGGGCAGTGAGTTGAGGGGGTCCTGGCCCCTAAGCTAAACGGCTGGCAGTTCCCAGCTCAGAGGAGCCAGGTGGAAGGGCATCTGCTAGGCTCTCACACCCCTGCCCCTGGCTGCCCAGGTCCGTGGCTCCCGCCTGTACATCTTCCAGGCCTCGCCAGCTGACGCAGGCGAGTATGTTTGCCGGGCCAGCAATGGGATGGAGGCCTCCATCACAGTCACAGTAACCAGGAACCACGGGGCCAACTTCGCCTACCGTGAGTGGGGCCACCAGGTTGTGCTGGGACAGAAGACAGGTTGGGTGGGGGTAGCTGTAGAGAACCGGATTGACTGGTGACCATCTTCTCCCCCAGCTCCGGGCAGCTCCCAGCCCATCCGCATCGAGTCCTCCTCCTCCCACGTGGCCGAAGGGCAGACCCTGGACTTGAACTGCGTGGTGCCTGGGCAGGCCCACGCCCAGGTCACGTGGCATAAGCGCGGGGGCAGTCTCCCCACGCGACACCAGGTACAGGCCTAGAATACAGATAGGCCAAGAAGGGGACTGGAGGGAGGCCCTAGGTGGTGCAGGTCAAGGATGGGGGCTGGATAGAGGCTGGCTCCTCGGAGTCAGGGAAAGCCTTGGACATCACTGCACAGGTGTCTGGTACAATGGTTAAAACCCAGACTTGAGGACTGGCCAGCGTAGGTGTGAATGCTGCTTCCACCTTGAGCGAGTTACTTAACCTCTGTGACCTCTGTGACCTTGAGCGAGTTACTTAACCTCTCTGTGCCATAGCTTCAGTATCTGTAAAGTGCTGTCTTACAGAATTGTAAGGGTGCCGGGTTTGCAGAGCGAAGGCACTTAATATATGTGCAAAGTGCTCAGAGCTCTGGCAGGTAGAAATCGTGTGATGCCGTTAATATTACTGTGTTCTGTACAGCTTAGGATGCTATCCATTGTGAGATGCGTACAAGTTTTTATACTCCTAAGGAAAGAAAGTTGCTGCTTATGATTGTAAAATTATTTACTGTAAGACGCATCTTGATTTCAGAGACATTAAAAAGCATGTCTTAGAATTGATGGAAGGTGGAATTAGTGCTTGCCCATTTCACCATGGCTCCTCCTGGCTACCTCCTACTCTTGGGACAAGTCTCCCCGTAAGCAGGATGCAGCTGATGGCCAGGCCCTAGGGGTCAAGAGTGAGGCAAGCATGTAGGTTACGGGTGCTCGGTGCCGTGAGGGCCCCCTCTGAGCTCACCTCCATTCCTGCCAGACCCACGGCTCACTGCTGAGACTACACCAGGTGTCCCCAGTTGACTCGGGCGAGTATGTGTGCCGCGTGGTGGGTGGCTCAGTGCCCCTGGAAGCCTCTGTCCTGGTGACCATTGAGCCTGCAGGCTCTGTACCCGGTAAGCAGTACTGGGGGTAGGGCAGGGCTAGGGGCCTAGCCGTGGGAGACACTGGCAGGATCCCACGAGACCAGTACAGCCCCCCCCCCCACACACACTTCTAGCCAGGGATTGACCCTCTGCCTTCTGTCCCCAGCGCTGGGGGTCACCCCTCCTGTCCGGATCGAGTCATCATCCTCCCACGTGGCTGAAGGGCAGACCCTGGATCTGAACTGCCTAGTCGCTGGGCAGGCCAGTGCCCAGGTCACTTGGCACAAACGCGGTGGCAGCCTCCCCACGCGGCACCAGGTAGGAGGCAGGGGAACTAAGTGGGAGCCTGAAGGACCCTGGTGACTACAGAGGAGAGTGCACAGGCTTTGAATTCAGGCATATCTGAGTTCAGACACTGTCCTGCCAGTTTGCCTGCTATGTGACTTTAGGGCAAGTCATTTGACCTCCCTGATCCTCAGTGTCCTCCTCTGGCAAGTGGGCTCATACTGCCTACCTCCCCTCCCCCACAGAACATCAACAAGTGTTGGTCACCCACTTCTTTTCATTGGACCCAGTCCCGACACGGGGGCAGGGGAATTGACTGGTCATGAGTAGTGGTCTTTCCAGGAAGAGCTCCTCTCCAGTCGAGTTGACTGGACCGGGCTGGGAGCAGGGCCAGGGAAGGGAGCAGGAGCCTGGCTGGGAGCCCTGGGGCCTGACTCTGAGCCTGACTTCCTCCTGCCCTGCCCAGGTGCATGGCTCAAGGCTGCGCCTGCCCCAGGTGACCCCAGCCGACTCTGGGGAGTACGTGTGCCGCGTGGTGAGTAGCTCGGGCACCCAAGAAGCCTCCATCCTTGTCACCATCCAGCAGCGCCTTAGCCCCTCCCACCGTGAGTATCTCGGGTCATAACAAACACCGGGGTACTGCTAGGACCACTCCAACCTCAGCAGCTCCCACACCCTGCTCCTGTCTCGCCCTCCCAGCCCAGGGTGTGGTGTACCCCGTCCGCATCGAGTCGTCCTCGGCCTCCCTGGCCAATGGACACGTCCTGGACCTCAACTGCCTGGTGGCCAGCCAAGCCCCCCACACCATCACCTGGTATAAGCGGGGAGGCAGCCTGCCCAGCCGGCACCAGGTATGGAGGCATTGGGGGGGGCGGGACCAAAAACTAGGCACACCAGCCCTGACAGGATTCCAGAAGGGCTGTGAGCATCTTTTCTGTGGTCAGTCAATTAGCAAACATTGAACATTCTTAACTTGGTGGGCCCTGGACCAATGCTGAGGATATGTAGGTCCTACTGACCCCAGCTAGAACCCATATCTTAACAGAACATTCTATGATTTACTCACTCACTAAATGTCCCTGAGAATCTGCTCCCTGCCGAGTCTGCGCCTGGCACTAAGGATTCCAGGTGGAACGAGGTGGTGGCTGGCCTCAGGGAGCTCACAGGCTAGGGGAAAAGGCAGACACAGTCCGTGACAACAGTGTAACAGAAACCACAACAGGGTACCATGGAGTCACCAGGGATGGTCACAGCAGGCTTTTGGCTCGGATGACAGGCGAGAATAGTACGAAGGATAGAGGCATTGTCCACCCCAGCCTGGAACCTCAGGAAGGCCCCTGAGGGCGTTCTGAAGGACGTTTGGTTGGCAGCCAGCCCCCGCGAGGCAGCAAGGCTCCTAGAGTCTGGGGCGGCAGCACTGGAGTTGTGGAGATGCTGGCCCCACCCACTGACTGACTCATGCTCCCCCGCAGATCGTGGGCTCCCGCCTCCGGATCCCCCAGGTGACACCGGCCGACTCAGGCGAGTATGTGTGTCATGTCAGCAATGGCGGCAGCTCCCAGGAGACCTCACTCATCGTTACCATCGAGGGCAGTGGCTCCTCCCATGGTGAGAGGGCACAGGGCAGGGGGTCCAGGCAAGTGGGCTCAGGGGGAGGCAGATAGGGCCCTGGCGCCATCACTGTTGACTAACTCTGGCTGTATGGCCTGTCCTGTCTGTCTTCAGTGCCCAGTGTCTCCCCACCCATCAGGATCGAGTCCTCGTCCCCCACAGTGGTCGAAGGGCAGACTTTGGATTTGAACTGTGTGGTCGCTGGGCAGCCCCAGGCCACCATCACGTGGTACAAGCGTGGGGGCAGCCTTCCTGCCCAACACCAGGTACAGAGTGGAGCTGGGCCAGCAAGGGCAGAACCCCTGTCGCCGGGACGGGCATTGCAAGGATAAACCCTGTGGGCAAAGAACTGGAAGTGAAGCCCTTGCTGGCAGTCCTGG
This sequence comes from Enhydra lutris kenyoni, assembly GCF_002288905.1. Taxonomy (NCBI): domain Eukaryota; kingdom Metazoa; phylum Chordata; class Mammalia; order Carnivora; family Mustelidae; genus Enhydra; species Enhydra lutris. Next base: position 4,053,015 of record NW_019154122.1, read on the forward strand.
AGCAGTCCTCTCTCCTGCCCTGGGTAGACAGAGGGTGGCCTCAGCAGGTCTGATGAGGGAGGCCCAGGAGGAGGCCTGAGCCAGCTGATGACTTCTTGGTCCCTCAACCCCTCTCCCTCTCCTTCCCCATGTGCCCCAGGCCCATGGCTCCCGCCTGCGGCTGAACCACATGTCTGTGGCTGACTCGGGCGAGTACGTGTGCCGGGCCAACAACAACATCGATGCCCAGGAGGCCTCCATCATGGTCTCAGTCTCCCCTGGCGCCCGCAGCCCCTCCGGTGAGTCCGACAAAGGCCAAAAAGGGACCAGGAGACAGAGGGAACAGTGCTCCCTGGGGCATCAGCAGTCAGAGCTCTCACATGAGGGTGACGGTCTGGGGTAAGGGCTTTGCAGCAAGATGCCTGGGTTCGAATCCTGCCTGCGCCGCTAAGAGACTTGGGACTTCCTCTCCTCCCTTGGCTTCGTTTCCTCATCAGCAGCATGGGGATGTCAGTCACTCCAGCCCCATGTTGCTGTCCACTATGGTGACCACCGGCCACATGTGGCAGTGGCAGTCAAAATTTAACATTCACATCATCACGTTTGAGTGCTTCGCAGCTACACGCAGCTAGCAGCTGCTATAGTGGGCGGTACAGATGAAAGAGTATTTCCATGATCACAGAAAGTTCATGAATCCTGTGAGGGTTTTATTTTAAGGACTTTATTTACCTGAGAGAGAGAGCAGGAGCAGAGGGGGGTGGGCAGAGGGAGAGGGAGAAGCCGACTCCCCGCTCAGCAGGGAGCCCAATGCAGGGCTCCACCCGAGGACCCCAGGATCCTGACCTGAGCCACAGGCACACACTTAACCGACAGAGCCACTAGGTGCCCAGTGAATTCTAGGGGGATGAAATGAGTTCACACACACAGTGCTTCCAGCGGTACCTGCCCCTCTCCGCATGCTTAGCAGCCGTTAACTACTATTTTATCTTTGGCCATGGCTGAGGCTCCTACCAACCCAGCCGTTCCCAAATCTGCTTCTGTGCCTGCAGCCCCTGGCAGTGCTGTGCCCATCAGAATTGAGTCCTCCTCCTCCCACGTGGCTGAAGGGCAGACCGTGGACCTGAACTGCGTGGTCCCTGGACAGGCCCACGCCCAGGTCACGTGGCAGAAGCGCGGGGGCAGCCTCCCCACTCACCACCAGGTATGGGAGTCGGGGGGCTGGACGTGGTGGGAGAGCTGCTGAATGTGGGGCTCCTGGCTAGAGGCCCTCTCCTGAGATCCACTCAGGAAGTCCCTGGGGGCATAGTGCTTGCCCAGGTCAGAAGCCAGACTTGGCCCCAGCCTTCCAGCATTCTGACAGCTCTCTCCCTCTGCTCCCGTTTCCCCATCCTGCCCCTGCTCAGGCCCACGGCTCCCGGTTGAGGCTGTACCAGGTGTCCCCGGCTGACTCGGGCGAGTATGTGTGCCACGTGGTGAGCGACTCGGGCCCCCTGGAGGCCTCAGTCCTTGTCAACATCGAGGCCTCCGGCTCCAGCACTCTTCCTGTCCCTGGTGAGGCTGGAGAAGGGAGGCCGGCCAGCGGGGAGGGTTGGGGAACCAGCAGGCAGAGGTCAGGAACCAAGTCAGGTGGGATGGTTAGGGCCCAAAAACTGGACTTGGGGGTCTGGCCTATGTGGGAGGGAGTCCCAGCATCTCTGTCCACACTCTGAGATGTTGCAAAAGGGACTCCGTGCTTCACCTTCCTCATCTGCAAAGTGGGGATCGCAAACTCTTGCAATGATACATGCGTTCCCTAAAGGCTGGGACTGCACCTCTGTGAGTACGTGAGGGGGCTCTGGAGGGGGTCCCTGATAAAAACCTTTTGTATTCGCGGTGGTGTATTGGAGAAAAACAGCCGCATGATTTCAGGGAAATTGCTGCCCATGACACGGCTGAGTGTTTACGGGTTTTGTTAAGTAAATCAGTTGACCGGAAAATGTGAAATAATTACTACGTGGCAGTAGCGGATGTGATCGTAGTATGGGAATTGCTGAGAAATAAACGTGATCTAGCACTTACAGGGTGCTGGTCCCTGTTCTGTTTACATGTTTAACCCATTTCCTCCTCGCAACAATTGAGGTCAGTGTGACTATTCTCCCCATTTTACAGATGGGAAACTGAAGCATGGAGAGGTGAAGTCACTCTCCGAAGGTCTTAACAGCTCCTAAATGGCAGAGCTGGGTCTTGAACCCAGATAGTCTGGCCCCGGAGTCTAGGTTCTTAGGCAAACATTGCTCAAGTTTGAGGAAAAAATGAGTGATTTGTTTGGAGGTGCCTGCCCCTGGGCCCAGCCACTGATGATGTTGGAAGCACAACAAGAGATAGTGGGGCCATGGTCTGGGGTGTGCCATTTCCCCCAGGCCAGCCCAGCTGCCCCAGGCTTCAGAGGAATGGGCAGTGCGGGGGGCATCGAGGCCATCTCTCCATATGTGGTCTGGCCCCTGGTCTGAAAATCTGGGCACCCAGGGGTCAGGACTGAAGGTAGAGGGGTGGGAACTCCAGCTCACTGAGCTCTTCCTGTGCCTCAGCCCCAGGCGGAGCCCCACCCATCCGCATTGAGACCTCCTCTTCCCACGTGGCTGAAGGGCAGACCCTGGATCTGAACTGTGTGGTCCCTGGACAGGCCCATGCCCAGGTCACATGGCACAGGCGCGGGGGCAGCCTTCCTGCCCGGCACCAGGTACGGGGTCTGGAGAAAGCAAGATGTGGGCACTCCTCACCCTACCCAACGCCTGCCCAACAGTCCTGCCTCATTCTAGCCAGGAGGGAAGGTGGCTCCAACATCCGGGGCTTTGGGGAAAATTGCAGCGGAGGCCAGTGGGAGTCAGGAGGTCAAGAACAGGCTGGGCACAGCAGAGCCACCTCCGGCCTCCCAGCACCTGAGTGCAATTAAGAAAAGGCACCTGTTACTCAGAACGTTAGACTTTTTCTTACCACAAAAAAGTCATCAACGTACACCACACTAAGGCCTCAGGGGGTCACCCTGCACAGGATGTGGCCTTCACAACTCTATGTGACGGTCCTGGGGTGTACATAGCAGAGGACTTGGGCATCTGAAGGGCATGGCTGACAGCCCCCCAGCTCACTCTCCCTGCCCTTGCCCTGATGCTGGCCAGGTCCACGGACCCCTGCTGAGGCTGAATCAGGTGTCCCCAGCTGACTCTGGAGAGTACTCGTGCCAAGTGACCAGCAGCTCAGGCACCCTGGAGGCTTCTGTCCGAGTCACAATTGAGGCCTCCAGCCCGGGCCCCATTCCTGGTGAGTGACAGGAGCAGTGGGTGATGCTGGGACACAGGTTTACGGAATCCCTTCCTGGCCTTGCTCTCCTCTGCTTCTCCAGCAGGGCTCTGGCTCTCTGCTCCGTGAAGGTCCTCCAGCTCCTCCCACCAACCACGGGGGACCAGCCCTGGGTCTGGGTAGCATGAGCCCCTGGCATCCTGTCACTGCCACTACCCTCAGTCCCTGCCTTCGTCCCCGGGAGCCTCACCCTTCTCACCCATCCGATGTGTCCACAGCTCCAGGACTGGCCCAGCCTATCTACATCGAGGCCTCCTCCTCCCACGTGGCCGAAGGACAGACCCTGGACTTGAACTGCGTGGTACCCGGGCAGGCCCACGCCCAGGTCACGTGGTACAAGCGTGGGGGCAGCCTCCCTGCCCAGCACCAGGTACAGGGGCCTGATGGGGAGCATTCCAGAGCAGGCTGGGTTCGACCTGCATTTGCTTTCTGCACACCCAAACCTCGTGTGAGCCCTGGCCTCCTCTGGGACCCCAGGGGACACCATAGTTTGGGGAGCAGAGCTGCTCAACGGGGTAGTAAGAGACCTGGGTGTTCTGGCCCTGCCACTGAGCTGTCCCCAAGGTCATTTCCTCCTCTGTCAAGTGAGCTGCTTGGACATGTGGGAGTCGGTAAAGGAAGCTCCCTCCTCCCTCCCAGCTGGGGCCCTGGGCTCCTGGGACTCAAGGGAGAGCTTGGCCCCTGCCACAGCGGGCTTGGGGACTTGCCTGGCCCCAGGCATTTTGGCGTGATGGCTGTTCCCTCCTCGCTCCCAGACCCACGGCTCCCGGCTGCGGCTGCACCGCGTCTCTCCGGCTGACTCCGGGGAGTATGTATGCCGCATTGTTGGTGGCTCCGGCCCTGAGCAGGAGGCTTCCTTCACAGTCACCATCCCTCCCAGCGCAGGGTCCTCCTACCGTGAGTGTGGCAGATGCCACGGGCCAGGGCCCAAGGGGAGACTGTGGAGCTGAGGCAGGGGTGCCCAGCCAAGCCGGCCGCCCGTGCCCAGCCTCCTGCCTGCCTCATCCCGCAGGCCTCAGGAGCCCTGTCATCTCTGTCGACCCGCCCAGCAGCACTGTGCAGCAGGGACAAGATGCCAGCTTCAAATGCCTCATCCACGACGGGGCAGCTCCCATCAGCCTGGAGTGGAGAACCCGGAACCAAGAACTGGAGGGTGAGCTGGTAGGGATGCGGGCAGGATCCTAGAGGCCACTGGGAAGGTGGGATCACTGCTGTGGGTGGGGCCAAGGCTGAGGAGGCCCCTCCCCTCTGGGGCCTCACTGTCTCCCATGTGCATGGGGAGGGGGCTGAACCCGGGAGTCTCCAGGGACTCCCATCTGCCACCTGGGACCCTGTGAGCTAGGCTGGAGGGGTTGGGAATGTGGGGCCAAGTTACACCCACTGTCATCACAGAGGCACAAGGACAGCCTCACTGACCATACCTTGCCCCATGCCAACTCCACAGACAATGTCCACATCAGCCCCAACGGCTCCATCATCACCATTGTGGGCACCCGGCCCAGCAACCACGGTGCTTACCGCTGCGTGGCCTCCAATGCCTACGGCGTGGCCCAGAGTGTCGTGAACCTCAGTGTGCACGGTGAGCAGCATCAGTCTGGTGGGCTCTGCCTCCTGTTTCCAGCCCTGATTCTGAGCTCAGGACCTCCAAGTTTCAATTCTGCCTCTAGCCAACACCTCCGTCTTGGCCATTCTCTCTCTCGGCCTCGGTTTCCACGTTGATGCAGAAGAGTCCCCACTGGGCAGTTACTGAAACGGGTCGTGACGGGCAGAGCCCCGCATGTGTGTTAGCAATGTCGTTCCTCTGGGTAGGGCCCCCTACTGTGTCTGTGCTCCCCGAGGGCCCCGTGCGGGTGAAAACAGGCAAGTCCGTCACCCTGGAATGTGTCAGCGCTGGGGAGCCCCGTTCTTCAGCTCGCTGGACCCGGATTGGTGCCCCCACCAACGTGGAGCAGCGGCTGTATGGGGTCGTGGACAGCCACACAGTGTTGCAGGTGAGGCAAGTGTTCCCCTGGGAGGGAAGAAGGAACGGCTAGAAGGATGGTTGGACGGGTGGGTGGGTGGGTAGATGGGTAGATGGGTGAGTGGGTGGTTGGCTGCATAGGTAGGTGGATGGGTAAACGAACAGATGAAGGGATGAAGAGGGGGATAGATAGGTGGGTGGAAGGGGGGATGGGTGGGCAGACGGTCGGATGGATGGATGTGTGGTAAGTGAATGGTGGGGGAGATGGGGGCTGGGCAGGTGGGTTGATGGACAAGTGGTTGGGCAGACTAATGGGCTGGATGTCTTGAGTAGGAGCCCTCAAGCAGCCAAACAGGAGACCTGACAGCGGAGGGAAGCGGGAAAGGCAAGCCAGACCTGGGGGCTAATGCCCAGGTGCCTATCCGTGCCCACTTACCCAGCATCCTTGCTTTCTTCCAGATCTCATCGGCTAAACCATCAGATGCAGGCACCTACGTATGCCTGGCTCAGAATGCACTGGGCACAGCACAGAAGCGGGTGGAGGTGATCGTGGACACAGGCGTCGTGGCCCCAGGGGCCCCCCAGGTCCAAGTTGAAGAAGCCGAGCTGACCATAGAGGCTGGACACACAGCCACCCTTCGCTGCTCAGCCACAGGTGTGGACGGGGGCTGGCACCCGGGGCAGGCAGAGCAGTATAGCCCTGGGGCCTGAATGGTAGACGTGAGATCTGAAGTTGCTAATGTACCCAGGGAGGGGACTTCGCTGCTGGCACCACCCAGTGATGGCTGAGGTGCCCACTCAAGGACCCCCATGAAGGGATGAGACCACCTGGTCGCTGCCTCACCAGTCTCGTGCCCGGCTCATCCCCAGGGTAGCCCAGTGACCTCTGTGGTCTTTCACTCCACTCTGCAGGCAGCCCTACACCCACCATCCACTGGTCCAAGCTGCGCTCCCCGCTGCCCTGGCAGCACCGACTGGAAGGTGACACACTCATCATCCCCCGCGTAGCCCAGCAGGACTCAGGCCAGTACATCTGCAATGCTACCAGCCCTGCCGGCCACGCCGAGGCCACCATCGCCCTGCACGTGGAGAGTAAGGCACTCGCCCGCCCTCCTTGGGATACCTTCTCTGCCTTGCATGGAGGTCTGAGCCCCCAAGCTGGACTACATCCTGGGAACAACCCCAGGAGTGCCGTGCAGAGGGCCCCGTGCCCCGCAGCCCCCCAGAGCCTGCCCTTATCTGAGACCCACCTCCCCTCCTGGCATCCTTGCTTCCCTCATCCCCAGGCCTCTGCTACAGACCATTCAGCTTCCTGATCCTTTGGCAGGACACCTGTGTCTGACAGCTGCTCCCACCCTGACCACTGCTCTTCCCTGCCCTGACCTCTGTGTCCCCCCGCCCCCAGGCCCACCATACGCCACCACGGTCCCGGAGCACGCTTCGGTGCGGGCAGGGGAGACACTGCAGCTCCAGTGCCTGGCTCATGGGACACCCCCGCTCAGCTTCCAGTGGAGTCGCGTGGGTGGCAGCCTCCCCGGAAGGGTGACCGCCAGGAACGAGATGCTGCGCTTTGAGCCCACAGCCCCCGAGGACTCAGGTCGCTACCGTTGCCAGGTCACCAACAAGGTGGGCTCGGCAGAGGCTTTCACCCACGTGCTTGTTCAAGGTGAGCAGCCCTGGCTCGGGCAGGGCAGAAGGGCTTCTAGGAGAAGAACATTCCTTACGTGCTAAGATGGGGGTTTTCTGGATCCTGGGAGCGGGAGGCATCAGGGACATTTCTCTCTCTCTCCCTCTCTTTCTCTCACACACACACATACACACAGAACCTCATACATGTCCCCACAGGCTCCTCTGGCTCTGTCCCGGCCACTGCCATCCCAGCAGGATCCACGCCCATGGTTCAAGTCACACCTCAGCTGGAGACCAAGAGCATAGGTGCCAGCGTTGAGTTCCACTGTGCCGTGCCCGCTGACCGGGGCACCCAGCTCCGTTGGATCAAGGAAGGGGGTCAGCTGCCTCCTGGCCACAGTGTGCACGATGGAGTGCTCCGGTGAGCCGGGGGGTAGGCTAGACTGAGCTTGAGCCCCCCAGCCCAAGGTGCACGGGGGCTGTTGGTATACCCGTCCTGTGGGGCTCAGCATGAAACCGTGTCCTTGGGCAAATCTCTTCCACTCTCTGAGCCCAAATGTTCTCACGCATACAACGGCTTATATGAGACCACATGAGATTATCTAAGGCACGTGAAAGGCCTTCGGTAAATACTGGCTCATGTTTATATCCTGATTAGTAGTGTAGGGGAGAGGGGACAGGCTCCGAGGCTGGATACATACACATGACCCAGGTCTCAGCTCTGCTGCTCTGTACCTGTGTGAGATCTTGAGATCTGACCATGGTCTTGGCCTAGGATGGGTGTGGTGACGTGGGTCTGTGTTCCTGCCCTACCCTACTACTTACCTACCTCATGAAGTTAGTGGGAGACCAGAAGCTCACAGCGAGTACTAATCTCTGATGGCTTTGAACTTCTGTGCCATTGCAAAGCATTCTTGTCAGTTGTTTATACTCGCTGATGTCTTATGATTTTTTCTTTACAGAATCCAGAACTTGGACCAGAGCTGCCAAGGGACATATGTTTGCCAGGCCCATGGACCTTGGGGACAGGCCCAGGCCAGTGCCCAGCTGATTGTCCAAGGTAGGGTGGTGCCTTTGGGCCCCTCCTAAGGGCAGGAGACAGAGATGAGGGCCCAGGGACTGTGTTCCCCAGGAAGCCCCTTCAATGTCTATGAATAAAGAGATTTACTCGATGCTATCTTGTGTCCAGCACAGCACAGGGGACCTGACAGATACTGCAGGGGAGGGAGGAAGAAAGAAGATGGGGGCAGCGAGTGGGGGCTCAGACCAACCAATGCAGAAGGACAGCAGACACTCAAGTGAGGGAACCTGTAGACAAGTGCGAGTGTTCAGGAGCAAATGCACAAGAAAGCACACGGACACTGGGGGCTCCGGGCTCATGTCCTAGGGCTCATGTCCTGGCAGGCTGGCCTCACTCTGCCTCCACTTCCCTCCTCCCCAGCTCTGCCTTCGGTGCTCATCAACATCCGGACCTCCGTGCAGACCGTGGTGGTTGGCCACGCCGTGGAGTTCGAGTGCCTGGCCCTGGGTGACCCCAAGCCTCAGGTGACGTGGAGCAAAGTCGGGGGGCGCCTGCGGCCGGGCATCGTGCAGAGCGGAGGCATCGTGAGGATCGCCCACGTGGAGCTGGCCGACGCAGGCCAGTATCGCTGCACCGCCACCAACGCCGCCGGCACCACCCAGTCCCACGTGCTGCTGCTCGTGCAAGGTGAAGGCCAGCAGGGACCTCCGCGGGGACGGGGGCATCACCAGGAAAGCGGACACGTAGCCGTCATCCACTAGGGCACCTGCTCTGATGACGGAGCCCCACAGCCCAGTCTGATGGCAGAGACGACCTAAACACAAAACAGACACACGAGAGTGCGAAAGAACAGAGAATGCAGGGCCGACACGCTTCTGTGTCTTCAAAAGCAGCTCCTTTGCACCCCAACCCCCATGACCTGCCCCCAGACTGACAGCCGTGGGGGGGCGGCACAGCGTTCCCCCGGGGTGTGTTGAAGTGTCTCAGGCTGCGGAGTCCGATGGACCCGTTCCTGAGCCCCGACTGCCCCGTTCCATGTGTGCAACCAGCAGGGAGCCCCATCTATGACCTGGGGACGGAGTGTCTCCCTTCAGGGCCAGTGTGAGGATAGAACGAGTCAGGACACGGCCTGGGCTCTCAAATAGTGGCTGTCATCACGTTGATGGCTGGTGTCTCCTTCCCACTCCTAGCCTTGCCCCAGATCTCAACACCTCCAGAGGTCCGCGTGCCTGCTGGTTCTGCAGCCGCCTTCCCCTGCATGGCCTCTGGCTACCCCACCCCTGACATCACCTGGAGCAAGGTACGTGCCTGGCAGGGGCACAGTGGGCATACCTGAGGCACTGGGGCTGGGTCTTCATCATCTCGGTGCCCCCAGGACCTGGCCCGGGCTCGGCACAGAGCTCATGCTCAGTGTTCAAGGGTGGGCCTGCGGCACGATGGGAGGCAGGCCATGCGGAGGGGTGGGCCAAGGCCCGGCTCTGGACTGTGGGTGTGTTTGCAGCTGGATGGGAACCTGCCGCCTGACAGCCGCCTGGAAAACAACATGCTGGTGCTGCCCTCCGTCCGACCTCAGGACGCAGGCACCTACGTCTGCACGGCCACTAACCGCCAGGGCAAGGTTAAAGCCTTTGCCCACCTGCAGGTGCCAGGTAAGACGACACCTTCCAGACTCCAGACTCAGCAGTCGCCCTGCCCGCTGCCTGGGGGGTGTGGTTCTAGCCTTGTTCTCTGCCCACAGAGCGGGTGGTGCCCTACTTCACGCAGACCCCCCACTCCTTCCTGCCGCTGCCCACCATCAAAGACGCCTACAGGAAATTCGAGATCAAGATCACCTTCCGGCCCGACTCAGCTGATGGTAAGCCAGAGAGGGGCTGCCGTGAGGTAGGGATCTCCTAGAATAACCCCCGCCACTATCTGAGCCTTCGTGACCCCCCGGTCCTACCCAGCTCCCTTAGCTCCCTCTGTCCTGCAACCCCCAGGTCGGCCTTCTGGGCCCTCCCTTGTGCCTCCTCCTGTCTCTCTGCCCCACTCCGCAGTACCTCCCACCTCTGATGGGCACAACCACACACAGCCTCCTGTCCCAGCTTTCTATTCATTCTGTCCTCCTCCTTCCGTCCTTTGTCTCCATCTCTCAGCCTTCCCTTTCCTCTTTCTCTTTCTCTCTCTCTCTCTCTCTCCATCTCCTACGGCTCTCTGACTTTCACTGTCCAGGCCTCCTCCTCTACTCCGGTGAGTCTCTGCCTCCCTGCCTTTCTTCAGGTAGGCCCTCTGGTGTGAGTGAAGCAAATTCTGTGTCTTTAGGCCCTCTGAGCCAGTCCTCTGTAGGGGCATCCAGAGACCGTGAGAAGGCCCTGGCTGTGCAGGGCGTGTGGAGGGAGGGACGGGAGCTGGAGTGTGAACGCTCCCCGGCTGCGGTCACTCACATTTGGGGCTGGGCGGCCAGGGAGCCTGTGGCTGGTGGGAGGCCCCGACACAGCTGTGCCCTCCCCCACCCCAGGGATGCTGCTGTACAATGGCCAGAAGCAGATCCCAGGGAGCCCCACCAACCTGGCCAACAGGCAGCCTGACTTCATCTCCTTCGGCCTCGTCGGGGGAAGGCCCGAGTTCCGGTGAGACCTTCGCCCTTCCCATTTACAAGGGAAGGGGGCTGGGGACCGGACTGCGGGGCTTCAGTCAGACACACACCCCTGGACTGAGCTGAATGAAGGAGGATGGAGGAGGCGCGGCCGTTACCCTCGGTGACCGCCTGATCTGCCGGAGCGGGCACTGTGTGTCAGCCCGCCGTGGGAGGAAGCCACCTAGACTCGCACAAAACTCCGGCTGAGATGCTCAGTGGTGCTGGGCGCGTCTTTGCTGAGTAGGACCTCTGCAGACCAGGACTCATTCGTTCATTCGCTCAAAAACTATTTGCTGGACACCTGTTCTGTGCCAGGCGCTGATACAGACAGATCGAGTTCTGCCCTTGGGGGAATAGATAACTTTGGCTGGGGAAGAGTAGCCATAAAGAGGGAAAGCAGCAAGGTGATCCCCAGGGCCACAGAGCTAAGGGCAGTTAGCGCCCCGGGGCTGCTCTGGGTAAGCTCTAGGGATGGGGGGTGTGTTGGGGAGGAAAGGATCTGAGGAAGCGACAGGGTTGGGATGAGCTGGGGGTGGGTGATGGGGGGAGGACAAGGCAGGGACAGGAACTAGATCAGAACTGCAGGAAGCAGTGACATCGCCTCTCCCCAGGCTGGGCCCCCTGCCCGGCCCTTCTGACCAGCCCTGTATGCTCTCTCCCACCCCGGCCCCACCCTGGGGAGCAGGTTTGACGCAGGCTCGGGCATGGCCACCATCCGCCACCCCACGCCGCTGGCGCTGGGTCAGTTCCACACCGTGACCCTGCTGCGCAGCCTTACCCAGGGCTCCTTGATCGTGGGTAGCCTGGCCCCAGTCAACGGGACCTCTCAGGTGAGGCCCCACCGCGCCGCCCCCCCCCCCCCCCCCCCCCCCCACTTCTAGCCCCCTCCCCACCTCTGCCCAGCCTCTGTCTGCCATCCGGGCTTCTCCACTCCCCAGGGCAAGTTCCAGGGTCTGGACCTAAACGAGGAGCTCTACCTGGGCGGCTACCCCGACTACGATGCCATCCCCAAGGCGGGGCTGAGCAGCGGCTTCATAGGTGAGCCCCCACCCTGCCTCCATGCCTGGCCGAGCCTCGGCAGGCCGGCTGGCAGAGCCCATGGGGAGTCTGGGAGCGCCGCGGGGTGTGGGCTGTGGGCTGGGCAGGCCTCCTGGCACCCTCCGCTGTCCTCATCGTGGCCCCTCACCACCCAGGCTGTGTCCGGGAGCTGCGCATCCAGGGCGAGGAGATCGTGTTCCACGACCTCAACCTTACCGCGCACGGCATCTCCCACTGCCCCACCTGTCGGGACCGGCCGTGCCAGGTAACCCTACAACACATGTGCCCCTCACTGCCCCCGACCACTGCCCCTCCACCCGGATGGCCCCCCTGGGAAGTAGGGGAGAGCCAGGGGGTTCTCTGCCTGACTTCTGGGGTGGCTTCACAGAACGGGGGCCAATGTCAGGATTCAGAGAGCAGCAGCTACGTGTGCATCTGCCCGGCTGGCTTCACCGGGAGCCGCTGTGAGCACTCCCAGGCCCTGCACTGCCACCCAGGTGTGTGACCCACCCTTCCGGTCACTGTCGCCCCAGTGCTCGTCTCTGCCCGTAGCTGCTCCTCCGTCCCCCCCACCCCACTGCTGACCCTACTTAGCTCACTCTGTCACTTACCCAAGTGCTCGCCTCTCCTCACAGCTACTGACTTCCATCCCTGCCACCCTAACACCCACTCTGCTCCCCGAGTTCTCACCCCTGACCCCAGTGCCCAGCTACTCGTCCTACCCCTGTCACTGCTGCCGGGCACCCCCAACAGCCCAGGTACCTGTCTCCTTCCCAACTCTCACCAAAGTCGCCATGACCTGCCTCCCGGATACCCAGCGCCCCACGCCATTACCCCATCACTCCTGCATTTCCCTCCTGTGCTGTCCCCCACCAAGCCTCCTTGGTGCCCCCTACCCTGCTGTCATCCATTCCTCCTGCCCAGTCTCCTGATGCAGTTCTCCCAGGCCACCTCAGTGTCCTTCTTGCTGGTCCCTCTGTCCCCCAGAGGCCTGTGGGCCAGATGCCACCTGTGTGAACCGGCCTGATGGCCGAGGCTACACCTGCCGCTGCCACCTGGGCCGCTCAGGGTTGAGGTGTGAAGAAGGTGAGTGGAGCTAGACCTGAGTCCCTGGGGGAGCCCGGGATGGAGGGGTGAAGCTGGGCAGGGACACTCGGAGGTCACAAAGAGCCCTGTGGATGATAACATGAGTCCAGAGCCAGAGGGCCTCAAAGTCACCAGGCTAAACCTCTACCCAGCCTGAATCCCTCCCAGGAGGGTCTGTAAATGCCACGCCCCACTCCCCCACCCCCCTACCCCACCCCCACCCCCGCTTCCAGCCTGGTCTGTGGGGCCCAAGGGCAGGGACTCCCGTATGGCTGCAGCTATTACCCAGCCGGTCCTGAGCCCCGGGGTCTGGAGTGGGCCGGGCAGGGGCACCGGGACCCCCGCTGGCCCCGGCTGAGCTGTGGCTGCCGCAGGTGTGACAGTGACCACCCCCTCCATGTTGGGCACTGGCTCCTACCTGGCACTGCCCGCACTCACCAACACACACCACGAGCTGCGCCTGGACGTGGAGTTCAAGCCACTGGCACCCGACGGCATCCTGGTGTTCAGCGGGGGGAAGAGCGGGCCCGTGGAGGACTTTGTGTCCCTGGCGATGGTCGGCGGCCACCTGGAGTTCCGCTACGAGTTAGGGTCAGGTGAGCGCCGGACACCAAGGGCAGATGGGCCCTGGGCACCGAGCTGTGCACCCCCCTCGGCTCCCGATGCCCTAAGGAGGGCTGGAGGAGTACCGACCCGAGTACCCTGTTCAGTGACATCCGTTCTTCACATGGGAGTTTGGGCAAGTCCCCTAGCCCTCTGTCAGGTTCCTCTTGGAACGTCCTGTCCGCTCAAGTACTGTATGGAGTGGGCAGGAGGGACCCTCTGTGGGCGCCATCCCCATCTGGCATCCCCCCACCAGGGCTGGCCGTGCTGCGGAGCCCCGAGCCACTGGCCCTGGGCCACTGGCACCGAGTGTCCGCCGAGCGTCTGAACAAGGACGGCAGCTTGCGCGTGAACAGCAGACCCCCCGTGCTGCGCTCCTCACCGGGCAAGAGCCAGGGCCTCAACCTGCACACACTCCTCTACCTCGGGGGCGTGGAGCCCTCCGTGCGGCTGCCCCCAGCCACCAACGTTAGCACTCACTTCCGTGGTTGCGTGGGCGAGGTGAGCAGCAGCCTCCAGGGGCCCGCAGGGGAGGAGAGGGGAGGGGAGGAAAGGGTGCAGGCGAGCTCCCCCCAACCCCCGACCCCACAGCAAGCCTGGGCACTTCCCTGCCAGCCTCAGTTCCTTTCTCTGTGCAGCGGGTCATTCCTTTGAGGAGTGACCACCCTGCTGGATGTCCCTGGCGCACAAGAGGCCTTCAGCTTAGGTTCCTCCGTTGCCTGTGCTACAACCCCCCATTAACACCATATTCCCACTTGGGTTCCCAGCTACCCTACGCTGGGCAGCCTGGCCTCTGCCCCTGGCATGCCCAGAGCCCCTCAGCGTCCCTGTGCCACAGGTGTCCGTGAATGGGAAGCGGCTGGACCTCACCTACAGCTTCCTGGGCAGTCGGGGCGTCGGGCAGTGCTACAGCAGCTCCCCGTGTGAGCGCCAGCCTTGCCGGAACGGCGGCACGTGCATGCCAGCTGGAGAGTACGAGTTCCAGTGCCTGTGTGCAGACGGCTTCAAAGGTGTGCGAGCCCACCCCTGACCCTGGCCCCGGCTGGTGGGGGGATGGGGGGAAGGTGCAGAGAGGAGGGGCAGCTGCCTTGGCCCACACCCGCTCATGGCGCCCTGGCCCGCAGGAGACCTGTGTGAGCACGAGGAGAACCCCTGCCGGCTCCGTGAGCCCTGTCTACACGGGGGCACCTGCCAGGGCACCCGCTGCCTCTGTCCCCCCGGCTTCTCTGGGCCCCACTGCCAACAAGGTAACTGTCCCGGCTTCTCCCTACCTCCCACTTGGGGCCCTGGGGGCAACACACAGGCCCCATGGTGTCTGTGCCTGCTGACCGCACCTGCCTCTCTTCATAGGCCCTGGACAAGGCACGGCAGAGTCCGAGTGGCATCTGGAAGGCAGCGGGGGCAACGGTACGTACTACCTGAGGCCAGAGAGGCTTGTCTCCTCCCTGGCTTCCCGTGTCAGCCCCTCTCCCAAGGAGCCCACACTCTTGCTTCTGGCCTGTGAGCAGGACAAGGCCACGCGAGAGGCTCATTGGGCTCAGAGTGAGGGAACAAAGAAGAGTCCAGCAACACAGAGCTGGAGCACGCCCTGTACTTCGGGCTAGTTGAGCTGGCGAGGCCGCCCAGGGTGGGTCCTTGAGCCACTCTGACCTCAGTTTCCTCCTCTACATTCACACATCCTGTCAAACTCTTTTGTGCCCATCCTTGCCCTTGTGGCAGGAAATACACGATGAACAAGGCAAGACCTGCCTTCTCAAGAATTCCACAGGCTATTTAAAAGCAGTGATCAAAAAATCAGTGTTTATTAAACTTTCAGGGATGCTGGGCTCACTGCTTTGTATATAGCCATCTTCTTCCTTCTCACTAATGTGATAGGAGACAGTAGTGGTAGAGCGGCTAAGAACATGGGCTCTGGATTGAAATCCTAGCCCTGCCAACTACTAGCTGCGTTCCCGTGGGTGAGTCACTTACCCTTCTGTGCCTCAGTTTCCTTATGTGTAAAATAAAGAGGAGTGACATCCTTCCACAAGGGTTGGATAAAAGTTTATGTCAGGATACAATTATTTAATGTGCTCAAAATGCCTAGAACACCGTCTGGTCGACAGTGGGTACAGAGTGTTAGCTTTTATTAACGTTATGTCTACGCCGCAGGACTGTTGTAAGGATCCTTTTAAATGAAAGTGTGTTTGCAGCTGGCACACAGTAGGTGCTTAGGAAATGTTCACTGTTCACATCTTTGGGTGGATGGTGGCCAAGTGCCCCCTACCCTTGTAGGCCCACAGGGACCAGCACTGGCCTGAAGATGGGTCTGAGCAGGTAGGGCTGGGGATGCTGGAACCACACCCAGTATGTACACTGGGGCCTAAAGGTCTGGGTGGCCATGCTGGCTTCCCACTTTCTGGGCAGGTTGCTCACACCCACCCCCAGCCTGTCTTCCCCTCCGTAAGAGAGAGGGAACACAAGGGTTCTGAAACTTCTATGTGCCAGGGACCTAGGTGACCAGCTCTCCTGGTTTGCTCAGGGCTGAGGGATCTCTCGGGATGTGAACTTCAGGAACTAAAACCAGGACAGGACTCAGCAAATAGGGACAGTGGTTGGTCACCCTATCTGGACCCTACTGACTACATAAAATAAAATACATAGGATTTCAGAGGAAACCCACTGTACTGAGATAAAGTTCTCAAAATATTTAAAATTTTCCGATAATGTATTAGTGACAAATCATAAGTCCTGCTACGGCCCCTTGGGTTTGCTGCCCACATGCATAACAGAAGGAACAACTCCATTTCAGTGAGGAGTGAACGTCAAGCCCCAGTATCTCTCTGTCCAAGTTCACAGGCCCCTGACCTGTGTCCAGAGCCCCCTGGGGTCTCTGGAGACTGCAGGCTCAGGGCCCCCATAGTAGGACACGTTGGAGTGAAGGTGGGGGTCCAGAATCCAGCACGGTGGCTGCCCCATACAGGCGAGCAGGGGCCTCACCGTCCCCACATCCTCCTGCAGATGCCCCTGGACAGTATGGAGCCTATTTCCACGATGATGGCTTCCTCGCCTTCCCTGGCCGCATCTTCTCCAGGAGGTGAGACAGGTGCCGGGGGAACCAGTGGGTTCAGGGAGGGGAGCAGGAATCTGCAGCTTCTTCCCCCTCACCCGCCTCCTCCACTCCCAGCCTGCCTGAGGTCCCGGAGACCATCGAGCTGGAAGTTCGGACCAGCACAGCCAATGGCCTCCTGCTCTGGCAGGGCGTGGTGAGTGTGGGCGTCCAGCCTGGTCTCAGGGTCGCCAGCCCCCTGGTGAGAGAGAGGAGGGTGGAGGCCACGGCAGCAGGGGCCCCGGCTCTCTAGACAGGGAACCCCAGCGACCCTGTGCTTCCCTGGCAGGACATGGGAGACGCCGGCCGCGGCAAGGATTTCATCAGTCTTGGGCTTCAGGATGGACACCTTGTCTTCAGGTGGGTCCGGGCACCTGCCCCTTCCTTCCCCTCCCTGGACCCCCGTACCCCTTCGGGGGCTTCCCCTCTGCTTGGTGCCATGGCTCCTCCCACGAGAAGCTGCAGCCCTCCCGGGACCCCAGCCCCCCAAAGCAGCCCCATCTGGCCCGGCTCTCACTGTCTTGGCCCTGTGTGACTGCAGCTACCAGCTGGGCAGTGGGGAGGCCCGCCTGGTCTCTGAGGACCCCATTGATGATGGCGAGTGGCATCGGGTGACCGCCCTGCGGTAAGAAAGGCCCCCCAGGCCCTGGGGTGAAGGGCGCAGAGTTCTGGGGTAGGACAGGATGCTGTCTGCCGTGTTCAGGGAGGCAGGCTTTGAGCTCTGGGAGAGAACTTGAAGCCTAGGCGGGCGGAGAGCCCACCAGCCTAAACACAGACTTCAGAGCGGGACAGAATACCATGGCAGTGGTGGGGGGCCGGAGGGAGGGCAGACACCCGAGGGGACAGGTGACAGCTGAGAGAGGTGCCAGGAAGCTGTGTTTGTGGGGCCAGATCTCATCCAGTGATGGAAGGAAAGAGCTCCAAGCACAGGCAGGCCTTCCTGTCTGGCATCTTTGTGGCAAAGGGAGGGGCCCCTTGGAACTGGTGATGAGGGCCCCACCCCCGTTCCACCAACAGAGAAGGCCGGAGAGGCTCTATCCAGGTGGATGGTGAGGAGCTGGTCAGCGGCCAGTCGCCAGGCCCTAACGTGGCCGTCAACACCAAGGGCAGCATCTATATCGGTAAGTCCCAGGCTTGGACCCCGGTACAGGCCTCGGGTGCCCTCCCCGGGACCAGGGAAGGAATGGGGGCCCCACGGAGCTAGGACATGCTAGGCTGCAGGAGCTGACATGCCCCGTCCCCCCCCGGTGCCTGCAGGCGGAGCCCCCGATGTGACCACGCTGACTGGGGGCCGCTTCTCCTCGGGCGTCACCGGCTGCATCAAGAACCTGGTGCTGCACTCGGCCCGGCCCGGCGCACCACCGCCACAGCCTCTGGACCTGCAGCACCGTGCCCAGGCTGGTGCCAGCACCCGTCCCTGCCCCTCATAGGCGGCTGACTGGCCCACACGGACTCCCGGGCAGCGTCCCCGCCCCACGACGTCGAGTATATTATTATTAATATTATTATTATGACTATTTTGTAAGAAACTGAGGCAACGCCACGCTTTGCTGCTACTGCCCTGGGCTGGACTGGAGGGCAAGCATGCCATCCCCAGCACCAGCACCCCTGGGCCGAGCCGCGGGCTGGTAGGTAGGGCAGGTCGGATGAGAGCCAGTGCCTCAGACGGCTGCCAGGACTGGGGGTCAGACGCAGTAGCCCAGTGGGCTCAGAACTGTCACCGCCGCTGGAGAGCCCCTCCCCCCACAGAGCTGGGCTGTCCCCGTCCCACCGCACTCCGGCAGCCCTCAGTCCTACAAGAGCCAACCACGGCCCACAGCCTGGTGCCTCACCAGCTCCCTGGAGCAGGGGGGAGCAGGGGGCCTCGCAATTGCCTTTGCCACCCTCCTCTGGGTGGGGAAAGCTCTTTAGTGCCAACTGTGGAACAAAAGGCAGCTCACCCCTGGGCAGGCCACCTCCCCCAATCCCACCCCCACCAGCCCATGTCCCAGCCCCTTTCACTTCTGCCTAGCCAGTCGGGCCACCTGCCCCTGGTAGCATCCGCCTCCCACTGAGCCCTCCTGGCCTGCAGCCCCCCACCCCACCCCTGCCCCCCAACACCTGGCCCAGGGCCCCTGCCCCTTAGGGGCAGCAAGGGAAACTCTACCCCAGCTCTTCCCAGGAGCTGATCCAGGCAGAGCCCAGCACTGAGAGGGTCTCCCCGCCCACACCAGGCCATATCCCCCCACTGATCTGGAAGTGAAGGCCCAGGGGACATGGGGGGAGGAGGGCATTGGTGGTTGAAAAGAGTTAGTGCCTTGGGTGGGGGATGCCAGGACTCATGACTGGGAGGGACAGGAAGGGGACATGACAGCCCTGGCCCATCTGTGGGAGCCTGAGGGCCCAGCTGGGGGCACGTGACCTCCCCACCAGCAGCCCGCAGATGTGGGGTCAGGACGCCTGGCCTCTGTGTCCTAGAAGGGACCCTCCTGTGGTCTTTGTCTTGATCTTTCTTAATAAACGGTGCTATCCCCGCCAGAGCTGCCTCCTGCGCCCCTGACTGGGGCTTGACTCAGTGGAACCCGAGAGGGGGCCGGGGATGGGCAAAGACGGGCAGGTGAGTTCTGGGAGTGAAGAAAGGCAGCTGCGGGGGAGCGAGGCCCCTGACCCCGCCCTTCCCAGATTCAGCAGGGTGCCAGCGGCCACCCGAGTGACAGGGCTGGTTAGCTCCATGTCCCTCACGACACCCACAAGGCAGGAGAGGAGCAAACTGAGTCTGAGGCTTTTGTGACGTGCCCAAGGTCTGGTGGCCCTCCTGGCGATGGGGTAGAGCCCTAAGTCTGTCTGACCCCAGAGCCCAGGCTCCTGTTTCCAAAGCTACAGCCTCTAGGGATGTCCTCCCTGATCCTGGAAGGCCACAGCCCACTTGGCTGCGGCCCCCAGGAGTCACCTGGCCAGGATACGTGTAACAGATGGTGCAGCTGGGGCAGAGGCCCTGGGCACCAGCCCCCCAGGCCCGCCAGTGGGAGTAGCAACAGCACCAGAGGAGGCCCACGAGGAGGCCAGCAGAGGCTAGGACCAGCGAGGAGACCAGCGCCACACCTCGGAGCCAGGAACCTGCAGAAAGAAAAGGAAAGCCACTCAGGCCGCACCCTAGGCCTGTTGCCCTGTCCCTGTCACATGGGGAGGGATAAGTGTGACCTTGGTGGGAGGAGTGGAAGCAGGTGGGAAGCAAGAGCCATCTACCTCCCAGAGGAGCTGTTGTACCCTGCTGTTCAGGGCCCCGGCCTGTGATGGGTGTCCTCTGAGCGGCCATCTGGAGGGTTCCTGCAGAACTGAAAGCTGAGGGGAGTGTCAGGGTCTGGGACACAGGGCCATCGGTACCTCCTGCCTGGCTGGGCACCAGAGGGGGACCTGCAGCAGGAAATAATAGAGGAACACACAGAACTTTCCAGGGCTTGACTTGGGCTCACTAAAGCCTCCCCAAACCTGTCTGAGTTTGTTACTATCAGTATTTCCATTTCATATAAGGAAAGTGAGGCCTGGAGAGGTTAAGTTGCTTGCCCAGGTCCCAGAGCAGGAAGTACTAGGGGAGGACTTGAGCTCACACTGCCCAGCTCCAGCGCCCAGGGTTACAAATGGGACTACTTCTCAAGAAGGAAGAAGTGTCTGTACTGAGCATTCTCTGGGCACCAAGCACCGTGCTGGGCACTGGGCTCTTTACCTGTGGTATTTCACTTAGTTTAGGACAACTCCAAAAGGTTAGGTTTATCAGCACCTACAGCCAGGTGTTTAATTTGCAGTAAACAACCTGTTGAACCATACATGGCAGCCCTGTTTGCAGATGTGGCATCTTGGATTCCCAGGAAGGAGCTTCCTGGGTGCCCTGTTTTGGTCCCCCTATCCACAGATGTCATTCCTGGTCATGCTACTCCCTGACTCTATGACCTTGGGCAAGACATTTTTCCTTCCCTAGGCCTCAGTTTCCCCATACATAAAACATGGGAGTCAGACTGGACAATGGTTTCCAAAGTAAGTCTTGAAGATTCAACTCAAGTTGATGTCCCTTAATGGGACATCAGTCAGCCAGGGTCTGGGCCTCCATGTCCTGTTAAATAGAGCATCTCTTCCCCTTGGTCCTCTGCAAAATTCCACTTAGGAAAAGCTTCCACCACTGAAATACCATTTGGAAGCGGCTGGATTAGATCACTTCCAGCATCATTCCGGCTCTAACTTGCTCTGATTCTCAGATAGTCCAGCCTACACAGGTTCCCCACTCCTGCCATGCCCCTGCCCCCAGTCTCCACACTGAGGTCCTGCCCCAGGGAAGGGAAGTCACCCCAGTTTCCCTCCTAGCAGCTCAGCAGGGCCTAGGCCACACCCATCACTGACCTCTGCAGTTGGCTGGTGGCCAGGAAGCCTGGTCACTACTATCGCCACAGTTGTCCATGCCCCAGCAATCGCACACCAGGCTTGGGGGCACGCACCTGCCATTCCGACAGCGGAAGTAGGCACCGCAGGCTCCTGGGGCCAGGAGGGGAGGCATGAGATGAGGACCCTGAGCCAACCCCTGATGCACAGGGATGCTTAGCCCTATAGTGAGGGAACATGGGAGTTGCGAGCCACAGAGAGCTGCTTCTGTGTGCGTGCAGATGAAAGCATAGGTGGGTGTTTCACGGGAGACAGGTGTATGGTCCTCAAGATGATGCCGATGGCTGACATTTACTGATTCCTGTCTGATGCTGGGCATGGCTCTCAGCACTTCACCCACACCCAGCTCCTGAAGTTCTCACAATAACCCTACACGATAAACACTGTTCCTACTCCCATTTCAGAGATCAGAAGACAGGCACAGAGAGTTCAGGTCACTTGGCCAAGGCTACACAGCTTGTATCAAAGCAGCAAATGAGGAATCCAGTCCCACACTCATGAATGCCACCCTCCCCCAGCACTCTGGTCCTCCTTGTCCTGATTTCCATCCCTCTGCAGCCCTCCTCACCTCGGCAGAACATGGATTCATTTGGTTATTTGTTAATGGCCCATCTCCCCTACCATGATGTCAGTGTGCAGAGAGGCTGACTTACCCAGCATCCCATTCTGTGAAGAAAAGCTGGTTCGGGGGGCTGCCCAACACCCTGGCTCAGGGGTGGGCATGGGAATCAGAGCATTCCATTTCCTGGCTACAGAAATGGACATATAGCCCACATGACTACTCAGATTTGGCACTGGCCCTCTTGCTAGAACCATAAGAAAAGATGCTCGCTCTCTATTTTGTTGAGGTTAGACCTATAATGGTGACCGTGGGTTTGGAGCTGCGGGATCATCTTATTGCCAGATAGAAAGAGAAGCTGCCTGAGAGGGAGGCCAAGCAGATTCCCACAATGCAAAGACAGAGAACAAGGACACAGAGCCCAGGGGCCATTACTTGAACTGCTGGATCCAGCTCTACCTGAACCAACACCTCAATACCCCAGTTACAGGAGTCCCTCCCCATTCTCCTTTGGCTAAACCAACTTGAGTCGGGTTTCTTTTGTCTACAAATGAAAATGAAGACTACATAACAGGTATGGAGATGTAAGGGTGAATGTGACACAAAACACAAACAGTGGTGTGGTTGTGTATGGGCAGTCACGTGTGAGTGTCTGTGTAGGCGTGTGTGCACGAACCAGGCAGCCTGTGCCTGCAGGTGTGAGTGACGGGGACTGCGTGTGTGGCCTAATGATGTGAAATGAACCTTTCTTCATTCAAGTGACAAAATTGATCTAAGGAAGCCAGAACTATGATAGGGCTTCACCACTGCCTCCTTTCGGGAGTCCATGCTAACGAACACAGACGCCAGCAGCATCCCTGGCTCTGGCTAACAGCTGCACTTGCAAGCCGGCAAGGCCACGGGGAGAGAGGGGGAGGGTACGGAGGGAGGGGTTAATTCTCCATCACCCAGTGAGCGCTGTGTGCAACACATCACAGGCCCCTGGGCCTGCTGCAGCCTATGGAAGCCGTATGGAAGCCTGGGAGACCCCAAGGCCACCACCTTGGCCCTAAGGATTTAGAGTCCAAATTTCCTATAGTTCCTCCTAGAGCCAAAGACTAAGGGGGAAGAGGGAAAGAATCTAAAATCCAAAATTCAGGGGGGCCTGGGTGGCTCAGTCAGTGAAGCGTCCAACTGTTGATTTCGGCTCAGGTCATGATCTCAGGGTCGTGAGATCGAGCCCTACAACAGGCTTCATGCTGGGCCTGGGGCCCGCTTAAGATTCTCTCCCTGCCCCTGCTTCCCACCCCTGCTCTTGGTCACACACAAACACTCTTCCTCCCTCTCTCGCTCAAAAATAAATAAATAAATAAATAAATAAAATTCAAAATTCAGACTGGGCACTAGGCCAGGGGAGAAGAAGGTGGGCCTTGTCTAAAGAGGCCATGAGACGGCCCTGGGGGCTCTGGTGGACCAACTCGGTGTTAAAGGGCCGTCCATGGGGCTCTTGGGTGGCTAAGTGGGTTGGGCCTCTGCCTTCGGCTCGGGTCATGGTGTCAGGGTCCTGGGATCGAGCCCCGCGTCGGGCTTTCTGCTTGGCGGGGAGCCTGTTTCCCCCTCTCTCTCTGCCTGTCTCTCTGTCTACTTGTGATTTCTCTCTCTCTGTCATATAAATAAATAAAATCTTTAAAAAAAAAAAAAAAAAAAAACGGGCCGCCCAGGGCCTGGCACCTTGAAGTCTAGCTCCCGGTGAGCCTGCGTGGGCTGTCTGAGTCTCAAAGTGCCTCGCACTCCCACGTTTGAATCCCCAGCCTGGATATCTTGCCAGCATGGGCACTAAAGTTTCTCTGTGCTTTTGGAGTCTTACGGGTTTGGGCAGCTCGTCTACTCGCCATCACCGGACACAGCCTCTGCTGGGACACACGGGAGTGTCTCCAGTCCTGGGGGAGCCTGGGGGGGGCTAAAGCCTTGAACTCACTTTGAACAAGAGGACGTGCTCTAGCTGCTGAAACCCAGCTGCGCCGCTTTTGAGCGGGGAGGCCTGGGTACTTTTCCTAGCCTCCCTGAGCCTGTTTCCCACTCAGAAACAGGAGAACGAGGAGACAGGTGTGGTGCGGCCGGGAGGCCCAGACACATCGGCTCGCGAAGGGCAAAGGCAGTGCGTACCAAGTGACTATTAACTACTGTGAGTTCCCCTTCCTTACTGTCGCTGACAGCCCCGAGGGTCCTCACTCCGCCCCTCTGCAACCCTCTGAAGGGCTGAGCCAGGACAGAAGAGCCGTGTGTGAACTTGAGAGTGTGTAAGGTGTATCTAAGTGTGCAACGTGGTGCTGTATGTGTAGGAGGTGTGTGACGTATACTGTGTGGGAGTGTGCGGTATGGGACATACGCGGCTTGTGTGTCACAGTGTGCGAGGCACGTGGGTGGGTGAGTTGTGTAAATGAGCGCAGACTTCTGGGTTGTATGCACATACACAGTGTGTGTGAGTGTGGGTGTTGGGATGTGAGGTTTGTGCGTGTGGGGTTGTGTGAATGAGTGTGCAGTGTATGAATGAGGGTGTTGGGGTACGAGGGGTGTGAGTGTGGGTCATGTGAATGAGTGTGCAGGGTGTGTGGGGGTGTGTGCCGTGTGGGGGGGGTGTTGAGGCGTGAGGTGTGTGAGTATGGGGTCCATCGTGTGAGCGTGGGTGTGTGAGTGGTGTTGGATGTGAGGTGTGGGAGTGTAGGAATGGTGTGGGAGAGGGAGTTGTGAACAGGTGAGTGTGTGAGTATATATGGTGAATGAGTGTGTAGGCCATGAGGGTTGAGTACAGTGAGTGTAGGTGTTGGGTGTGAGGTGTGTGAGGGAGTCGTGTGAATGACTGTGCAGGGTGTGTGAGCAGGGGGTTGGGTGTGACCGTGTGGGGTGGTGTGAATGAGTGTGCAGGGTATATGGGGTACGTAGCGTGCACGGGTGTTGAGGCGTGAGGTGTGTGAGTGGGGGGCCGTGTGAATGAGTGTGCAGGGTGCGTGTGGGTACTGGGTGTCAGGTGTGGGAGTGCGTGGGAGTTCGGAATGGGTGAGTGTGTGCGGGCGTACGTCGGCGGCTGGTAGGGGCTGGTAGGGGGACTGCCATCGCGGCCCTGTCAAATTTACTGGGTAGACTCCGGGGGTCTGAAATGACCCCTTCCCCCCTCCCCCTCCCCCCGGGAGCGCGCTCAGCCCGCTGACAGTCCCCTTGCCCCAACCGCATCCAGGCCCCAGCAGCCGCCTCCATCCTCCGCGCTGCAGGTGCCACACCGGTGACCCCAGGCCCGCAGCTGCCCCGACTTGGGGCCCCCGGTCCCGGCCAACAGCCCCCACCCACCCAGCCGGAAAGAGGTGGCATCGCCCACGAAGTCCACGCGGGGCTGGCGGCCTCTGGTGAGCAGGCGGAGGCCCAGGAAGGTCCCGGAGGACGCCACCGCCGCCGGGATGGTCAGGCCGCAGAGAGGGGCCCCCAGGGGCCGCGGCGCCCCCGGCGGGCCCTCGTAGAACTGCAGGTAGGACCCGGGGGCGCACCGGTCGGCCGGCGCCGGGGAGGAGGCGTTGGACGCCGGGGACATTGGGGGCGCCCCCGCCGCCCCGGCCAAGCCGTAGACCAGGAAGAAGCGGAACTGGAATCGAATCCTGTCGCCGGCGGCCGCCGCCCGCATCCAGAGCCAGCAGTCGGTGTCCGGGGCCACGAAGTAGAACCTGCGCGAGGCGGAGTGCGAGTGCAGCAGCAGCCCGGCCCCCTGCCACGTCTGCCCGCAGAGGTCCACCAGGTTGGCTGCAGGGAAAAGTACAAACCCTGGAACCGCGCGGCCCGGTTCCGAGTGCTGCCCGCTGTGTGACCCCCAGATAAGTCACTCACCCTCTCTGAGCCTCAGTTTTTTCATCAACAAAATGGAATAATTGCCCAATCTCAGAATTTTGAGTAATTTAATTACTCAAATGGTTGAGTAATCTAATTCAGGTCCTCAATCTCTTATTCAAAAGCTCTGGAATACGTTTCAGAATTTTCCAGATTTTTAGAAAGATAAGGTAGGTAATACAGGAGATTATGTTGCAGCCCTCCATGATCAAACATATTTTCTAGAGCAAGTCTGCTGACATAACCCTAAGCAAGACAAAGACAAAAAACAGCCTCCTATCAGTTCAAGTCAAGTGTCGCCCGTACATTAGTTAAGAAGGAGTTTTGGCTTTCGGAGTTTCTCATATTTTGGAATTGAAACTAGAGGACTGTGGGCAGGTAAGGGTTCAGCGCTCAGGACAGTGCTGTGCATTTAATGAGTGTCACAGAAGCGTTAGCTATTATTAGTACCTTATCCCAGGAGGGGTAGACTCAACTGGGCCTCTGCCTACGCCAGCCTTTCCCTGTTGCTCTTTGGAAAAGAACCCTAATATCTCTCAGCTGTCAGTGAGCAACCTACCAGGTTGTCTCCTGGTCATTGGCCTAAACCAAGCTTTGTAATCCTAATTCAATTTGCGGGGTTTAGGGATTGGCATGGGACCTGATTCTGGCCAATGAGATTGAAGAGGTTTGCTGAGGGCTTTTGGAAAAGGTTTTCCTCTCTGGTTTAAAAACAAAAAAAAACAACAACAACAAAAAAAAAAACAAAACTGAAAGCAGTTGTCTGAGGATGCAAGGGCCAGGGCCGTAGCAGCCATTTTGCAAGGATAAGGTCATGAGAATCATGGAAAACGTCAGCATGGTGGAGCTGCTAAATTAACCATTTCTGGAATCATCTGTGGCCACTCTTCTTGAATGAAATAGCAAATGTCCTTATGGGTTAAACTCTTGTTAGTTTGGTATCTGTTACTTACATCCCAAAACATCCTCACTACTACAGAGTTGTTGCGAGGACTGAATGAGATAATGTGCAAATAATCAAACTAGCTCTGGGGCGCCTGGGTGGCTCAGTGGGTTAAAGCCTCTGCCTTCGGCTCAGGTCATGGTCCCAGGGTCCTGGGATCGAGCCCCGCATTGGGCTCTCTGCTCAGCAGGGAGTCTGCTTCCACCTCTCTCTCTCTCTCTCTCTCTCTCTCTCTCTGCCTACTTGTGATCTCTGCCTGTCAAATAAATAAATAAAATCTTAAAAAAAAAAATCAAACTAACTCTGATTTTTGTAAGGATGGAAAAGAGGAGGTGGCTTTTCTGGTGTATAGTAGGGACACCAGTAGGTGTTAAGGACCAGCCGGGATGTGGGTCTTTGGGGAAGAAATTCACTATCAGGGCTCTGGATGTGGGAGCATTGTCTCAAATCTTCGCAGATCTAGTAAAGCCAGCACCTGCCCTAAAGGCCAACGGTGAAAGAGGGAGCCTTGGAGAGTGAATGAGTTGAGCACCTTTTATGTGCCCGGAGCTAAATGTCTTACACATTTATCTCATCTTATATGCATAGTAATAATAGTCCCTTAAGGAGCAAGGGCCCTTGTTCCCACTTTGCTGGTGCAGAACCAGAACCGGAGAGGTGAAGCCATGATGTCACTGAGAGTGTGAACACAGACTGTCTGACCCCAAAGTTCACAGTTGTTGTTGTCCACTGCCCCCTTCCCCATACACACTCCAGACCCCTATTTCTGGGTGACTTGGAGCTCCAGCCTCCCAGAGGAGTTTGGGGTACCAAACAAGACCAGGCACAAGACTTTCCAGCCTCCTCCAAGTCAAGGGGTCCCAGCCTATCATGAGGATATGGTCTCTAAGGGTGGGAGGACCTGACTCCCCTGCCCACCCCAGCTGAGCCCCCTCAGGCTCACCTGTTTCCAGAGCAGACACAGCCAGTGCAGCCTTTGGGGCAGCTGCCCCAGACATACCTCCATCCAGGCCCTGCCGTGCCCAGCAACGGGGCAGACTTGCAGGATCCTCAGTTTGGGGTCTTTGGGGAGACTGGGGGGGGGGCCTGGCAGACAGTGTGGCAGGACACAAGGAGCAAGGGGAGGTAAGTCCATCAGCCCTCTGGTCTCTTTATAGTGATCTTTGTGTTCCAGATCCTTCTTCAGATCAGGATTGTATCTAAGGTTGCCATGGATATTTGGGGCTGAGGCTGGAGCCTGGGGAAAGTAGGCGGGGAAGATAGCCACTCACCCCCTGCCAGATAGGAACCAGGAACCTCAGATCCGGTTCACCCACAAGGCTTCTGGGACGGGCGCCCACAGCCTCAGAGAGCTGCTGAGCTCTGGATAAATTGGGGCTGAGCTTGATGGAGGCCCAGCACGTCAAAGGGCGGCTCTGAGGGCCCTACAGAGGCAGCAAGTGGCATAGTAGTGCTGGACGAGGAGGCCCTACCCCAGGACTTTTGCACTCACAGTTCCCTCCATGTGAAGTGCTCTTCTCCCATAGCATTCCATGGCTGGCTTCTTCAGGTCATTCAGGTTTGGGGTCACACGTCACCCCCTTGGACCACATTTCTCAGACCACCTCTCAGTGTGAACTGGTGCTTTCCTTCCTTGTCACTCAGTCACATCTCCCCAAATATATTACTTCAGCACTCGCTCAAATAACTTGGCTTACAGGTATCTTGTGTATATTATCTACTGGCCCCACTAAAATTGTGTTCCACAAGGGTTATGTTGATCTCTAAACCCCTAGTTCATAGCACAGTGCCTGGCACAGGGCAGGCATCCAGAAAAGAAGAATAAATACGTAGTAGTAAGCACATGACCTCTCTTTTGCTAGGTTCAGCTTCCCCACATATCAAAGAAAGGACTTGGGCCATTTCAGAACTTGTCCAAAACTTGTTATTTGACCAACATTTTTCATGGGGCACCTGACTGGCTCAGTCAGTGGAGCATGTGACTCTTGATCTTGGGGTTGTGGGTTTTCCCCTGTTGGATGTAGAGATGACTTAAAAATAAAATATTTTGGGGCACCTGGGTGGTTCAGTGGGTTAAGCCTCTGCCTTCGACCCAGGGTCCTGGGATCAAGTCCCACACCGGGCTCTCTGCTCACCGGGGAGCCTGCTTCCTTCTCTCTCTCTCTCTCTCTGCCTGCCTCTCTGCCTACTTGTGATCTCTCTCTGTCAAATAAATAAATAAATTCTTTAAAAAAATAAAATAAAATTTTTTTTAAAGATTAGTTTTTTCGGGGTGCCTGGGTGGCTCAGTGGGTTAAGTCCTCTGCCTTCGGCTCAGGTCATGATCCCAGGGTCCTGGGATCGAGCCCCGCATCGGGCTCTCTGCTCAGCAGGAAGCCTGCTCCCTCCTCTCTCCCTGCCTGCTTCTCTGCTTACTTGTGATCTCTGTCTGTCAAATTAAAAAAAAAAAAGATCAGTTTTTTTCTAAAGTTTTCTTACATGGAATATTTTATTTTGTTTTGTTTTGTTTTATTTGAGAGAGACAACATGCATGAGCACGGGGGAGGAGCAGAAGGAGAAGGAGAAGCAGACTCCCCACTGAGCAGGAAGCCCAATATGGGGCTCCATCCCAGGACCCCGAGATCATGACCTGAGCCTAAAGGCAGACCCTTAGCTACTGACACACCCAGGTGTCCCTACATGGAAGCTTTAATATATAAATGACAGTTCCAGTTTCATAGGTTTGTAATAAGGATTGAGTCACTTGATACAAGCAGGATACTGAGAATAGTGTCTGTCACACAGTAAAGTGCCCAGGACAAGCTAGGCGGGATGCTGACTCTTAATGTCACTATTACTTAAACAGAGGTGCACCACGTTTCAAGAAGTCCCCAGGTGGGGCGCCTGGCTGGCTCAGTGGGTTAAGCCGCTGCCTTTGGCTCAGGTCATGATCTCAGGGTCCTGGGATCGAGCCCCGCATTGGGCTCTCTTCTCAGCAGGGAGCCTGCTTCCTCTCCTCTCTCTCTGCCTGCTTGTGATCTCTGTCAAATAAATAAATAAAAATCTTTAAAAAAAAAAAAAAAAGAAGTCCCCAGGTGTAGTCTTTGAGACACACTTCAGGGTCCCGAGACTCAATGGGAAGGTTAAAACCAGTGGCCCTGGGGCGCCTAGGTGGCTCTGTCAGTTAAGCATCTGACTCTTGGTTTCGGCTCCAGTCATGATCTCTGGGTCATGAGATCGAGCCCTTTGTCAGGCTCCATACTCAGCGTGGAGTCTGCTTGAGATTCTCTCTCTCTCCCTCTCTCTGTGCCCCTCGCCCCATCTGTGTGCTCGTGCTCTCTCCCCCTCTCTCTTCCTCTCTATAAAACAAATCCAAGAAACAGCCACGGATCCTGAACTGTCTAACGGCTGTCCCTGCCAGAGCTGACATTCAGTGCCCCTGTGTGCGCCATCCAAGGCCAGGCCTGGGGCTCTCAGAGGACCCAAGTCTGCTTCAGAAGGAGCCGATTTACCATGAAGCCTTTGCAGCTGAAGCTTTAGGACACATTTCTTGCATGGGGTTATGTGTTTTTATAAAATTTGCAAGAGTAAGATATTCTCTCTTTTTTTAAAGACTTTATTTATTTATTTGACAGAGAGAGAGAGAGAGACCACAAGTAGGCGGGGTGGGGGGAGCAGGCTCCCCGCTGTGCAGAGAGCCCAATACAGGACTCGATCCCAGGACCCTGGGATCATGACCTGAGCCAAAGGCAGATGCTTAACAACTGAGCCACCCAGGTATTCCACAAGAGTAAGATGGTCTAACACAGTCAGACTACTGTCTCTTTCCTCCCCGTCTTCTCCATCACAACTCACTTCAGTGCCATGGGCATTTTTAAAATCTCGCTTGCTAAAGGAAGGCTGGTTTGGGTTTGGGTTTGGGAGGATATATGAATGGGGTTCTAGCTTCTTCCGGGTCTAGTTTTCTCATTTCTGGATGCTCCAAAATGGCTTCCGGGAATATTCCCCAAGCCCGTTGTGCTGTCCTCCCCCATGTTGTGATATGAAGGTGCAAAATCAGAGACCCTTATCATTCCTGGCCCGCCTGCTGGAGGAAAGTAAGGTTTGAAATGTATGAAGCCAGAAGCAACTCTGTGGAAAATCTTTCCAAACCTTATAGCTCTCACATATGTAAGACGCTTGGTAGAGGTTATCCCAAGTTTGACAACAATCCTTTAAAAAAAAAAAAAAAAGATTTTATTTTTAGGGACACCTGGCTGGCTCAGTCAGTTAAGCATCTGCCTTGGGCTCAGGTCATGATCCCAGGGTCCTGGGATTGAGCCTCATGTAGGGCTCCCTGCTCAACGGGTAGCCTGCTTCTCCCTCTCCCTCTGTGCGCTCTCTCTCTCTCTCAAATAAGTTATAAAAATATTTTTAAAATAAATAATAAATAAAATTTTTAAAAGAAAACATTTAAAAAATAAGAATAAAAGAAAGATATAATTTCCTTTTTCAAATATCACTAACCTCTGCTGTAGGCATTGGAGATATTTCAGGGAACAAAATAAACAAAAACTCTACTCTTTTTTTAAAGATTTTATTTATTCATTTGACAGACAGAGATCACAAGTAGGCAGAGAGGCAGGCAGAGAGAGAGAGGGAGAAGCAGGCTCCCTGCTGAACGGAGAGCCTAATGTGGGACTTGATCCCAGGACCCTGAGATCATGACCTGAGCCGAAGGCAGAGGCTTAACCCACTGAACCACCTAGGCACCCCACAAAAACTCTACTCTTATGGAACTTTTATTCCGATGGAGGATAAATGAGTAAAATGTGTAGTATATTGAATAGTGATAGATATTAAGAAGAAAAACCATGGGACACCTGGGTGGCTCAGTGGGTTAAAGCCTCTGCCTTCGGCTCGGGTCATGATTCCAGGGTCCTGGGATCGAGCCCCACACCAAGCCCCACATCAGGCTCTGCTTGGTGGGGAGCTTGTTTTCTCCTCCCTCTCTCTGCCTGCCTCTCTGCCT
Organism: Enhydra lutris kenyoni; assembly: GCF_002288905.1. Classification (NCBI taxonomy): domain Eukaryota; kingdom Metazoa; phylum Chordata; class Mammalia; order Carnivora; family Mustelidae; genus Enhydra; species Enhydra lutris. The sequence goes on from NW_019154122.1 coordinate 4,084,126, forward strand.
ACTTGTGATCTCTATCAAATAAATAAATAAAATCTAAAAAAAAAAAAATAAAAGGAAGAAGAAGAAAAAAAAACATAAAGCAAGGTGGGGAAATGGGAAATGTCAGAGAGCTGCTGAAATTTGCGTAGGATATCCTGGGAAGGCCTTATGGAGAAGGATCTTTTGAGTGAATATCTGAAGGATATGAAGGTGCCAGCCATGTAGTTATTTGAAGGAAGTGGGAAGAGCAGGTGCAAAGGCCCTGAAGCAGGAGCATGCCTGACACAAGTGACAACAGCGTGGAATGAATGCCGTGATGGGGAAGGTAACAGGAGTTAGATCAGCAAGACTCTCGTGGTCATTGTATGGACTCCGGCTTTTTCTCCAGCTGAGACAAGAGCCACTGGACTGGGCCAAATGCTGCAGGGCCAGATAAGAGTCTATTTTAATAAGTCTGGAATTAGTGGTAGCCCGAACCAGGATTGCAAGAGGTGGTAAGATTCTGGACATATATTGAAGGTGCAGCCAATAGGCTTTGCTGACAATTTGGACTTGGGTATGAAGGAAAGGTGAGCCAAGGATGGCACCCTGGGTTTGAGCCTGGCATCTGGAAGGATGGCGTTGCCATAACTAGGATGGGGGAGGATGAGGATCTCAGCTTTGGACACATATGTTTGAGAAGACTGTTCGACTTCCCTGTGGAGAGGACAGGTGGCCGTTGGATCTCCGAGTGTGGAGTGTGGGAGGGAGAAGTGTGGGCTACGGATGTAATTTGGGGAGCAGTTATCATGTGGATGGTATGTAAAGCCACACGATGTGGTGAGTCTGCCATGGAGTGAGCGGAGGACGAGAAGAGGAGAGAACCAGCAGGCTTGGACAGTGTCCCAACCCTTTTCCTGGAGGAATGCCACCGGTACCCATGGGTCTGGAGAAAAATGTCCCCTAGGGGGCAGTCAAAGCCAATACGAGGATGAGGAACCCTGTTGTTCATCCCAGAAACAGCCACTGGGCGGTCATGGGATGCCCCTCAGTTTAGAGGCCGGTGACAGTGGCAGCTCCATCACGAAGCCAAGGACTGGGCATCTGAGGTCTGAGTCCTCAGTGTCTTCCCTACACGTTCAGGGAACTACAGAAAAGAACAATTGTCCTGCCCAATTGCTGTGTCCTACTGTTTCTATCGCATGGGTTAGCAAGCCTGGGTCATCTCTAAGGACTCTTTCCCTCAGACCCTCTCTGAGTCCAGAGTATGGGCTGATCACTTCTGCACTGTGGATGTCACATCTCATCAGTCATTCCTTCAACTTACAGTTTAACACGATACTAGTAGGTAACTGTTCGTTGATGCCAATACCAAGCCTAAGGCCTTGAATACCTTCACTCCAGAAAAGCCCTGAGGCAGGTATAATCATCCCCTTTTATTGATGGGAAAGCCAAGATCCAGGGAGATGAAGAGACTTGTTCAAAGTAGCCCAAAAAGTGAGAGGTAGAGAGAGCTAGGACTGCCCATTCCCCTGGAGCTCCAGACCCCAATTCGCTTCTTATTATATCATCCCTTGAATCATAATTTGATTCCTCATAAGGGCCTGGCCCTGGACCTTGAGTCCTAAAGTACCTGGCCCTGTACTAGGAGCTGGGTGTATAGTGGTAAAGGACACACTTCTGCCTTTAGGCATCTCAGAGCCTAGCAGACAAGTAAAACGAAAGTCTAATTCAGCATTATGAAAGCCAAGGCTAAGGGAACAGAGAGAGTGAAGCCAGCCTCGGTTGGAGAAGAGAAGCCAGAGAATAATAAAATTAGCAAGTATTAATAAAATGAATAAATGATCATTATTACTAACAAAAATTATTATTATGATAAATTAATCGTAATTTATCAAATGCTTTCTATTTGCTAGGGATTGTTTTCATGTATCTGTCCATTCATTCTTCACAGTTAGTACCATAAAGTGGGTATTAGGATCCTCATTTTAGGGACACCTGGGTGGCTCAGTTGGTTAAGCATCCGTCTTCGGCTCAGGTCATAATCCCAGGATCCTGAGATCCAGTCCTGCATCAGGCTCCCTGCTTCTCTCTCTGCCTGATGCTCCCCCTGCTTGTGCTCTCTCTCTCTGACAAATAAATAAAGAAAATATGAAAGAGAAGGAAGAAAGGGAGGGAGGGAGGAAGAAAGGTCAGGAAGGAAGTGAGGGAGGGAGGGAGGAAGGAACGGGAAGCGATCTGGCTTTCCAGAGGAGGAATTGTCTGAGCTGAAATCTGAAGTCTGAATGGGACTCAGGCAGGTGGAGAGAGGGTCCACAGTGTTCTCGGCAGAAGGGGAAGCGGAGAGAGTCAAGGCTTGGGAGAGCCCACCCTTGTAGCTTTTACCAGGTAACTTGGAACAGTGCCCCCTTTTGGTCACAGCAGGCTCAAGTATCAAAGCCAAGCAGGTGTCAGATTTGATACCTAGCCAGAAGGGACAGAAGTCAGGGTATTTCCGACATCCAAATCCACGTTCATTCCATGACAACAATGTTAAGCAACCTTTCTCAATATCGAGTCATGTGAGGAGATAGTTTTTCTCTTTTGGTTACCCATATATATTATTCATACTCTGCAATACAGAACTCAAGGATAAAATCATGAGATCAAGATCATTTTTACAGGATTTGAAAAGAAGACAGAAATAGGGGGGCGCCTGGGTGGCTAAGTGGGTTAAGCCTCTGCTTTCAGCTTGGGTCATGATCTCAGGGTCCTGGGATTGAGGCCCACATCGGGCTCTCTGCTCAGCGGGGAGCCTACTTCCCCCTCTCTGTCTCTGCCTGCCTCTCTGCCTACTTGTGATGTCTCTCTCTCTCTGTCAAATAAATAAATAAAATCTTTAAAAAAAAAAGGCAGAAATAGGCAGACCTTATCCCCTACAAGTCATCAGTGGGGCCAAAAGGAAGATGCATACTGACCACTGAAACAGAAAGAAAAGTGAAATGTAATGTGCAAAATAAAACAATATGTACAATATTACAAAATAAAATGCATAGCAAGCCCCTTGTCTCACACATTAGAAACCCTAGAAAAGATCTCTATGTATCTAAGAAAACACATGTCTTCCACAGATCCTTGTAACATGTTTTCTTGTAAGACAAATACCTCCAGAACACCAGAGCACTTGGCAAAGAAAACAGAAGACATTTCAGAAAGGAGTCCAGGAACATATAAATAGCCTTGTACTTGTGGGGATTTGAGAATGTTAAACTCCCTCACACATTATTATAGACACAATATCATAATTAGAGGAGCAGAAAGGAAACATTCAATAAGTTGAACAGATAAAATCATAAGATTTTAGAATTAAAAGAATGGACAGTTGTTAATCATAAAATTGTAAAAAAAGAGTATCGTAGAGGGATGTCTGGGTGGCTCACTCGGTTAAGGTTAAATGTCTGCCTTTGGCTCGGGTCATGATCACTGGGTCCTGGGATCAAGCCCCCATGTTGGTCTCCCTGCTGGGGTTGGGGGAAGTCAGCTTCTCCCTCTCCCTTTGCCCCTGCCCCTTCTCTTGCTCTCTCTCTCTCTTTTTTTTTTTTTTTTAAAGATTTGTTTATTTATTTGACAGACAGAAATCACAAGGAGGCAGAGAGGCAGGCAGAGAGAGAAGAGGAAGCAGGCTCCCCGCTGAGCAGAGAGCCCGATGCGGGGCTCGATCCCAGGACCCCGGGATCATGACCCGAGCCGAAGGCAGAGGCTCTAATCCACTGAGCCACCCAGGCGCCCCTCTCTCTCTCTTTCAAATGAATTTTTTAAAAAGAGTATCTTAGGGGCACCTGGGTGGCTCAGTGGGTTAAGCCTCTGCCTTCAACTCAGGTCATGATCTCAGGGTCCTGGGATCGAGCCCCACATCGGGCTCTCTGCTTAGTGGGGAGCCTGCTTCCACCCCCCCCCCCCCCCGCCTGCCTCTCTGCCTACTTGTGATCTCTGTCTGTCAAATAAATAAACAAAATCTTAAAAAAAGAAAGAAAGAAAGAAAGAAAGAAAGAAAGAAAGAAAGAAAGAAAGAAGCACTGGTTACATTCCTTGCATTACTGGATACGGTGAGACTAATGGTAGCCCCAAAATAAGAATCAAGTCACACATCTTGGTATGCTTTACATTCAGTGCTGACCAAACAAAACAGGTAGCACAAAGTCCTACTCACCTAAATGGAAATGCTACATAAGGGAAAGGACAAAGCAGGGTCCTCCATGGAGAAGGCAGTGTCTCAGGCTTTACCAGACTTGCCCCATGAGCAAAGAGGGTGAGGAAGACCTGGCCTGCTGAGCCGGCAATGGGAGGGAGGGCCCAAGCATGGGAGTACCTCACTCATACCCCAAGACATCGAGTGGAAAGCAGCAGCCCTAAATGCAGCCAGAGGGGGCGCTCTGGCAGCTGGAGGGACAGACATGGCAACTCAATATGTTGAATTAAAATCAGAACAATTGGGGTGCCTGGGTGGCTCAGTGGGTTAAGCATCTGCTTTCAGCTCAGGTCATTATCTCAGGGTCCTGGGATCAAGCCCCACATCAGGCTTCCTACTCGGCGGGGAGTCTGCTTCTCCCTCTCTCTCTGCCTAATAAATAAAATCTTTAAAAAATAAGTAAATAAAATAAAATAAGAACAATTGCCAATAAGTCAGAACTTATGCAAAGGACATCCTGAAGTTATCTTGAATTCTGTTCCATGGGCAGTAGCCAATGGCCTAATAATTCGGCGCCCTGAATGGAAAAAGAGATAATTGTCTAATAAACACACAGTCAGTACGAAGAAAACCAGTATGGGAGAGCACACATCAGGTTTGACAGTCTTAGGTAACAAAGGGTTATGTCTCAGCGCCGAGAAAGGTAAAACTCAAGAAGCAAAATACAATTAGAAAGTAGAGAAATGTGGGGCACCTGGGTGGTTCAGTGAGTTAAGCCTCTGCCTTCAGCTCTGGTCATGATCTCGGGGTCCTGGGATCGAGCCCCTCATTGGGCTCTCTGCTCAGCAGGGAGCCTGCTTCCCCCTCTCTCTCTGTCTACTTGTGATCTCTCTCTGTCTGTATCAAATAAATAAATAAAATCTTAAAAAAAATAAAGAAAGTGGAGAAATGAACTGGAAATATAACATCAAAAATGGTTAACTGACAAAATTCTAGCTATATGGAGTCCCCAAACAAATGGACAGCCGGGCACAAACTCATCAATGAAATGGTAAAGGGAGAGAGGTACTAAAACGTTGTCAAATCTGCCAGTCTTTTCTGGGTCAGCTGACAATAGAAGAAAGGGCACATAATTTGAAGAACTAGCAGAAGATAAATGTGGTGGACAGAATATGTTGAAGCCATGACTGGGTCACCAGGAGACCAGATATGGCTGTGGTGGGTCCTTTTCAGGACTGGGGTTTACGTAGATGCGAAAGCCACAATACCAGACATACAGACACTTACTGGTATTGACGGAGGCCCCCAGGCCGAAGAATCAAACCAGGAAACAAACCTTACAGTAAGGCCGTGGGTCTAGGCCAGTAAGAAGAAAATCGGATGCCTCCTAATCCGGCAGCAGCAGGAATGGTAAAAAGTTTAATGGGTTACTAAGGAAACACCTAAATCCAGCCCGGGGTAAAATAAATAGAAAATGGAACAGTGTTCTGGCAGAATAAATTGTCTAAATTACATAATAAACAACTATCCTGATACCCTAGAGCTATGCAAACCGCCAAAATACAGTCCCTTAGGGGCACTTAGCTGGCTTGGTTGGTGGAGCGTGCGACTCTCCACTCGGGGTCACAACTTTGAGTCCCATCCTGGGTGTAGAGATTACTTTAGAAAACAAAACAAAAAAAAAAATGGAGGTGCCTGGGTGGCTCCGTTGGTTAAGCATCTGACTCTTGGCCTCAGGGTTGTGAGTTCAAGTCCTGCATGGGACTCCACACTAGGTGTGGCTCCTACTTAATAAAACAAAATTTTTTTTTTTCGGCGGGGGTGGGGGGCGCCTGGGTGGTTCAGAGGGTTAAGCCTCTGCCTTTGGCTCAGGTCATGGTCTCAGGGTCCTGGGATCGAGCCCCACATCAGGCTCTCGGCTCAGCTGGGAACCTGCTTCCCCCTCTCTCTCTGCCTGCCTCTCTGCCTACTTACGATCTCTCTCTCTGTGTCAAATAAGTAAATAAAATCTTTTAAAAAAATTGTTTTTTTAGGGGCGCCTGGGTGGCTCAGTGCGTTAAAGCCTCTGCCTTCGGCTCAGGTCATGATCCCAGGGTCCTGGGATCCAGCCCCACATCGGGCTCCCTGCTCAGCAGTGAGTCTGCTTGCCCACGTCTCTGCCTGCCTCTCTGCCTACTTGTGATTTCTGTCTGTCAAATAAATAAAGAAAATCTTTAAAAAAGATTTTTTTAATATATTTTTTTAAAGACTTTATTTATTTATTTATTTGTCACAGAGAGAGAGAGTGCATGCACAAGCAGGCAGAAGCGGAGAGACAAGCAGGCTCCTTGCTGAGCGAGGAGCCCGATGTGGGACTCGATCCCAGGACCCTGGGATCATGACCTGAGCCGAAGGCAGCGGCTTAACTGACTGAGTCACCCAGGCATCCCTGTTTTTTTAATCTTAAAAATAAAGAGGCAACAGATGGAGCTATGTCTCAGTCTTCCTGCTTCGCAAGACTCTGTGCCATGGACATTTAATGGGACTCCTGATATAACTGAGGTGACTGGATACATTGCAACATTATCAAATTCTTAAGGAATGTGCTTGTTTGCTATGATTCTGATACTGCTTCAGGCCTGTCGTAAAGCATAAGTGTAACAGAGTCAGGGAGTGACCTGTAGAGCAGATGTGTTTGTGAATTATGTCTCAGTTCTGGACACAGCTCCTTGGGTGTTTTGGGTTGTTTTGTTTTGTTTTTATTTATTTATTTGACAGAGAGAGATCAAGTAGGCAGAGAGGCAGGCAGAGAGACAGAGGAGGAAGCAGGCTCCCTGCTGAGCAGAGAGCCCGATGCGGGGCTCGATCCTAGGGCTTTGGGATCATGACCTGAGCCGAAGGCAGAGGCTTTAACCCACTGAGCCACCCAGGTGCCCCACTGGTTTGTTGTTGTTGCTGTTGTTGTTGTTGTTGTTTGAGTCAAGTCTATCCTCACCATGGGGCTTGAATGCACAACCTCAAGACCCCGAGAGTCCTGTGCTCCCCCAGGGGAGCCAGGCGGGCACCCCTGCAACAGCTCCCTATTGATTCCCGCTGTTAAAGGCTCCCTGCATCCCACTGAGGGCTAGCTCACACCTTTAACAGCGTCAGAATATTTGTGTTCCCCTCACTTGTATTTCTGTAACACCTACAGTCCAATGGTGAGGGGCAAGAGAAATATGGTAATCGTATTAAGGATCAACATGTTAGGGCTTGCTAAATTACCAGTAACCAATCAGAGCAAGAGCGTGATTATAAACACAGGAAGCAACACACGAAGAGCGCAGTTATAAACAGTCTATCGGGCTGGAGGGTGTCCACCCAAAATCCAAGTTCCTTCCCCCACCCAAATCTCAGAATGGGACTTTATATTTGGAAATAAGATCTTTCCAGATGTCATCAGTTTAGGTGAGATACCAGATTAGGGTGGGCCCTCCCCTCTGTGACCAGTGTCCTTGGAAGGGAAGGAACCACACGGAGACAGACACAGAGGAAAGATGGAGGTAGAGCCAAGGAACGTCAGGAACCACCAGAAGATGGAAAAGGCCGGGTAGAAACCGTCCTCAGAGCCTTCAGGGAGTGCATGGGCTGTGCAGGTAGCTTGGTTTTGGACTTTCAGGCTCCAGAACTGTGCATGAACAAGTTTATTGTTTGAAGATACTCAGTTTGTAATAAGTTATTACAGCTTCCCTAGGGGGAGGAGAATTTGCAGAAAAAGGGAGGTTTCCATTGTCAGATTCCTGATCCTGATGCCCCTTGCTCCCACCCACAGCAGGAGTGCACACTGGGGGTGCCTGGATTAGGCATCTGATTCTTGGTTTGGGCTCAGATCATGACCTTGGGGTCATGGGATCGAGCCCCGCGTTGGGCTCTGTGCTCAGTGCAGAGTCTGCTTGGGATTCTCTCTCTCTCTCTTTCTCCCTCTGCCCCCCCCATTCCTGTATGTGCTCTCTCTCAAATAAATCTTAAAAAAGGGGGGGGCACCTGGGTGGCTCAGTGGGTTAAGCCGCTGCCTTCAGCTCAGGTCATGATCCTAGGGTTCTGGGATCGAGCCCCACATTGGGCTCTCTGCTCAGCAGGGAGCCTGCTTTCATTCCTCTCTCTGCTTGCCTCTCTACCTACTTGTGATCTCTGTCAAATAAATAAATAAAATCTTTAAAAAAGAAAAGAAAGAAAGAAAGAAAGAAAGAAAGAAAGAAAGAAAGAAAGAATGAATGAATGAAACAAAGAAAGAAAGAAAAAGAAAGAAAGAAAGAAAGGAGGGTTCTGGGTGGCTCAGTGGGTTAAGCCTCTGCTTTCGGCTCAGGTCATGATCCCAGGGTCCTGGGATCGAGCCCCACATCGGGCTCTGCTCGGCGGGCAGCCTACTTCCCCCTCTCTCTCTGCCTACTTGTGATCTCTCTCACTGTGTCAAGTAAGTCAATAAAATCTTCAAAAAAAAAAAAAAAAAAAGGCTGCCCCGGGGGGGGTGTGGGTAGCCCAGCTGGTTAAGTGACTGACTCTTGGTTTTGGCTCAGGTCACCAGCCCCGTCGGGGGGTTCCGCGCTCAGTGGGGAGTCTGCTTGGGATTCTCTGTCTCTCCCGCCCTGTGCATGTGCTCATGCATACACATGTGCTCGCTCTGTCTTAAATAAATTAAAAAAAAAAAAATCACATTCCTTGAAAAAAGGAAAAAAAGGCTACCTCTGGTCAGCTCCCACATCATCACATGAAAGCCAGTGGAGTTCACAGAACATGGTTCACCGAAGGCCTTGGCTCCTCCGTCCGCTATACTTGTCGATGAACAACCCCTGGGAGCAGTGCAGACGTCGGAGGGAGACTCAGCTCTAGCATGTGATCACACACGTGCTGAGCCACAGAGGCGGCAAGTGGCGGCCTCAATGCCCACAGCAATGCTGCCTCCTGGGTGAGGCGACCCTCCTCCCCCCATCCTCCTCCGCTGGTGAGACCCTCCAGCCCTCCACTTCCCTTTCTGGCTTCGTGTTTTCCCTGTCTTCCAGTCTTGGAGAAATGATGGCATTAAAAATCTGCTTGTGCTTTATACGTACTGTGTGAGTCTGCGTAGATTTCAAGCCTCCCTCCTCTTGGAAAAAGAATCTACTTTTAACCACACCTCTGGGCCTAAAAACAGTAATCCTTGGGGGCCTGGGTGGCTCAGTTGGTGGAGCATCTGCCTTTGGCTCAGGTTGTGATCCCAGGGTCCTAGGATTGAGCCCTGCATCTGGCTCCCTGCTCAGTGGGGAGCCTGATTCTTCCTTTCCCTCTGCCTCTCCCCACCATACATGCTTTCTCTCAAATAAATAAGTTAAAAACAAAAAGTAATCCTTATTCAAACTGATGCACATTCATTATTTAGCAAGCATTTCTTTTTTTAAATTTATGTGAGAAAGTGGGAAAACACACATGAGAGGGAGGGAGAGAGAGAGAATGAGCAGGGGGAGGGTAGAAGGGGAGGGAGAAGCAGACTCCCCGCTGAGCAGGGAGCCTGACACAGGCCTCGATGCCAGGACCCCTGGATCATGATGTGAGCCCAAGACAAGACACTCCACCAACCAAGCCAGCCAAGTACCTCACAAGTATTTCTCAAGCATCTACTATGTGCTAGGCACTCTTCTGGGTGCCAGGAACATAGCAAAGAGCAAGGCGGTAAGGTTCCTACACTTGAAGAGCTGACAATTGAGGGAAGACCTCAATGAGCGAGTAAATAAGATAAAAATGAATGCAATCACTTTTTTAAAGATTGTTTATTTGAGTAATTTCTATACCCAACATGGGACACAATCTATTTATTTAGAGGGCGGAGGGGGAGGGGCGGGGGGGGGGGGGGGACAGAGGGAGAGGGAGAGAGACTCCCAAGCAGACTCCCCATTGAGCGCAGAGTCTGATATAGCGCTCAATCTCATGAACCTGAAATCATGACCTGAGCTGAATCCAAGAGTGACATTTAACCAACTGAGCCATCCAGGTACCCATCCCACCTCCTCCCCAAACACAATCTCTTTAGATATCATGATAAGTGTTAGGAGAGAAATAAACAGGGATGTGACAGTGGGGGTGTGAAAGGGAGGTCTACTCTTGACAGGCTTGTCAGGGAGGTCTTCTCTGTGAAGGTGACATTTGAACTGAGATCTAAAGAAGCTGGGGCAAGAGCATTACTAGCAGAGGAACACCGATTGCAAAGGCCCTGAGGCAGGAAAGTACTTGGATACTGTGGCTAAGTCCAGGGAATGAGGGTGTTGGGTTCATGGTCAAAGGAACGAGACTGATACAAAGCGAAGGTCAAGCAAAGCTTTATTTTGCGCCAAGCATCGAGAATCAAACTGACCGGCCAGGGCCGTCTCTTGCAAAGAGGCGAACTCTCTCTGCCTTACAGACTAGCTTTTAAGGGCAAAAGCCATGTGGTTGGGCCCGGCCACACACAGGTGGCCAATGAGATTGTAATACAGAGAAAGCTGCATAGTCCTTCTAGGTCACACATAAGTGACCAATTGAATTACAATTTACCCTATAGTAGATATTTGAACTAGTCTATCACCTTGGTCAGAACTGGCGCCCAAAAGGCACCCAAAGAGTGGGGCCCATACTCCTTGGTATCTAGGGAGACAGTATGCGCCCCCACTGATTGAATACCTCCACCTGGCCTGACCCATCCTTGTATTTGGGCTTTGTTACCTGGGACTGGTTTCCGGGACTTGTTTTTAAGTAAGTCCCCTGGGGTGGGGGGCGACAGGGACAGTTTAAGTTTTACTGCGTAAACAACAAAATCACTGTTTAACCGGATGGCATCGCTCTGGCTGAATAGGCCCTTACAGAGGGCACAAACAGTAACACAAGATTGAAGTTAGGAGTGGCCAGATCGTGAAGTGCCCTTAAGTTTTAGTTTCCTTGTATTCTAACCAGGGGCAGGGGACCCGAGAGCCCCTGGCTCTGGGCAGGGGGGTGGAGGGAGGGATGTGGCAGACAGATCAAGTTCAGCCACTCACCACTGACAAAAATCCAAAGGCAGAGACACAAGTGGTGGTGAAATGAGAAAAGATTTCTGTGAGCCTGACACGGGAAAGACGGCAGACTAGTGTGTGAAAGACGGTAAAGTGCTGGAACTACTTCCAGGTTTATATAGAGAAAGCGTGAGACAAAAGTCAGATAGGGGGACGCCTGGGTGGCTCAGTTGGTTGAGCAGCTGCCTTCGGCTCAGGTCATGATCCCAGCGTCCTGGGATCGAGTCCCGCATCGGGCTCCTTGCTCAGCAGGGAGCCTGCTTCTCCCTCTGCCTCTGCCTGCCATTCTGTCTGCCTGCACTCGCTCTCTCTCCCTCTCTCTCTCTGACAAATAAATAAAATCTTTAGAAAAAAAAAAAGTCAGATAGGTACGTGGAGGTGGGCGGTGGAGTCAGATCGGTCTTGTGGGCAATCACTCCCATCTTGAGGGCTCAGGGCAGTCCCGGGTGCTTGAGGGGGTAGTTTTGGCTCACCAACCCCCCCTCCGAGGATGATTTGCCTGTGGGGTCTTTTGTCTGAGTTAAGAGATAAGCTGGAAAGAACTTAATCAATTATAGACTAAGGTCAAAATGGAGGTAGTCCTCTTCCTTTACTACTGTAATTAATCACACTTGGCTGCTTCTGGAGGTCAGACGTCCAGAGAGGGTTTCTTCAAACTTAAATCAAGGTGTTGGCAGGGCTGGATTCCTGTGGGCACTTCAAGAGAGAATCCATTTCCTTATCTTTCCCGGCTTCTAAAGTCCTTGGCTTGTGACTCCTTCCACCTTCAAAGTCAGCTGGGGGACATCTCTGTCTCTGACCTTTCTGCCTCCCTCTTATAAAGATCCTTGTGGGGGTACTTGGGTAGCTCAGTCAGTTAAGTCTCTGCCTTTGGCTTGGGTCGTGATCTGGGATTGAATACCATGTTGGGCTCCGTGCTCAGCGGGAGCCTGCTTCTCCCTTCCCTGCTCCCCATGCTTGGGCTCTCTCTGTCAAGTAAATAATATCTTTTAAAAACCCAAGAGGAAGCACCTGGGTGGCTCAGTAGGTTGAGCCTCTGCCTTCAGCTCAGGTCATGATCTCAGGGTCCTGGGATCGAGCCCCAAATCGGGCTTTCCGCTTCCCCCTCACTTCCCCCTCTCTCTCTGCCTGCTTGTGATCTCCCTCTTTCTGTCAAATAAATAAATAAAATCTTTAAAAATATATATTCAAAAACAAAAAAACCCTGTGGTTACATCAGGCCTATTCAGGTAATCCAGGATAATTTCCCCCATTTTAGTATCTTTAACTAAATCTCATCGCAAAGTCCCTTTTGCCACATAAGGTAACATATTCACAAATTTGGCGAATAGGACATGGCCATTTGTCTTACTCTGTCTGGTCTTCCATAACAAAAATACCATACTAAAATAGAATAAAAACAAATAAAATACTATAGACTGGGTGATTATCAACAACAGAAATGTATTCCTCACAGTTCTAGAGGCTGGGAAGTTCAAGTTCAAAGTGCTCACAGATTTGGTCTGGTGAGAACTCATTTCCTGGTCCATAGAAAGCGGTCTTCTCAGTGTCCTCACATTGGTGGAAGGGGCAAGGGAGCTCTTTGGGGTCTCTTATGAGACTGCTAATCCCATTCAGAAGGGCTCCTCCCTCATGATCTAAGAACCCCCAAAAGGCCCCACCTCCAAATACCATCACACTGGGCATTGGGATTTAACATGTAAATTTTGGGGAAATGAAAATATTCGGTATATGGCGAGAGCTTCGAGGGAGGTATTACTCTGCCTGCTACAGCCCTTTAGGTCACTAAAAGGAGTTCAGATTTTATTTAAAGTGTCAAAGGCAGCGCCTGGGTGGCTCAGTCAGTTAAGCATCTGCTTTTGGCTCAGGTCATGATTCCAGGGTCCTGGGATCGAGCCCCACATCCTTGCTTGGTGGGGAGTCTGCTTCTCCCTCTCCCTTTCCTCCCCACTCATGCTCTCTAATAAAATCTTTTAAAAAAAGGTGTGAAAGGATGACAAAATGGAGTGACATAATCTGATTTGTTTCATTTCTTTTTTATTGACTGATAGAGAAATGGGCCCAGAGCAAAGGCTGGCAAAACTCCAGCTGTGATGCTGTGATTTCTAACAAATCCATGTTCCATGTTCCTCCTTGCCTCCCAGAGTTCCTAAACCCTTGGAATTTCCTAAGTAATTAGAATGATAAATTGTCTTTCGTTATTTGTAATGACCCCTTTCCAACCACATCTGACTTTATGTTGCTGACTGAGGTGGCTTCTGGAAAGCCCCTGGGTCACCTAAGAATGCGGACTGGCTGCCGGGAAAACCAATCATGATCAGAGGGCTGGAATCATCATCCACACTCCCATCCTCCCCACCTCTGGGGTGTGGAGATACAGATAGTCTGTGGCCGGTGATGTAATCAACCCTGGTTGTGTAATCAAACCTCCATAAAACCCAAAAAGGGTGGGGTCCCGAGGACTTTCTGGGCTGGGGAAGAGCGGAGGTACTGGGAGTACTGTGTGTCTGGGAGAAGGTATGGAAGCTCTGTGCCCCTTCTTATATCCCTTGCCCTATGCACGTCTTCTCTCTGGCTGTTCCTAAGTTACATCCTTTTCTAATAAACTGGTAGTAGGTAGAATGTTTTCCTGAGGTGCCTGGGTGGCTCAGTAGGTTAAGCCTCTGCCTTCAGCTCGGGTCGTGATCTCAGGGTCCTGGGATCGAGCCCCGCATTGGGCTCTGCTCAGCCGGGAGCCTGCTTCCCCCTCTCTCTCTGCCTGCCTCTCTGCCTACTTGTGATCTCTCTCTCTCTGTGTATCAGATGAATAAATAAAATCTTGAAAAAGAAAAAAGTTTTCCTGAGTTCTGGGAGCTGCTCTAGCAAATCCATCAAACCTGAGGAGAGGGTGATGGGCACCTCAGTCTTATAGCCAGTTGGTCAGAAACACAGGTGAGAACCCGGATTTGCAATTGATGTCTAAATGGGGTGTGTGTGTGTGTGTGTGTGTGTGTGTGTGTGTGAGTGTGCGTGCGTGCATCTGTGCATGCATACGGTCTTGAAGGACTGAACCCTTATCCTGTGTGACGTGGTATAGTCTCCGGGTAAATAGTGACAGAACTGGTTAAATTTGTGGGCTGTCTCGCTGGTGTCCCAGAATTGCTGGATGTGTGGAAAACCCACACACCTGGTGTGAGAAGTGAAGCAGTATTGTCATGTAGGGGAGACAATGGGAGTAAGTTTTTCTGTTACACTAGCATTTAGAAAACCAGTAGAAGAGGAGGCAGCAGCAAAGAAGACGGAGAAGGAGCCGCAGCTGGGGGAAGTGGAAAACCAGGAGAGGATACGGCCTAGAAACCAAGAGAAGGACATTTCAAGATGGCAGGTGTGGTGATGGCAGCCGGCTGAGGACTGAGAATACCCCTGGATTAGGTAACGTGGAGGCCGTGCTGACCTGGAAGAAAGCTGCTGCCGCTGCAGAGTGATAAGACCCTAGGCCAGATCGGAGTTGGTTGAAGAGTGAATAGAAGATGAGTTAAATTGCCGCACCTGGGTGGCTCGGTCAATTAAGCGATCAACTCGTGATTTTAGCTCTGGTCATGATCTCAGGGGTGGTGGGCTCAAGCCAAGGTTGGGCTCCCCACTGAGTGGGGAGTCTGCTTGAGATTCTCTCTCTCCCTCTCCTCTCGCTGTGCATGCTCTCTCTAAAATAAATAAATCTTTTTTTTAAAAGGTTTTATTTATTTATTTGACAGACAGAGATCACAAGTAGGCAGAGAGGCAGGCAGAGGGGGAGGGGGAAGCCGGCTCCCTGTGGAGCAGAGAGCCAGATGCAGGGCTCGATCCCAGGACCCTGGGATCATGACCTGAGCCGAAGGCAGAGGCTTAACCCACTGAGCCGCCCAGGCACCCCTTAAACAAAGATCATTTAAGTCAACATAGTGTAGGCCTAGGCTGTCCATTACAGTAGCTACACCCAGATGTGGCTAATGAGCCTCTAAATGAGGCAAGTATTTTTTTAAAGATTTTTAAATATTTTATTTATTTATTTGACAGGGAGATCACAACTAGGCAGAGAGGCAGGCAGAGAAAGAGAGGGAGAGAAGCAGGGTCCCCACTGAGCAGGGAGCCTCATGCGGGACTCAATCCCGGGACCCTGGGATCATGACCTGAGCCAAAGGCAGATGCTTAACCCACTGAGCCACCCCGGTGTCCCAATGAGGCAAGTTTAAATGAAGATGAGTTGCAACTGTAAAATGCACACCAGATTTCCAAATACAGTGTGAAAAAAGGGAGTATTTCATTAATAATTTAAATATCGATTTCATGTGGAAATGTACACAATTTGGATATATTGGGTTAAATATATTGTTAACATTAACTTCACTTTTTTTTCCTTTTTATTTTTTTTTAAAGATTTATCGAGAGCGAGCGCAAGCGAGTGCACATGCGAGAGTAAACACAAGGAGGGGCGGAGGGAGAGGATGCCAAGCAGACTGTGCTGTACTCTGAGCCCAATGTGGAGCTCAACCTCAAGACCCTGAGATCATGACCTGAGCCGAAATTAAGAGTCAGATCCTTAACCGACTGAGCCACCCAGGCACCCCAGATTCTCCGTATATCTCACAGTTGTTCCTTCTGGACCTTCTTTCTAGGGTCCTTACCCTATTCCCAAAACTTACTAGGTGAAGGAGCAAGCCATGTAGCTGTGCTGGAGGAGTTCCAGGCAAATGAAGCAGCAAATGCAAAGGTCCTGAGGCAGAAGGCTGCTCGGGTGGTTGTGCACAGGGAGGAAAAAGGCAATGTTGTTTGGGAGCAAAGTTAGAGGAAGGGACAAGTGGTAGGAAATGAGGTCTGGGCAGTAAGGTGTAGAGGAGATGGCCTTTGTCATTTATTCTGAGGGGGATGGGAAGTAGGTTTTTAAGCCAAAGAATGTTCATCTGGTTTACGTGCAGACTGCAAGAGGCAAAGGTGAAACCTGGAGACCAGTTAGGAAGCTTCTGCAATAATCCAGGTGGCGCCAGGATGGTAAGGTAACTGCAGAGTGGTTGTATTCTGTATATATTTTGAAGGCACAAGACAGGGTTTGTGAAAGAACTGGATGGGGATGTAAGAGAAAGATAGGTTAAACCTGACTCTAGGGGCACCTGGGTGGTCGGTGGGTTGGGCCTCTGCCTTCAGCTCAGGTCCTGGGATCGAGCCCCACATTGGACTTTCTGCTCAGCGGGGAGCCTGCTTCCTCCTCTTTCCCTCTGCCTGCCTCTCTGCCTGCTTGTGATCTCTCTCTCTCTCTGTCAAATAAATAAAAATTAAAAAATAATAATAAGCCTAAAGTTTCTGGTAAGATAGCGTTGTCATCTGCTGAGATGGTAGTTTTAGAAGGATATTTGGGGGCTGCTGGAAGTAGAATTAAGGATAGGTTTTGGACCTGTGAAGTGCAGAAGACCTATTGCTTATTGGAGATGGTCAAGTAAGCAGTAGGGGGTATACAAGTTTAGCATTTTAGGAGTAAGGTCAAGTCTGGAGATACAAATTTGGTAGTCATCAACCCACAGCTGGTATTTAAAGCCACAGGAGGAGATCAGATCGTCCGGGGAGTAAATGTATTAGAGGAGAGGTCCAAGGACAACCTATGCCACTCTAAGTTTACGGGTTAGAACAAACCAGCAAAGGACACTAAAAAAGAATGACCAGTGAACCATGGGGAAAGCATGATGTCTTACAACCTAAAGACCAGGAGAGAGAGTTCCAAGGGAGAAAGTGAAAATGGGTCAAATCCTTTGGACAGAGGAAGCACAATCGAGTGTGGGCTTACTCCGGATTTCACAGTGTGTCCTTCCTATGAGTGGTTTTGGGGGGTGAGAGAGGCACCAGCCTGATTTGGAATGGGCTCAACAGGGATAGGAAGGGACAGGAAGAAGGGAACAGTTCTTTCCAGTTTTGCTATAAGCAGAGCAGAGTGATGGGACAGTAGCTTGAGGAGGATGTGGGAGGCAAGAGAGTGTTAGAGTGGGGAGAAATCACCGCATATTTGAATGCTGATGAAAATCATCCAGTAGAGACTGAAAAATTCACAGTGCAGGACAGTATATCCTACAAGACTCAGAGTCATGTCTGCTGTGCTGGTTTGTATGCCCCTGATGGGTGTGAAACTGCTTAAAAATGTAAAATTGAGTAAAAGTCAAACTGGCTGTCCTAATGCTTCAGCAAAGCTCAGTTTTTTTTTTTTTTTTTATATTTTATTTGTTTATTTGACAGAAATCACAAGTAGGCAGAGAGAGAGGAGGAAGCAGGCTCCCCACTGAGCAGAGAGCCCGATGTGGGGCTCAATCCCAGGACTCTGGGATCATGACCTGAGCCGAAGGCAAAGGCTTTAACCCACTGAGCCACCCAGGCACCCCAGCAAAGCTCAGTTTTAAAGTAATCCTTTTCCTCACTTCAGCACACCTCCCCTCCTCCCTCACCGCCTGAAGACAGGACAAAGAAGGCTGGCAGCACAACACAATGCCTGTGGAACCCTGCTAGATCCTGTATTTCCTCGTAAAAACTTCCAGCCCCTTCCTGGGGCAGGGGGAGGCCTTGCAATTTTTTTTTTTAAGATTTTATTTATTTATTTGAGAGAGAGAAAATGAGTGGGTCGGGGAGGCCTTGAGGGAGAAGGACAAGTGATCTGCATTGGGTTTGATCCCAGGACCCCACACCATGACCTTGAAGTTGACCACACAACCTACTGTGCATGCAAGTGCCTCGAGGGCTTGTGGTTTTTGAAGGCCGTAGCCCGCTGCGGGGCCTTCTTTGCCGGGCAAAACAATAAAGCTATTGTTCCTCTTTATCCCAAATTCTGTCTTCTTGTTCTGTTTGGCTCTGAATCATAGGTCGCTTTTTGATAACATACCTAAAATGTAATACAGCTGACCCTTGAACTGTGTTGGTCCACTTACATTTTTTTCTATAAATACAGTACTGTAGATGTATTTTTCTCTTCCTTATGATTGTCTTAACACTTTCTTTTCTCTAGTTTAAGATACAGTAAAAAAGGGGTGGCTGGGTGCCTCAGTAGTTAAGCGTCTACCTTTAGGCTGTAGTTATGATCCCAGGGTCCTGGGATCGAGCCCCACATCCAGCTCCCTACTCAGCGAGGAACCTGCTTCTCCCTCTCCTACTCCCCCTGCTTGTGTTCCTTCTCTCACTGTGTCTGTCAAATAAATTTTAAAAAATCTTTAAAAAAATACAGCCAAAAAAAAATTTATAATGCATTGGACAAAATGTGTTCATTGTTATTAGTAAGGCTTCTGGTCAACAGCAGGTTATCAGTTTAAGTTTTTGGGGAGTCAAAAGTTCTATCCAGAATTTCCACATCACCCGGGGGGTCAAGGTACAGCAGACGGTTCAAGGGTGTACTGTATATTAAAAATTGAAATCATCGTCTCCCTTAGAAACCTGCTATTGCTTCTTTAGTTCTAGCTCACTAGGTAGAAACTCTTAATTACCCAAGTAAGAAAACTGCACATATAAGTGACCACATGGTGAATAGTCAGTTTTATTGTGTGCCAAGTGAAACAATGGATGTCCCAGATAGTTGGAGGCATCAAGGAAAGGGCTGTGACCCAGACTTGAAGGTCAAGTAACACAAAGGTGAGTAGACACTGATTAGACCAACATCAAGTTGTAGCAATTCCACATCCTAAATATCTTGGAATTTGTCTGCTCATGCCATATCTATCATGAAATAGGACTACCTCCATTTTGACCTCAGTCTGTACTTTATTCTTTCCAGCTTATTTCTTAACTCAGGGAAAAGACCCCACAGGCAAAGCATCCCCTGAGGTGAACCAAAACTACCCCCTCAAGCAACAAGGACTGCCCTGAGCCAGCAAGACTGGGAGTGATTGACCCAAAGATTGATCTGACCTTCACTGCCCACCTGGGTGTACTTGACCCTTGTCCCACATTTTTTCTTCTCTTTTATCTTTCTTTCTTTCTAAGATTTTATTTATTTATTTGACAGAAATCACAAGCAGGCAGAGAGCAGGTGGGCTGGGGATGGGGGGGAAGCAGGCTCCCTGCTGAGCAGAGAGTCCTGATGTGGGGCTCCATCCCAGGAACCTGAGATCATGACCTGAGCCAAAGGCAGAGGCTTAACCCACTGAGCGACCCAGGCACCCCCCACATTTTCTTAAACCTCGATTATCTTAAGCACTTGGGAGAGAGCCTTTGAGATGGTCCCGGTGTTGGCCTTGCTGAGATAAATTCCTTTCCTGTTTCACCACCACTCATATCTCTGCCTTTGGATTTTTATCAGTGGTGAGTGGCTGCACCAGGTCTGTTTGGGACCCCCAGAGCCAGGTGCTTTGACACCACAGCTGGGTTACATTTCCCCAGTTGAGGGCTTCGCTGCCCCCTGTTACTTCAATAGTCTTATAAGAGGTTTCTTTGCTTTTGACCTTGACCCAGACCGAGGAAGCCATACAAAATGCAAATCTCCAGTTTCTCTCACCAGCTTTAAACTTTTCAAGGAATCTCTCAGATAATGGCAAGCCTGCTTCTCATGGCTTACCTCTCACCTCCCTGTCTCCGAATTTGTTTTCTGACACTGAGAAGTTCCTCTCTAATGTGCCTTTGCTCCTTGCGGTTCCCTTTGTCTGTAATGGTGCCTTTTTTTCCTCCTGGCTAAGTTTTATTCATCTTTTAAAGATGTGCTTAGAAATAATCTCTTCTGGTAAGCCTTTTACCAAGTACTGCAAACCTTCCAAGGCTGCCAAGGGTAGCTCTCTGTTTCTACGGCTCTCCCCTCACCCACGCCCAATGTCGGGGACCACGTCTTATCTTCGTCATGCTTTCAGCAAATATTTGTCTAATGACTAGAACACTTGAAGCGTCAAGTCCAAGGTTACCCAGCTGGTAAACTGCTGTGTCAGAAATTAGTGCTTTAGACCCCTGGAGGGCTCTCATTCAAATGTAAAGTCCTCAAAAATCTTCCCTCTAGCAGTGTTCTTAACAGTTTACAAAACATTTCGTTCAGACTAGTCTTTATATCCTGGGGCAGGACTTGTATAAAAAGGTAATGTTTCTAAACTCGGGAGCTAGAGAGGAGCTTCAGCAAAGCACTAAGGAGTCTTCACAAGCAGGTAACAGCAGTGAGGAGGGTCAGCCAGCTGCAGTGAAGACCCTCCCAGCCCGAGAAACCCCACCCAAGATCCCCTCCCATCCAAGGCCCCCCCGCCCATCTCGAGGACTACAAATCCCAGCATGCATAGCATCCAGTGAGTGACAGCACGGCAGCACGCCGGGACACGTAGTCCAGTTGTAGTTCAGGAAAGGCCCAGAACGTCCCGTGACGTCAGGAGGGCTCGGGAAAGGAATCGGAACCGGCCCAGGCTCAAGTTTAATCATCCTCTAGAGAGCCGACCCTGGTTTTTTTGGTGACCCGGTTTCAGGTCCTACCCCGCAGTCCAGCGACCCTATGGTGTGCGTTGAAGTAGCTTCTCGCGTGACTCCTTCAAGGTTAAAGGGGAAGTAGCACAGAGCAAGAATAGGCAGCCTTCTGCCCTCGAGGCACCGGCTTGTTAGGGTAGTGGTATGCAGGACGCTAGCCTAGCTAGGAACTGAGACGCTGCTTGCCCAGCAGCGCCGGTGAGGACGTGGCAACACTACCCCAAACAGCTGCTTCCCTTTTCTCCGCCCGTCGGGCTAGAGGCGCGGGAGGCGCAAAGGTTGCTGGGAACGCGCATGCGCCCACAGCGACGGGGAGTATACCTCCAACGTCTGCGGACGCGGGGGGTGTCGGGTGTCGGCGGCGGCGCTTTGCGGCCGGTCGTGCGGGTCGGGCGCGGGCGGGCGGGCGCGGCGGCAGTGGCGCGCACAGGTGATTGACTGGCCAGCTGGCTGAGGAATCGCCTGGTCCCCATTGCTGGCAGGTGGCGGAGCCCATTTGGGCGGCGGCAGCAGCAGGAGCGGCAGCAGCTACGGCCCGGCTCGGGAGGCGCTTCTCGGGCCAAGGCTATGGCCCCGCGGCTGCAGCTGGAGAAGGCGGCCTGGCGCTGGGCGGAGACGGTGCGGCCCGAGGAGGTGTCGCAGGAGCACATCGAGACCGCCTACCGCATCTGGCTGGAGCCCTGCATCCGCGGCGTGTGCAGGTGAGGCCCGCGCACCGGGCCTTGCGCCCCCCACCTCGCTTCGGACCTTGGAAAAGCGGACCAGGGGCCGGGGGTCATGTTGGGGGAAGGAGGACGGCAGCCAGCTGTGTGCATCTAGCAGGCGCGGAGAGGAGCAAGGTGGAGGCTTCCTCCTTAGCGCGTCTGTGCGACCTGAGCAACGCAGCCATCCTGGGCTCGCTGCGCGGAGGTGATGCTGCTGAAAGCCCTTTAGAAAAAGGTTCTGGGTTCTTATCTAGAAGATGGCGGTGGAAATGGTTGAAGGCAGGAGCTGAGAGTTTAGCAAACGTTGTTGGTTATATCTTGGCCACGGTTCGGCTTTTTCTGTTGTAGAAAGGGAACTTCGAAGTGAGTTTCATCACAGTATATCATTTATTACTGTTGACGGTGAAGGCTTGGTCATCTTAATTATTAGTTTTGGATAGGGCAGATTTGGAAAAACGTGTGGTTAGCCTACCTCATTGGTATCCTTCACCTCCAGTTGACCTCCCGTCTCTTGTTAATCTGTTTTAGGCTTTTTTGGGGGCGGGGTGGGGGTCGTCACTTTAGCAGGTACGAAGTTTGAGCTGTGTAAGTTCTGTCCTTCACTTCCGCTTAGCCCTTGAACCTTGCCTTTCCTTTGAGTTCGAATTCTTAGGCATTGTTCCTGTCTCTTCTGTTTTTCCACCTTTTAACGCGGGAACTATAGTTTTTGTTCCGGAATGTTGTTGAATTGACTTAGCCACGCCGGGCATGCTCAGTAGCCATACTTCAGCCGGCATTTAGTAAAGGCTTTCTGCAGTTTTTACACTCCGCGGCGGGATCCGGAAGAAATGGAAGTCAAGGTCTCCGCTTCGGAATTAAAGTCAAGTTTCAGAAGTGATTCAAGTTAGGGAGCTTCCATAAAGCAGACGAATAATTCCAGGCTCTGGGTGTCTGGCTCCACAAGGAGGGCACATCTGACTCCCGACAGTAAGTACTGGAATGACAGGGTCTGTGTATAATAGAATTTATTAAACTTCAGTTAGTCTCTCAACGTAATCAGATTACACAGTAACCAAAACAAACAAACAAACAAAAAAAACTTTCACTGTTATAATTCTGATTTTAACACAAATAAAGGAGTAGAAATTGGCTGGGATCGCTGTAAGGGTAATGTCATAGAGTTTTAAGTTGCAGTTGCAATGTTTGTATCTAAGCAGGGTTGTTGTTGGTTTTTTTTTTTTTTTTTTTTTTTTGCATTGGGGTATAAGTCACATATTGCCTGATTCACCCATTTAAAATGTACTGTCCAGGGCGCCTGGGTGGCTCAGTGGGTTAAGCCGCTGCCTTTAGCTCAGGTCATGATCTCAGGGTCCTGGGATCGAGTCCTGCGTCGGGCTCTCTGCTCAGCAGGGAGCCTGCTTCCCTCTCTCTCTCTCTGCCTGCCTCTCTGTCTACTTGTGATCTCTCTCTGTCAAATAAATAAATAAAATCTTTAAAAAAAAAAAAGATTTTAAAATGTACTGTCCAGTGTTTTTTGTTTGTGTGTTAACAGGGTTGTTCAGCTATCACCACAATCTGATTTTAGAAGCTTTTTTGCCCCTCCCTCCCATGCTCTTTAGCCATTAGATTGGCACTCTGTCCTCCCCTGTACACCACCACCCCACGCTCCAAGCAACCCGCTGATGAACTTTCTGCCTCCTAATTTGCCTATCTTGGACATTTCATGTAAATAGAATCTTAAAACAGGTGGATTTTTGTGACTTTTTTTTTCACTTAATGTAATGTTTTCAAGGGTCATCCGTGTTGTAGCACATGTTGGTATTTTTAATTTCATATTTAAAAGTTTGTAAAGCATGCAACAAAATTTATTTTTTAAAAAATTTATTTATTTGACAGCACAAGTAGGCAGAGAGGCATGCAGAGAGAGAGAGAGGGAAGCAGGCTCCCGCTGAGCAGAGAGCTCCCTGCTGGGTTTGATCCCAGGACCCCGAGACCATGACCTAAAAGCAGAGGCTTAACCCATGAGCCACACAGGTGCTCCCCAAATTTATTATTTTATACAGTTAAGTGACATTAAATATCTTTATAACTGGTACACCCGTCACCATTGTCTGGTTGGAGGGCTTTTCCATCACCCTAAAAGAGACTCCATATCCATTAAACACTCACTTCCCGTTTTCCCCTCGAGCAACCACTGATCTTTCTGTCTCTGTGGGTTTCTCTTTAATTAATATTTCCTATAAATGGAATCCTACAATGTGTAGCCTTTCTTGTCTGGCTTTCACGTAACATGTTTTCCATGTTGTAGCATTGATCTCTACTTTATTCCTTTTTGTGGCTGAGTAATAGTCCATTGTTTGGATATATACTGTATTTTGTTTATCTGGTCATCAGTTGATGGACTTAAAAAATCCCCCCTCCCCAACTTTACCGAGGAATACCTGACAAATAGAATTGCCTATATTTAAAGTGTACAACTTGATTTGATATACGTACACGTGGTAGAAAGAGTACTATGAGCAAGGTAGATTTTTGTTTTTAAGGTTTTATTCATGTACTTGACAGTAAGAGGGCTAGAGCTTAAGCAGGGGCAGTGCCAGGCAGAGGGAGAGGGAGAAGCAGGCTCCCCACTGAGCGGGGGGCCTGCTGTGGGGCTCCATCCCAGGTCGCTGGCCAAACCAAAGGCACGTGCTCAACCTGCTGAACCACCCAGGTGCTATTAAGATCAAGGTAGTTAAACACATCTGTCACCTCACATAGTTAACTTGATGAGCATTTTGTTATACCTACTTTTTGGCTGTTGTGCTAGCTGTGAACATTTGGCTGCAAGTTTTTGTTAGAATACGTGTTTTCAGTTCTTTCAGGTGTCCACCTAGGAATGAAATTGCTGGGTCACGGTAATTATGTTTAACCGAGGCGCTGCCACACTGGTTTCTGGTGCTGCTGTGCCGTTCATTTTACATTCCCACCGGGAACGTGTGAGGGTTTCAGTTTCCATCCTTGCCAACACATGCTACTTTCCGTTTGTTTGCCATGCTAGTGAATTTGAAGTGGCATCTCATTATGGGTTTGGTTTGAATTTTCCTAACGACTAATGAAATGAATATCTTTGTGTATTTGTTGGCCATTTCTCGTTTTTTTTAATTGCCAAGTAATATTGCATTTTATGTATGTACTTCCCACATTTATATATCCATTCATCAGTTGATGGGCATTGGGTTGTTTCCGCTTTTTGGCTACTATGAATAATGTAGCCAAGAATATTTGTGTAGGGGTTTTTGTGTGGATGTATTCATTTATCTTGGGTATATCTGTAGGAGTGGAATTGCTGGGTCATAAAACTGTGGTTAATATTTTGAGGAACCGACAAACTATTTTCCAAACTGGCTGTGCTGTTTTACCTACAGTGTATGAAGATTCCAGTTTCTTCCCATCCTTGCTCTTGTTTTTTTTTTTTTTCTTACAGCCATGCTAGTGGGTATAAGTGGTATCTCATTGTGGTGGGTTTTTTTTCTTTTATAGTTTATTTATTTATTTGAGAGAGGGAGAAAATGAGAAAGCGGGAGCATGAAAGGAGGGCGGGTTGGAGGGAGAAGCAGACTCCCCGCTGAGCAGGGAGTCTGATGAGGGACTCCATCCCAGGACTTCAGGAGCATGACCTGAGCTGAAGGCAGTCGCTCAACCAACTGAGCCACTCACGTGCCCCCTCTTTGTGGTTTTGATTTGCATTTCCCTGCTGACTCATTCAGCATCTTTCCTGTGCTTCTTGGCCTTTCATGTATTTTTGGAGAACTGTTTGTTAAAGTCCTTTGCCCATTTTAAAATAGGGTTGTTTTTGTATTATTGGGTTGTAAGAGTTCTTTATATATTGGATACAAATTCCTTATATTTATAAATAGTCTCATTTCTATGGATTGTGTTTTCGTATTTTTGTTGGTACTGTTTGTAGTAGAAAAGCTTTTAATTTTTTTTTAAATCTTTTTTTTTTTTTAAGATTTTATTTATTTATTTGACAGACAGAGATCACAGGTAGGCAGAGAGGAAGGGAAGCAGACTCCCTGCTGAGCAGAGAGCCCGATGCGGGGCTCGATCCCAGGACCCTGGGATCATGACCTGAGCCGAAGGCAGAGGCTTTAACCCACTGAGCCACCCAGGCGCCCCGAAAAGCTTTTAATTTTGATGTAGTCCCAACTTTGTTTGCTTGGTTGGTTGCTTGTGCTTTTTTTTTTTTAAGATTTTATTTATTTATTTATTTGACAGAGATTGCAAGTAGGCAGAGAGGCAGGCAGAGAGAGGAGGAAGCAG
>NW_019154122.1:4109769-4115663 GCF_002288905.1 Enhydra lutris kenyoni
TGTGCTTTTTTTTTTTTTTAAGATTTTATTTATTTATTTATTTGACAGAGATTGCAAGTAGGCAGAGAGGCAGGCAGAGAGAGGAGGAAGCAGGCTCCCCGCTGAGCAGAGAGCCTGATGCGGGGCTCAATCCCAGGACCCTGGGATCATGACCTGAGCCGAAGGCAGAGGCCTTAACCCACTGAGCCACCCAGGCGCCCCGGTTGCTTGTGCTTTTGAGACCGTGCATAATCTGAGGTCCCAGCAAATCTTACCTGTATACCTTTTTTCTTTCTTTCTTTCTTTGACAGACAGAGATCACAAGTAGGCAGAGAGGCAGGCAGAGAGAGAGGAGGAAGCAGGCTCCCCACCGAGCAGAGAGCCCAATGCGGGGCTCGATCCCAGGACTCTGGGATCATGACCTGAGCCAAAGTCAGAGGCTTTAACCCACTGAGCCACCCAGGTGCCCATGTATGCCTTTTTTCAATATACTTTTTTATACTTTATATACACAACTATTCTGAGATTCCAGAGCTGAAGAGGTGTTTAGTTTTTCTCAAAGAGTAAATGACTCAAGACTATTTACATTTCTGAAACTATTTAGTAAAATCATGGTAAAAGCAACCTGTATTAAATTGTATACCCACAGAGTTCTACAAATATTATGTATCTTAATTCTTAAAAGAGTTTTTGCTTAACAATGAGGGTAACAGTTAAGTAAGTTCCTTGGAGTAAATTGGTTGGAAAGAGATGTGCATTTTTCATATTGATCCATGTTGCTGAATTACCGATCAGAAAGATGGCTCCACTTTACGGTTCTACTGTATAAGAATGTCTTGTTTCCTCATACCATCGCCAACACAATATGGGGGGTGGTGAGGCATAGGGAGAGAGAATTTTTCTTTTCTTTTTTTAAGATTTTAGTTATCAGAGAGAGAGCTCTTGAGCATGGGCACAAGTAGGGGGAGCAGCAGGCAGAGGGAGAAGCAGGCTCCCCGCTGAGCAAGGAGCCTGTTGCAGGGCTCTGTCTCAGGACTCTAGAGATCGCGACCTGAGCTGAAATCGAGTCTCAGTCTTGACTGAGTGACCCACCCAGGTGCCCCTTAATCATACTTTTTGATCAGATAGGTCTCATATGTTAATTTGTTTCTTTTTGTGATAGTTAAAATTTTCATAGGAAAATTTCAGTCTAGACTAACTTCTACCCATGTATATAGGAGTAAGATGTCTATTTTGTTCTCATTAGAGAAACAGTACCAATGACTTATGAAATTAGAGCATTGCAGAAATGTAAATGCATTCTAGAAGGTCAGTATGATGCCCATTGACTTCTCATAGCTCTAGTCCATAGTTCTAGTCCTCCTTTGTGAGGGCTGCGGGGCCTCACTCTGAAGCTTTCTTCATCCAGCTGTTTTTTAAAAATTCTCCTTTATTTATTTACTTATTTATTAAAGATTATTTGTTTGACAGAGCACAAGTAGGTAGATAGGCAGGGAGAGGGAGAAGTATGCTCCCTGTGGAGCAGGGAGCCCGATGTGGGGCTCGATCCTAGGACTCTGGGATCACGACCTGAGCTGAAGGCAGACGCTCAGTGACTGAGCTCCCCAGGCTGTTCTTCATTGATGAAGTTCAGTGGCAACTCCTTCTCAGTTGGTTCATGTTTCCTCACTTTAGTAGTATGGTCCCTTGTGCTTTGCTAACTTGCCCTGACCCTCAGTGCAAGTTAGGGGACCTGCTTTTTAATAAAAAAAAAAAAAAAAATTTTTTTTTTTCAAAGATTTATTTATTTGAGAGTGTCCTGTGTGCAGAGGGAGGGGCAGAGGAAGAGGGAGAACCTCCATCGGACTCCCCTACTGTGAGAACCCGATGCCCCGCACCTCGCCGTTCGGGGGTCTCCATCCCTCAACTTAGATCAAGACCTGAGCCCAAACCAAGAGTCATTAGCTCAACTGGTTGAGCCACCTGGGTGCCCTTTAATGCAAATTTTAAACATACATAGTAAGCAGAGAGGAGGATGGTATCATAAATCGCCCCCTTACCCAGCTTTAATGGTTGTTGACTGATGAACAATCTCTTGTTTTATTTGCATTGCATGTTCTTTTATTACTTAACACAAATTTAATCTAAAAATTGCCAATTTTATGCATCTTACTGGTTTAAATAGGTGTTTTGTGTTCCATGAAACTTGTGTCCTTATCTGTTCTGGTTCATGGTTAAGTATTTTTTTGCTGCCAAGCATTTTAACACTTAGAGAATACTTTGTCCTTAATTTTTGTGCAAAGTCAAAGCCCCTCAATCTCAGGCTAACTAACCATTGTTAAAATAGTATATTGTTGGGGCACTTGGGTGGCTCAGTGGGCTAAGCCGCTGCCTTAGGCTCGGGTCATGATCTCAGGGTTCTGGCATCAGGCTCTCTGCACTGCGGGGAGCCGGCTTCCCCCTCCCTCTCTCTGCCTGCCTCTCTGCCTACTTGTGATCTCTGTCTTCTGTCAAATAAATAAATAAAAACGTTTAAAAAAAAAGTATATATATATATTTTTTTCCTTTCTGTGTCTTTTAAATTCAAATATTTGAGTGTCTGCTGTATATCTTACTGGAGTAAATATTCATTCTTTTTTTTTTTTTTTTTTTTTTTTTTTTGTCAGAGAGAGAGGGAGAGAGAGCAAGCACAGGCAGACAGAATGGCAGGCAGAGGCAGAGGGAGAAGCAGGCTCCCCGCCAAGCAAGGAGCCCGATGTGGGACTCGATCCCAGGACGCTGGGATCACGACCTGAGCCGAAGGCAGCTGCTTAACCAACTGAGCCACCCAGGCGTCCCAAATATTCATTCTTTTATTCAACAGATAATTTTGGCACCTATTGTAGACTTGGTGTAGTATTCTAGAATGGCTCTGAGATAACACCCCAGAAGATGAAGTTGCTCCCTTCATGTGCCATGTATTTTACAGATAAGGCAGAATAGAGTCAGTGTAATTGTTATTTTAGAAAAATAGGGGAGAAATGTCACACTACATACTTTCTGTAATTTTTTTAAGGTTTTATTTATTTATTTGACAGGGAGAGATCACAAGTCGGCAGAGAGGCAGGCAGAGGGAGAGGGGAAGCAGGCTCCCTGCTGAGCAGAGAGGCCAAGTCGGGGCTCGATCCCAGGACCCTGGGATCATGACCTGAGCTGAAGGCAGAGGCTTTAACCCACTGAGCCACCTAGGCACCTCTCTGTAATTTGTTTTGATTTTATAACACCTTTTTATTTGATAACACCTAGAAAATTTACTTTACTCTTTTAATAGGCATGTAATATTTCATGGTGTCGAGGCTGATGTGTTAACTGTTCAGCAGTTCCCTGTTGGTGGACCTCCGGGTTCTCAGTTTTTGATACCGTACAGAAAATGCTTCTGTGACCATCCCTCTTGTATGTATCTTGGTTGAGTGAATGTTTTTACTTAGGTTGCTGGATGAGAAAGAGAAAAAGGGCATGATGACCATTTAAAATTTTGATAGGTGGTAAAGGGTCATACTGTTGAATACTCGATTCTAGAGTCACCCTATTTCCCACCTTCCCACCCCAGACATTCTTATTTCAAACACCTACTTTAATAGTGAAAGCATGTTATTATCCTATGCCTTTTTTTTTTTTTTGCTAGTACCATTGAGCATCTTTTTATATATGTTGGCCATTTGTATTTCTACTGTGAATTGTGTGTCCTTGATTGTTGATCATTTTCTTACTGATTTTCAAGAGCTTTTTGAATACTTCTGCTGAAGATCCTTTTTTCCTAATTTTTTTTGACTTTGGTTTTTTTTTTTTTTCCCTTTTGGTACATTAAAGATTATTTATTCATTTATTTATTTGACAGAGAGAGAGAGAGAGAGAGAGAGGGAACACAAGCAGGGGGAGTGGGAGACGGAGAAGCAGGCACCTCGATGAGTAGGCAGCCCGATGTGGGGCTCAATTCCGGGACCCTGGGATCATGACCTGAGCTGAAGGCAGACGCTTAACGACTGAGCCACCCAGGTGCCCCTCCTTTTGGTACATTAAAACTCATTTTTATGTGGTCAAATTTGTCAGTATTTTTCTTTATGGTTTCAGGATTTCCCGATTCCAAGATTGTAGAAATGTTCACACATATTTTTAGTATTGATGGTTTCATTTTATGTATTAAATCTTTGTCCTTTACAGTTTAATTTGATTTAGAGAGTGAGATTAGAATCCAGCTTTCTTTGACGTTTTAGCCAAATGGCTACTCAATTTTCTTAAACCATATATTGAATAATCTAGTCATCCCTCACTAGTTAAAAAGGCCACTTTTATTATATGACAAATTATTATATGTACTTGGGTTTATTTCTTTTATTTATTTCTACTTTTTGTTTCCCTTATTAATTTGATTCATCTCTGTATTATGACCACAGTTCCAATTACTTAATACTTTAAAAATACCTGATAAGGTTAGACCCTTCTTAATTCCTCATAGTTTTTCTAATGTTCCTTTTTTTTTTTTTTTTAAGATTTTGTTTATTTATTTGACACTGAGAGAGAGAGAGAGAGAGAGAGAGAGAGAGAACACAAGCAAGGGGAGCAGCAGGCAGAGAGAGAGGGAGAGGCAGGCTCCCCGCTGAGTAGAGAGCCCGATGCGGGGCTCGATCCCAGAACCCTGAGATCATGACCTGAGCCCAAGGCAGAGGCTTAACCCACTGAGCCACCCAAGCGCCCCTCTAGTGTTCTTATTTAACTAAAATTTATTTTTTTACATACAGAAAAGTATACCAATCATAAACATTACACAGGGAAAATGATCACAAGGTAACATAACTATGTATCTACCACCAAGGTTAAAATGTTGCTAGCATCCCAGAGGACACCCATCTTTCCTTTACTGCCTCTTACTGGTCATTAACATCTTCCTCCTCAAAAGTAACCATTACCCTTACTTTGGACACCACAGATTATGTTGCCTATTTTGAACTTTGTATACAATTAATTATACATTGTAGTTCATTCTGGCTTCATTTGCTCTCACAGTATGATTTGTCCACATTGTGGGTAGCAGTAGCGGGTTCATTTTTAAAGCTGTGCAGTATTCCATTGTGTTACAGTATAACTTGATCCTTTCTGGTGGTGACGGTCTTTTGGAATTTTTCCAGAATTTGGCTGTTAGGAATAAAGTTGTGGTAAGCATTCTTGTATGTATCTTTTGATAACCTATACATACACTTTCTCCCCATATATATACGTTTTTGATAAAAGAGGACTTGCTGGGTCATAAATGTTTATTTAGCTTATTAGATAATGACAGACTGTTTTCCAAAATGATTATATCACAATATACTCTCCTGAGTACTGTATGAGAGAGTTCATTTTCTACATGTCCTCACCATAATCTGTTTAATCTTAGCCATTATGATGGATGTGTCATGGTTATCTCCTTATGGTTTAATTCGCATTTCTCAGTTGACCAATGAAATTGACCTTTTCATATTCTACTATTTACATATCCTCCAGTGGGGTGCTTGTTTAATTTTTTAAGCCTCGTTGAAATTTTTAAAAATTTTTTATTTTTATTTTTTAAAGATTTTATTTATTTATTTGACCGACAGAGATCACAAGTAGGCAGAGGCAGGCAGAGAGAGAGAGGGAGGCAGGGTCCCTGCTGAGCAGACAGCCCGATGTGGGGCACGATCCTAGGACCCCAGGATCATGACCTGAGCCGAAGGCAGTGGCTTAACCCACTGAGCCACCCACCAGAGGCTTCAACCCACTGGGCCACCCAGGTACCCCTTAAATTTCTTTTTTAAAGATTTTTAAGTAATCTCTACACCCAGCATAGGGCTCAACTTAGAAACCTGATCAAAAGTCTTGCTGCACTGACTGAGCCAACCAGGAGCCCCGTCTTATTCTCTTTTTTTTTTTTTTTT
>NW_019154122.1:4115763-4321511 GCF_002288905.1 Enhydra lutris kenyoni
TGAAGGCAGCGGCTTAACCCACTGAGCCACCCAGGCGCCCCCGTCTTATTCTCTTAACAGCATCTTTTGATGAACAGGAGTATTAATTTCTGTATAGTCCAGTTTAGCAATATTTTCTTTTCTTTTTTTTTTTTTTAAAGATTTTATTTATTTATTTGACAGTGATCACAAGTAGGCAGAGAGGCAGGCAGAGAGAGAGGGGGAAGCAGGCTCCCCGCTGAGCAGAGAGCCCGATGCAGGGCTTAATCCCAGGACCCCGAGATCATGGCCTGAGCCAAAGGCAGTGGCTTAACCCACTGAGCCACCCAGGCACCCCAAATTTCCAAATTGTAATGGTTAAATAAGCCTATTCACATAGGAAAAGACTTTTGACTTGCCAATTAGCACCTCTTCTACCTCCCAGTGTTTTTCTTTGAATACCAGTTTGAGGAATATCCTATTAGAAACTAGATTCATAGTATTTCTGAGTTGGCTCACTTCTTAAATCCCTTTTGCTTTGCTAATCCCTTTCTCTAATAGAAATTTGAATTTCAGGCCAACTGATTTAATATGCTAATTACAAGAGTTTTGGGTGTATTGATCATTTTTATACATTGCAGTTTTTGAATCTCAATTTAGTGGGGCATAACTTTTGAGGTTTGGAAAAAGGAAGATGTTTCTACTTTTGGTAGTTGGCAGAGCCTCAAAGGTTGATTTGATTCTGAAACTTAAAAAATAGGGGCGCCTGGGTGGCTCAGTGGGTTAAGCCGCTGCCTTCGGCTCAGGTCATGATCCCAGGTCCTGGGTTCAAGCCCCGCATCAGGCTTTCTGCTCGGCGGGGAGCCTGCTTCCTCCTCTCTCTCTGCCTGCCTCTCTGCCTACTTGTGATTTCTCTCTGTCAAATAAATAAATAAAATCTTGAAAAAAAAATGAAACTTAAAAAATATATATTTAAATTTTTTATATATCCAATAAACTATTTAAAGGATTGTCAACACTTTAGGACAACTTCCATCCATGGTGTTTAATGTAAGGTTGGTGTTGAATTGTATTGCCTTTGTCAGTTGCTGCTCAAACTTTTTTTTTGCCTAAGACTTCAGTATGTATTTCAGAGAAATCCTAGAAGAGGGACATAAGTGCCAAGGGACCTGTTTGTGGCTCTTTTGTTTTTATTTTTGCTTATATCTTGCATGTCTAATACCTGAGAATTTGGTACAGTGCCATGAACAAAAACATGTACAATTTTCCGTCATTAGAACCTAGAGTTCAGATTATCTTATTTTTCCTTTATTTTCACTGCATCAAGAAAACAGGTGCTTTAGTAACTTAAGTAAAAGTTTCCTCTTCAATAAAAATGTAAAGTAAAATAATTTTATGTGATTAGTTGATAGTCATCTAGTTTATTTAATTTTATTTTTTTTTTAAGATTTTATTTATTTATTTTACAGACAGAGATCACAAGTAGGCAGAGTGGCAGGCAGAGAGAGAGGAGGAGGAAGCAGGCTCCCTGCTGAGCAGAGAGCCCGATGCGGGGCTAGATCCCAGGACCCTGGGATCACGACCTGAGCCTAAAGCAGAGGCCTTTAACCCACTGAGCCACCTGGGCGCCCCTGATAGTCATCTAATTTAAATAGGAAAATGATTTACATTTTTATTTGTATATATTTTGTTAGGAAAATGGTTTTGTGTACATTGAGAATGTACATTGCCACAGGTCCCCACATCATCCCATCAGATTATTTCAGTGTTTCTTTATGTACATAAAAACAAACATTTTCTTACCTCCCCCTTCCTACACGAGGTAGCATGCTGCATACACTGTTCTATACCTATAGACATTTTTACACCAGTAGTTAAAAGCTTCCTAGTTTTTTTTTTTTTTTAAGAAGTCAAAAGCTTTAAACAATTGAGGTAAAAATATACACATTGAAATGTTCCTGTTCATTCAGATTTTTTCAGTAGACTTTATTTTTGTATTTTGTATTTAGGTGTGTCTGGTTGTTTTGTTTTGTTCTTAAGTAGGCTCTGTGCCTGATGTGGGGCATGAACTCCCAACCCCAAGATCAAGAGTCACGTGTTCTACTGACTGAGCCAGCCAGATGTCCCCAAGACTTTATTTTTTATTTTTAAAGATTTTATTTATTTGTCAGAGAGATGGAGTACAGGCAGGCATAGGCAGAGGGAGAAGCAGGCTCCCTGCGGAGCAAAGAGCCCAATGCGGGACTCGATCCCAGGACCCTGAGATCATGACCTGAGCCAAAGGCAGCCGCTTAACCGACTGAGCCACCCAGGCATCCCAAGACTTTATTTCTTAGAGAAGTTTTAGGGTCACAGTAACATTGAGTAGAAGTATAGAGATTTCCCATGTACCTCCTGTCCTAACACATGCCTGCTCTCCCACTATCAGTGTTCCCCACCAGAGGTTTACGTTTGTTTTTAAGATCTATTTATTTTAGAGAGAGAGGGAGGGAGAGAGCCAGCCCACCCGAATGGTGTTGGGGGAGCAACAGAGGGGGAGGGAATCTAAGCAGACTCCCTGCTAAGGTTATGACCCAAGCCGAAATCAAGAGTTGGACACTCAGCAGACTGAGTCATGAAGGCACCCCTGGAGGGTTACACTTGTTAAGTCAATGGACCTCCCTTCCCACCTCATTGTCACCCAATGTCTGTCGTTTGGTTTTTTAAATTTTAGGTTGGTGGTTTTTTCTCCCAACACTTTATTTAATTATTTGTTTATCTGTTTAATTATTTGTTTATTTAAAGTAATTTCCCAGCCCAGTGTGGGGCTCAAACTCACAACCCCAAGATCAGGATCGCATGGCCTACCCACTGACCAGCCCGGTGCCCCAGTTTTGTTTTGCTTTTAATCCTGGGGAGGAAGTGGCATTTGGTACTCTTCCATTCTTTCCTGCTGGATATTTTTTTGTTTTATTTAAATTCCAGTTAGTTAACATACAGTGTAATAATAGTTTCAGGTGCCCCATACAGTGAAATAAATGTACTCCTTAATCCCCATTATCTATTAAACCCATCCCCCCACCCCTTTCCTTTCTGGTAACTTTCACAGTGTCTGTAGTTTACATCAGGGTTTTCTTTTTGGTGGTGTGTATGGTCTGTGGGTTTGGGCAAGTGGATAAAGACATACATCCACTATTACAGTATCATATGGAATAATTTCACTGGTTAAAAGTCCTCTGCTCTGCCTGTTCATCCTTCCTGACATCCTCCAACTATACTTTTTACTCTCCATTGTTTTGCTTTTTCCAAAATGTAATGTAGTTAGAAATAGTACATAATCGTTTCATACTGATTTCTTTGAATTAATAGTATTCAGTTAAGCTTTTTTTCATGGCTTGGTAGCTCATTTCTTTTTAGTGCCATATAGTATTTCACTGGCTGTATTATAGTTTATCTGTTCTTTATCCCCTAATTAAGAATTTCTTAGTTACTTCAGAGTTTTGCCAATTAAATGTACAGCTGCTTTGTAAATATTTGTGGGAAGGCTTTGTGTGGATGTTTTCCATCCCTTTGGATACATACCTAGGAGCACAATGAGCATGATTGTTGTTTGGTATCCGAGTATATATATCTATATATCTATATGTGTATATATATATATATTTTTTTTTTTTTAAGATTTTATTTATTTATTTGACAGAGATCACAAGCAGGCAGAGAAGCAGGCAGAGGGGGAGGGGGAAGCAGGCTCCCTGCCGAGCAGAGAGCCTGATGTGAGGCTTGATCCCAGGACACTGGGATCATGACCAGAGCCGAAGGCAGAGGCTTAAACCCACTGAGCCACCCAGGCGCCCTGGTATACAAATATATTTAATTTTTTTTTTTTAACATGAAGCATTTTATTGTATGCTGCTGCCAGTGTGTATAAAATAATTTTCCGAAAATTCAGAGAGGTAGAGATTAAGGACTGACAAAAGTAGAAGTGTATATATACATATATGTGCATATATATATGGCAGGTGTTAGAAGGATTAGCTTTTTTAATAATTTTTTTTTAAAGGGGAAGATTCCACTGGGTGTGGTACATGAACCATGAATTCTGGAACACTGAAAAGAAATAAAATAAAGGGGAAGATGCTTTATTTATTTTGAAGGATTTTCTTTATTTGTCAGAGAGAGAGAGAGAGAGAAGCAGGCTCCCCACTGAGCAAGGAGCCCCACGTGGAACCCAATCCCAGGACCCTGGGACCATGACCTAAGCTGAAGGCAGATGCTTAACGGATGGAGCCACCCAGGCACCCTTGACAGTGTTTTAATAGTTAATTTGCTTTGGGGATTTTTTTGTAACCTACTCTATGAAATGGAAAACTTTGGATGAAAATGCTTATTTATTTAATTTTTAGAGGTTTTATTTATTTGTCAGAGAGAGCACACAAGCCGGGGAAGCTGCAGGCAGAGGAAGCAGCAGGCTCCCTGCCGAGCAAGGAGCCCCATGTGGGACTTGATCCCTGGCAGATGCTTCACTGAGCCACCAGGTGTCCTGAAAGTGCTTTTTTTTTAAATACTGCCAAATGTTTTGTTTTTCTTTTTTTCTTTTTTTTTTTAGATTATTTATTTATTTATTTGACAGACAGAGATCATAAGTAGGCAGAGAGGCAGGCAGAGAGAGAGGAGGGAGCAGGCTCCCCGCTGAGCAGAGAGCCTGATATGGGGCTCGATTCCAGGACCCTGGGATCATGACCTGAATTGAAGGCAGAGGCTTTAACCCCCTGAGCCACTCAGGTGCCCCTAATAGT
This sequence comes from Enhydra lutris kenyoni, assembly GCF_002288905.1. NCBI lineage: Eukaryota > Metazoa > Chordata > Mammalia > Carnivora > Mustelidae > Enhydra > Enhydra lutris. Next base: position 4,120,497 of record NW_019154122.1, read on the forward strand.
GCCAAATGTTTTATAGCAAGCCTTCATCTTAGAAGGATGGAAGAAAGAAACTTTCGGTGAAAGTTCTCACCTCGAGACCCTCAAACGGAAAAGCTGCTATAGAGCCAGTCATCCACCCTTAGAATGGTAACTGCACTTTACAAAACATGGTAAGCCAGGATCCTCATACCTTATCTGTCCTGTTTGCTATGGGCTGGTTTGGATCCTTTTGGCCAGAAATCAGAATTTCAAATGAAATCAGGTTGTTAAGTGAATGAACATTTTACGAAATTCTAGATGTGAGTATCCTCAAAACATTTATTTGTGATTTCCATTTTTCTTTTAAAAGATTTTAAATGCAGCTGCATTCATAAAAACCTGATTTCATTTTTCCCCTCACCACACAAAAACTGAACAGTGATAAGTGCTGTTGATTTGACCTCTTATCTGGTCCAGCATCTTACATTTCCCATCCTCACTTCTGATCTCTTCTATTATTACCGCACCCCATTTAAATTCTCTCATTGGTCTTTCTCTCTCTTAAACACACACACACACACACACACACACACACACACACACACACACAGAGTCAGGACTTATAATTAAAAAAAATAGCCTTAGAGGCTTAAAACTTGTCTTACTAAGAAGCAGGAAGAGCTTTATAAGAATGGTGTTTATTGACAATGCAAAACTTGTGGAATCTTCAGGTGATTCTTAGAAGGCACTGTGGTTGAGAAGAAAATTAGAGGATCTTTCTGCAGTGAAAATCTGATTCTTTTCTTTTTTTTAAAGATGTTATTTAGTGAGAGCGAGAGAGAGAGACAGAGAGATAGATAGATAGCAGGAGAGAGCATGAGTGAGGAGGAGAGGGAGAAGCAATTTCCCTGCAAGCAGGGAGCCTGACGTGGGGCTCTATCCCCGGATCCTGGGACTGTGACCCAGTCCAAAGGCAGACATGTAACCGACTGAGCTGCCCAGGCGCCCCACAATTAGTTTTATTTTCGGAAACCTTAAACTGGCTCCTTCTTGCTTGCTGGATGAAGTCCAAGCTCTTCTCTCAGTTTGCGGTCTTCTGCGAGCGGGGCCCCTGACTTCTGCAGCCTCCTTGGCCTTCCGCCTTCCTCTCGGCAAAGCCACCAGCTGTGCTGAGCTGCCAGGGCAGGAGGACCTCCTTCGGTCTTGAAGCGTGGCAGGGGAGCCAGCATCGATTTCCTCTAGCTTGCTCTCCCCGCCTTCGGGTCCGTGAGTTGTCTGCCCAGAATGCTCTTTAGTTCGTGGCCCACGTGGGCTGAGTTCCTGAGTGCCCTTGGAGACTTTCACCTTCACAGGACTGCCTCCCGTCCTGTGGGATCTCCGCTTCGGGGTCCCATGCTTGATGCCACCACTGCATTTATGTCTCGGAAGCTCTCCTTTTACTTGTCACCTCCTGGGCCGTGAGCCCTTGTTTGATGCCTAGGATGTGGTCTTTCATTTCATCGTTCTCTAGCCCGATGATTATCTGGGCATCTCTGTGGGACAGAATGTGTCACCCTGTGAAGTCTAGTTGCTTTTATGAGATGGTAGGTTTGGGTTATAGAAAATGATAGTGTTTACTGTTAACTCCTGTTGTGTCGTGACCTGTCTAGTGGCCATTTATTGTTGGCGGTTTGAAACCGCCGTGCAGCCGCTCTCTGAGCGTCCAGACTGGCCCTAGTCCCTTGTTTACATTAACTTCTGCTCTCACTGGAGGTCAGAGAAGCAGAATGGTCGTACCGCTGCATGTATTACTCACATGTTTTATAGACATGAGTTTCTAAGGGGATTCAGAGTAACTATGAATGACCAGAATGTAAAGTATCTGTCAAAATTTGCTGATTTGGTGTTCCTGGAATTTGTCATAACTAAGAACTGGGGTATATATGGTTTCAGGCTGTCTTTTATTTGCTTTGGTTTTTTTTTTTTTTTCTTTATTTTAAGTAAACTATTATCCCACACATGAGCCTCATACTACCAACCTGCGATCAAGAGTCATGTGCTCTACCGTCTGAGAGAGCCAAGGACCCCAGAGGCTGGTTTTTTAAAATACTGATTGATCAGTCTGTCTGAACATTGAATGCTAGAAATTCCCCCTCTAACCACTAATTGAGCTGCATCTCACAATTTTTGGTACATTCTATTTCAAAGTATTTTCTAATTTCCCTTGTGATTACTTTTTTCAAAAACTTTTTTTTTTTCTTTAAGATTTTATTTATTTATTTGACTCACAGAAAGAGATCACAAGTAGGCACAGAGTAGGGGGGCAAACAGGCTCCCCGCTGAGCAGAGAGCCAGATGCAGGGCTTGATCCCAGGACCCTGAGATCATGACCTGAGCCGAAGGCAGAGGCCCAACCCACTGAGCCACCCAGGCACCCCTCAAAAACTGTTTAAAAAAAAACATTAAAACATCACTCCTTCCCCTTGGAAAACTTAGAGTCGTAATGGATAACTTTGTATCCTGTTTATTTAGAATTCTGTCTGGAACAAGGTCACAAGTCTCAGATTATTGTCGGAAAAGAGTTGTAATGGCTGCGTAGTATTCCATCACGGCACTCTGCTGCCTCCCCTTTAACATTGTCCCTGTGGTTGGGCAGGTAGCTTGTTTGGAAACAGTTTTCTGTTGTAAACAACACTGGTGACTTTCCTGTGATTGGGCAAGTAGCTTGTGTCTAAATAGTGATGATTATCTTTGAAAGTGTTTGTTGACATCTGTGCTTAGGATGCATTCTTGAAAATGGTAGTTCTGGGTCGAAGGATGTGAGGGCCAGTAAGTCTTATACGTGTAATCAGATTGTTTTTCAGAAGGTTTGTGATGCATTAGTCGAAGTTTCTCGGTGTAGTCCGATCTTCACTTGAAGCAGGGAAGGAAGTTAGCAAGCCTGGGCAGTCTGTGTGAAGTGATGTTCCTAAGAGCTAAGGAACTAAAAGATTATGAGGAACAGCAAAGGAATAGCTATTTTATTTTATTTTATTTTATTTTATTTTATTTTATTTATTTTTTTTTAAGATTTTTTATTTATTTGACAGAGAGAGAGAGATCACAAGTAGGCAGAGAGGCAGGCAGAGAGAGAGGGGGAAGCAGGCTCCCCGCTGAGCAGAGAGCCCGATGTGGGGCTCGATCCCAGGACCCTGAGATCATGACCTGAGCCGAAAGCAGAGGCTTAACCCACTGAGCCACCCAGGTGCCCCAGGAATAGCTATTTTAAATGACTGCTGGGGTTGGAGTCAAATAATTTTTTTTTTTCAGCTGCATAACAATTATGAAATCACTGGCTGTAAATTTTTTCCATTTTGTTGGAAGATACTCTTAAATGACAGATCCTTGGAGATCTGTCAGAACAGCTCAAACTTTGATCTCTTACTATGTTTAGTATGAGAGAAAGTCAGTGGTTTGTACCCAAGATACCTATCCTGTTGTTTTTCCAGTCCCCAGCCAAACAGTTTTTGATTTATGGAAAGTTATTTTCATTCTTTACAGCTTTGGGCATCACTGCAGGACCCCCCCCCCCAAGCTTTTCTAAAAATATTTTGTTTATTTATTTATTTGCCGAGCACAGGCAGGGGGAGGGGCAGAGGGAGAGGAAGAAGCAGGCTCCCGGTTGAGCCAGGGATCCCGAGGGGCTTGATCTCAGGCCCTGGGATCATGGACTGAGCCTAAGACAGACATTTAACTGATTGAGCTACCCAGGCGCCCCCTTCTTCCCTTCTTTCCCCCACCATCTAAGGGGTCCCCAGGTCCTGTTGATTTTCTCTCATTGATAAACTTGAATTCAGCTTTCTTGCATTCTCATTGCCGCTAAACTGGTTGAGGACGTCATCCTCCACTGGGACTGCTGCCAAGGTGTTTTGCTGGCGAGTCGTGTCCCAGCTGCTTAGCGTGTCATACCAAACATTTTGGAACCTGTCCCTTGTCTACCACTTCAGCCGCTTGGTGTTCTTCTATCACACGGTTCTGGAAAAAGTACCCATTGGGATTCATCGTTGTTTCATTACCACAGTGTTGTGTATTCTGTGAATATATGCCCAGGAGTAGAATTATTGAAGGAAAATGCTGGTGTCATTTAATATTTTGAGCCATTTTCATGTTTTTCCAAAGGCGTGTGTTTTGTTATTCAGCACATTGGCAGTGAGTGCACAATGGCTCTCACTTTACCTTGGTTCGTCACTGGGGAGTTTTTGCTGATTGGATAAGAGAAGATCTCTTTCATGACTGTTTTAACTTTGCATTTCTTTGGATTGGAGTGTTTTCCCTGTGTTTGTTAACTAGTCCTGTAAGAAAGTTTAGAGGAGGAGACAGCCACTTTAAGAATTAGGTCCAGAGGGGTGCCTGGGTTTCGAAGTCGTTGGGTGTCTGCCTTAGGCTTGGGTCATTATCCCAGTCCTGGAATTGAGCTCTGCATGGGGCGAGCTCCCTGCTCGGTGGGAAGCCTGCTTCTCCTTCTCCCCCTCCCCCTGCTTGTGTTACCTCTCTTGCTCTCTCTCTCTCTCTCTGTCAAATAAATAAAATCTTTAAAAAAGAAAAGAAAAAGGCCCGAGAGAGACTGAAGTGGCTTTTTTGAAGTGTTGGTAATAGGAAAAACTTTAGTTGATATTTGTTACTCCTCGACACAGGTGATATGAACTTGGAACTAGCATAGCCATAAGAAAAATGGCTCAGTTAAGAAATTTCAAGAGGTGGGCGCCTGGGTGGCTCAGTCGTTAAGCTTCTGCCTTCGGCTCAGGTCATGATCCCAGGGTCCTGGGGCTGAGCCCCACATTGGGCTCCCTGCTCAGCGGGAAGCCTGCTTCTCCCTCTCCCACTCCCCCTGCTTGTGTTCCCTCTCTTGCTGTCCTCTCTCTGTCAAATAAAATCTTTAAAAAAATATTTTCAGGAGGGTTTTTTTGTTTTTAAAATTCAGGGAAGTTTAAACAAGTAAGTCATGGATAAGGCAGGGACATAGGTGGGCCAGGGAGTGTGTCTGGAACCTCCCATCTGTTTCTGCTTCTCGTGCAAATCAGCATGTTGATTGCTTCCTAGACAGCTGAGTTTCCCAAGTCCCACACCATCCAGAAGTGTCTCCTGCCACCTAAGAGGTACTAATGTTGTTTCTCCCCACATCCCTCGCTTTGAAAGATCTTGTGAGATTTTTGTGTTTCGGTGACAGATCGGGGCTGCATCTTAGCAGCTCTTGCTAGTGTAGCCGGGGGGGGGGGGGGGGGGGGGGGGGGGGGGCGGGCAAGAGTGCCTGGCTCCGGGGTTCCCAGACAGACCGGGCTTGGGCACTCACCACTGACAAAATGCAAAGGCAGAGACACAGTGGTGGTGAAACGGGAAAGGAATTTATTTTAGTGAGGCCAGCATCGGGAAGATGGGGGACTAGGGTCTCAGAGACTGTCTACCACATACCAAAAATACTTCCAGATTTATATAAGGAAAATGTGAGGCAGAGATTGCTGGGTACCTGCAGGTGGGTAATGAAGGTGAAGTCCATTGTCATGAGTGAGGTTTTGCTGGCCTTGGGAAGTTCTTATTCCTTGGGTGAGAGAATGGGGCTCATGGGGGATGCTTTGCCCCTGAGATCTTTTGCCTGAGATAAAGAGATAAGATGGAAAGGATTTCCCAATTATAAAGTTCAGGGTCAAAATGGAGGTAGTTGAAGTCCTTTTCTAGAACCACGGGACCTGAGGAAGTTTGTTCTCAGAAAAAGGGCCTAAAGGGCCTATAGGGCAGGGGTAGATGAGAGAGGAAACTTGGCACATACAATAAATAACACAGTAGTAGGCATCTGCCACATAAAACAAACACTTTTTTTTTTTTTTTTAAGATTTTATTTATTTACTTGTGAGAGAGAGCATGAGAGGGGAGAGGGTCAGAGGGAGAAGCAGACTCCCTGCTGAGCAGGGAGCCCAATGCCGGACTCAATCCCGAGACTCCAGGATCATGACCTGAGCCGAAGGCTGTCATTTAACCAATGGAGCCATCCAGGCCCCCACCCCCTTTTTAAAATCTCTAGACCTAGTCTGGGGCTCGAACCCACAGCCTGAGATCAAATTTCATGCTCTGCCGACTGAGCCAGCCAGGCGGCCCTTCTTAAACCAACCAATGTAGAAGTGTAAATGAGATGAGAGAGTAGGCCAGAGCCAAGGGAAGAACCAGGCTGATTGCTCTTCGGGCTTGGTTGTTGTGATTTGGTTCTCTGATCGCCCTGTAGGTAGAAGGAAGGATTTCTGGGAAGAAGACTTGTGGGGAGTGGGTAGAAGATACAGTTTGTTACAAGGTTGTAGAAGTTTCTATTTCAGAGAAGCTGAGTGGCATCACTTCATCAGATTAAATCAGGGACACTTGTGATGTGTAAAAAGAGTTACTTGATTTCTAAGCAGTAGTTTCTTTGGCCAAGTAGGTGATATAAATGGGTCAAGCTGGCTTGGGTAAACAGGTTGTCTTTCTATGCAGACATGTGTGCCTGTCCTTTATCTTAGAACACTTAGCCTTCTTGATTTCTTTTTACACTTTGACAGAAATAAGTGTGCAGAAACACTTTTCTGCTATTAGAAAACTGGTACAAACATGATGAGAAATGATACCTGACAGCCATGGCTACTCCTCCCGTCAATAAAGTGACGTTCAGGACACTGGAGAGTGATGAATGGGAGAGGTTCTCTTCTGTAGGGTGTCTTGCTTCTGTGTTGGTGTTCTCCTCTGTTGGTTAAGTTGGCTTGGGAGTTATAGCTTGAAATTAGAAATGTTTTCATGATTTATGCCTCTTGAGTAGATTCTGTGCTTCTCCAAACAAGAGAACAAACAAAATGCTGGGCTCCTGTGCAGAAGGCTTAGCCACTGTGTGGAAGGCTTTAATCCATTAGCTTAAATGCTTTTATTGCACAGCACTGCCATTGGCTCTTACCTGAAGTGTGGCTCTAGAGACCTGTAATGCATGGGTTCTGCCTGGGGCTGGTGCCTTATCCCTGCTTCATCTCATCTACACGGTGATGGTGTTCTAGCTGACCGAACACTTAATTGAGTAATATTTGGCCGGCAATTAATTTAGGAAGACGTGTGCAAACAAAAAACAATGCCAGCACTCTAGAGGCAATTAATGAAATTGCTTTCAACTTCTCACATCAGTTTTGGAAGTTTTTTCAAAGTTAAACCCTGTTTTATGGAATTTTTAGGCCGTAGCTGGATCCAACTTGGACCAAGTTGAGTGTACAAGATTTGGGGTTGGTAGGGGGCAGTGGGGACAAGGAGAGAGTACTTTTTTTTTTTTTTTTTTTAAGTTCAGAATGACCAGAGAGAGAGAGACTGGGAGAGAGAAGGAAGGGTGTTTAGCCTGGAGAGATAGGTAGATGTAGTTGATTCTGGAGGCAAATGAAGGTGTTTTTTAAAAATTATTTTCAGTAAATTCTGTGCCCAAGATGGGGCTCAACCTCATGTCCCCGAGATCAGGAGTCACACGCTTCTCTGACTGAGCCAGCCAGGCACCCCAGAGAGCCTACTTTCATGTTTCTCTTTTGCTTTTGGGAACAGGAGAGTAAAATCCAAATGGTTCCACAAGAACCATCTTCTGAGGGGCTCCTGGGTGGCTCAGTGTGTTAAGCCTCTGCCTTCAGCTCAAGTCATGATCCCAGGGTCTTGGGATTGAGTCCCATGGGCATCAGGCTCCCTGCTGGGCGGGGAGCCTGCTTCTCCCTCTCCCTGTGCTGCTCCCCCTGCTTGTGCTCTCTCTCTCTCTGTCAAATAAAGAAATAAAATCTTTAAAAAAAAAAAAAAACCATCTTCTGAGAATGTGTGGGTGGAAGCCATAGGAGAGTGCTGCTTGTCCCCACAGCCAAATCCTGTGAAAAAGTCTTAGCACTTTCCTGTTCAAGAGCAGAAGGAACAAAGGAGATTTGACATTTCAGAAAGCAGATTTGAAAGAATGAGTACCTACTGGTATTGAGAGGTATGTTTTTACTCCAGCTGGCAGTACTGTCTTTTCCATCGTAAGGAACCTGAGTTCAGTGCTGCTATCTGTCTTTTTCATTTATTTATTTTTTATTTTTTTTACTTGTCAGCATAAGCAGGTTGGGGGGGAGCTTGGGAGAGGTAGAGGGAGAGGCAGGCTCCCTGACGAGCAAGGAGCCCAACAGGGCACTCCATCCCAGGACCCCAAGATCATGACCCAGGTTGAAGGCAGATACTTAACCAACTGAGCCACTCAGGCATCCCTAGCTGCCATTTTCTTGTTAAAAGAATCTTCTTAGTAAATCCTTACCCTGCTTCAAGGAAAAGATTGTAGGTTACTCTCCTGATTCTGAATCCTGTTTTTTGTTTTGTTTGTTTCTTTGTATCTTCTTTCGCTAGAAGAGAAAAATTATTTTTGTCCAAAGAAGAATGATTTTTTAAAAAGATTTTATTTATTTGACATAGAGATCAAAAGTAGGCAGAGAGAGAGAAGGGAAGCAGGCTCCCTTCTGAGCAGAGAGCATAATGCGGGGCTCGATCCCAGGACCCTGAGATCATGACCTGAGCCAAAGGGAGAGGCTCAGTCCACTGAGCCACTCGGGTGCTCCTATCAGTTCATTCTTGATGGACATTGATGATGTTTCCAGTCTTTCACTGCTATCCATAAAGCTTTAGCTAAGCTTCTGAAGCATTCAGAACGTATAGATCTTTTGTGGCAAAAGAAAATCCAAGCTTGTGTGCTGCAGCCAGTTCTCTCTTTAGTCTTTTTCAATCTGAAAGGACCGTTCAGTCTTCATTTCATGACATTGATGTTTTTGGAATGTAGAAAGCTCATCAAGGTGGGTTTGTGTGATGCTGCCTCATGATTAGATTGAGGCTGTTACGTCGGCGGACCATCACACAAGTGAACTCCGTCCAGGGTTTGTGTGATGCTGCCTCATGATTAGATTGAGGCTGTTACGTCGGCCGGACCATCACACAAGTGAACTCCGTCCATCATAGCAGCAGGGACTCACCACTATAACTGATCTTTTGTTGAAGTGTTGGCCAGCTCTCTTCACTGAAAGTTACTGTCTTTCCTTTCATAATTCATGGACCTCCTGTGCTAAGATACTTTGAGACTATGTAGATATTTCATTACTCCCCTACATTCCACTCGACAGTCTTGCCTCTGCTAGCATCCATCGATGATGCTTGCTTGATTCTTGCATTAATCTGATGGATGCCTAATGCTGGTTTTCTAATTTTCTTCTACTTTGACAGTTGACTTTTTTCTCTAAGGAAGGACTTTCCCATTCCCCATTCATCCATTTCACTGTGAGTTCCTGTTTACTCAGTAGATCATAATCCTATCATTAATTTGCCTCTCATTGTTTCTGATTTTGCCACAGAGAGTCCCCCTCAAACTGTCCTTTAAACGTGTCCCCCATCATCGTGTGAGTACATCCTTATGTGGGGGGCATAGCAAGATAGATGTTCCATGTTCATCTGTCCAGCCAGCATGGAATCAGCTGTTTTTCCCAGGAGCCCTGGGTTCTTTGAGTGGGGCATACTTAGAAATAAAGGCCTGGTTGCTAGGAGTGCTCACACAATTGCTTATACACCCTCAGCTGATAAAAGGCCATTAATTACATTTAAATTTTAGACAACAAATATTTTTATTTTCTTCAATAGCAATCTTTTTTTTTTTTTTTAAATCAGAGAGAGAGGCACACAAGCATGGGGAGTGGCCGGCAGAGAGAGAAGCAGGCTCCCTGCTGACCAAGGAGCCTGATGTGGGGCTGGATCCCAGGACGCTGGGATCATGACCTGAGCCAAAGGTAGCCACTTAACTGATGGAGCCACCCAGGCATCCCAAGCAATGTTTTCTTTTGTTTTTTTTTTTTTAAGATTGTATTTATTTATTCATGAGACAGAAAGACAGAAGGAGCATAGAGAGGGACAGAGGCAGAGGGAGAAGCAGACAGGGAACCGGATGTGACTCCAGGATCATGACCTGAGCCAAAAGCAGACCTTTACCCTACTGAGCCATGGAGGCGCCCTTCGACAAATATTTTTTGATATAAATTTATTATTTATCTGAAATTCAAGTAACTACTGTTCTGTGGTTTATCTGGCAACCCTAGTCTACCTGCAAGTTTAGGTTTATGTCTGTTACTCCTGACCCAGTACTACAGGCTTCATTTTCTTCTTCCTCTCTTTTTCTTTGTAACTTTCTTTCTTTTTTTTTTTTTTTTAAGATTTTATTTTTTTATTTGACAGAAATCACAATTGGGCGGAGAGGCAGGCAGAGGCTGCGAGGAAGGGAAGCAGGCTCCCTGCTGAGCAGAGAGCCTGATGCGGGGCTCGATCCCAGGATCCTGGGATCATGACCTGAGCCGAAGGCAGCGGCTTTAACCCACTGAGCCACCCAGGCGCCCCATCTCTTTGTAACTTTCTGAACCTTGGTTTCCTTTATCCCCAATATATTTCCTTATTTGTTTAAATATAGAATATAAGGAAATTGGTTTTTTAGATTGTTATGAAAAGGAAGTCATTAAGTTTTGGTATTTCTACCTTTTATCTTTAGCCTGAGGATACTACTACGAGAGCTTGCTAGTAACTGCATTCAGGTTCCTTGGGTTAGTTCCTCACCCTCCTTCCCTTCATTGTGGATACGTTATTTAATTGAAATGTGTTTGTGTTGGATTTAGGGTCCCCCTCCCCATCCTTATGTGTGTGTGTGTGTGTGTGTGTGTGTGTACACGTGTGTCACATTCACAGAGGCCCCCCAGTTCAGCAGTGTATGGAACAGTATATTCAGAAAAGTGTCATACACCCCTCCAGTTTTTACCCTCATCCCCACTCGTGTTCGGAAGGTAACCACTTCTATTGGCCTATGGCTTAACCTTTTGGCTTCATTGTGTTCAGATGAGCAGATATACGTGTATTTTCTTTTTTTTTTCTTTTTTAAAGAGTTTATTTATTTGACAGAGAGAGATCACAAGGAGGCAGAGAGGCAGGCAGAGAGAGGAAGGGAAGCAGGCTCCTCACTCAGCAGAGAGCCCGATGTGGGGCTCGATCCCAGGACCCTGGGATCATGACCCGAGCTGAAGGCAGAGGCTTTAACCCACTGAGCCACCCAGGCACCCCTACACGTGTATTTTCTTATTCCCCCATCTTTCTTACACAAGAAATAGCATACTATAGATAATGTTTTGCGCGTTGCTCCCTTAATCATACATCCTAAAACGGACTCTACATCCATCGTAGAGGTTTGTACTGTGGTTTTCCTGTTCCGGTCTCCTAGGACTCTGTGGGGCCAAGGTACCATGTCCCCTGTCGGCTCCTTCAGCTTTCCAGTGTCTTCACAGCTACAAACAGTGCTGTAATGAGTAACCGAGGTGTTATTTGTGCAGATTTATCTGCACTCTCAGAGGTGTATCTTCAGGGTAAATTCTTAGAAATGAATTTCCTGGGTTTAAAGGAAGCTATGTGTGTAGTTTCGTTAGAGATTGCAAAAGTCCTTTCCCTGAAAGTCCGGCCAGTTTGAATTCTCTCAGCAGTAAATGAGTTTTTTTTTCCCACAGCCTCACAGATTGAACTTGGTGTTTCATCTTCTCTGTTCTCCTCATTTTATAGATGAGAAATAGATGAAATCTGGTATGCCATTATAGCTTTAATCCACATGTTTCTTATGGAACTATGGCATTTCTTAATCAAATAATCATTTTTTTGTAGACGAAACTGCAAAGGAAATCCGAATTGCTTGGTTGGCATTGGCGAGCATATTTGGTTAGGAGAAATAGATGAAAATAGTTTCCATAACATTGATGATCCCAACTGTGAGAGGAGAAAAAAGGTAAGCCATCCTTTTTTAAGTGATCACTATGGGGTATTTCTCTGGGTTTTTGTTGTTTTGTTTCGCATCTGTAATCAGAAACTATTACTGGTTTGGGGGAGCCCATTGCAGCTTGAGGATAAGCAGTGGAACTTAAACTGCTTGAATTGGGACAGTTCTTAATGGTAATTTTTAAGTCAGGTGGCCATGTAATCCAGCAAGCCTTCAGAGGATGGTTGTAGTTTAAATGCTGATTCTGCGGGGCGGGGGGGGACGACAAATGCTGATTCTGTGTTGGTTTTCATATTGTGCGTTTTATTTTGAACTTGTTTTTATTTATTTATTTATTTTTTTAATATTTTATTTATTTATTTGACAGAGATCACAAGTAGGCAGAGAGGCAGACAGAGAGAGAGAGAAGCAGGCTCTTGGCCGAGCAGAGAGCCCGATGCGGGACTCGATCCCAGGACCCTGAGATCATGACCTGAGTCGAAGGCAGCGGCTTAACCCACTGAGCCACCCAGGCGCCCCTTGAACTTGTTTTGAAATGTCTCTTTAGGGGCGCCTGGGTGGCTCAGTGGGTTAAAGCCTCTGCTTTCGGCTCAGGTCATGATCCCAGGGTCCTGGGATTGAGCCCGTATCGGGCTCTCTGCTTAGCAGGGAGCCTGCTTCCTCCTCTCTCTCTGCCTGCCTCTCTACCTGCTTGTGATCTCTGTCTGTCAAATAAATAAATAAAATCTTTAAAAAAAAAAAAAGAGTCTCTTTAAAGGAAGTGGTAAATCAAGTAAACAAGCTCCCATAGTGCTATTATTACCATGCTTTCTTGGGGGGGGGGGGGGTTTTTTTTTTTTTTTTTTAAATAAGATTTTATTTATTTATTTATTTGACACAGAGAAAGAGATCATAAGTAGGCAGAGAGGCAGACAGAGAAAGAGAGAGATGCAGGCTCCCTGCTGAGCAGAGAGCCCGATGCGGGGCTCGATCCCAAAACCCTGAGATCATGACCTGGGCCGAACGTAGAAGCTTAACCCACTGAGCTACCCAGGCACCCCTTGGGCTTGTATTTTTATATATTGTATGTGTAACCAGTAGTTTTACTTTTTAAAAATACACATTAAGATTTTCTAAGCAAAAAGCCTGGTGTTCACAGTATAGCTATATAGATATTTCGTGTATTAAAAAGAATGATTCTTTTTAAGTTCAGGAATCTGCAGTTTTTGGAAAAAGTTGTATGTAGCCAGTTCCCCCTGCTCCCTTTCTCCCTGATCTATATGATAGAAAGGAACTTTTGTGGACATTTTACTTTGTCGTTGTCCTAATGTTGACAGTTTATAATTATAGCAAATGAATACCCTATGTACACAGGTTCAGAACGGATCTGGCCTGGAGCCTGTCGTTTTAATTTTAGATATAAGGGGCCAGAGAAGACCAGAAGACCAGGGATGAGCTGTCCTATGTCTTCTCCACTCCTGTAGGCAACTTAGATGGGGCTTTCATGAAAGTACCTGTGGCCAAGAGAGCCTTATGTGGTTATGCCATGTTGGTTGGTGGTGGTAACAGATTTTTTTATCTGAAATTTAAAAAATAATTCCTCTTGTACTTTTTTTGTGTAAAGGGAAATTGATTTTGTAATTGCAAATTTTGTATTTTTGTAGAACTCATTTGTGGGCCTCACTAACCTTGGCGCTACGTGTTACGTCAACACATTTCTTCAAGTATGGTTTCTCAACTTGGAGCTGCGGCAAGCACTATACTTGTGTCCAAGTACCTGTAACGACTACATGATGGGAGATGGTATCCAAGAAGAGAAAGGTTAGTGGGGTGGGTGTGGGGCTGGCTTCCTTCACAGCGTGTTGCCAGCTAGAACTCTTTGCAAACTCAGGAAACTAACTTCTGAGGACTTGTTATGTGCCGGGCATGGTAGGCGGTCCTTCGTAAACATTGTCAGGATTCAGAATGTTCCTTTTTTTCTGTAAATTTATTATTTAGGCAGTGAAATGGCTCATATTCAAGTGAAGGAAATCCATTTGATTATTCTTCTAGATTACATCTACAGTTTCTCCATGTAATACACCGTGATTGTTGCCCATTAATTTGTAGCGATTGATAAAAATCAAGTCAGTAAAGCAGACAGCATTACTCTTTTCCCTAGCTTGGGAGACTTATAACCACAAGCAATCTTTTGTCCTGATTCCCAAATACACCAGCTTCATTGATACCCTCTAAATTTAAGGTTGAATTTACTAACCTTGGCAAAATCAGTCACCAATAGCAGCTACAGTCATTTAGGGTTTTTTTGTTTTGTTTTGTTTTTGACTCAGAGACAGAAAGATCACAAGTAGGCAGAGAGGCAGGGAGAGGGAGAAGCAGGCCTCCTGCTGAGCAGAGAGCCCGATGTGGGGCCCGATCCCAGGACCCTGAGCCACCCAGGTGCCCCCATTTAGGGTTTTTAGACAGAATCAGTTTCAAACTTCCTACTGGAATTATTTAGTTTATTTCATGTACAGTATGTGGATGATTATTCCTGATCGATACTATTTTCTATTTAGAGATGGACTACTAGAGGCTTTAAGATGGAACTTTCATGGAACAGACCAGATTTTTCTCCTTCTCAAAGCTGGGGGTTGGAGGGCAGTGTATGTCTGAGATTACATAGGTCTGAGAGCTCCAAGTTGGGAACTTCGACTCTTGCTCCCACCTGTAAATCTTGTGCTGTGTTTTATGTGATCTCGTTTGGGCACATGCTCATGTCTTTGACTCTGAGAGGGAATAGAGGATTTGTAAGCCTGGTATCTTCTGGCAGCCTTGCACACAATGGGTATTGCTTTAGAGTCTTGGTCCTTGTTAACAGTAATCTTTGCTACAAAACACAGTGCTTAAGGGGCAACCTGGCTGGCTCAGTTGGTAGAGCATGCGATTCTTGATCTCAAGGTTGTTGAGTTAGATCCCCACGTTGGGCATGGAGCCTACTTAAAATAAGAATAAAAAAAAAACCCACAGGGCTTAAAAAAATTCTTTTCCCACCCCTCCCTTACAAATTCTTAAGATTATTTCCCCAAAGCTTTATTTTTATAGTTCTGAATATTTAAATTTAGATTAATAGTGTATTAAGTATTTAAAGTAATATTATATATAAAGGATGGTTAATGTAAAATGGTTCTTTTTTATTTTTAGCATTATCTTGCTAAAGAATAAATTTACCAGTGAGATGACCGTTTCATAACAAGTGAAAACTAAATTTCTATTTTATAAAATGATGTGTCATGGCCTCTTTTGGGTATTGTGGCTTTAACATTATCCTAAAAAAAAAATGTGTGGGTTTTGTTTTGTTTTGTTTTTAATTTCTAAGTACAAAAATTTTTATATTTTACCAGAGTTGTTCCTCACCTGTTCTCTGATGAGAGTGTACATTTCTGCTGCTATTTTAATAGGCACGGTAAAAGGAGTGCAAAGGCTTTGTGTTGGATATGATGGGATCTGGGTTCTGCTTCTAGTTTAGTCACTCCCTTATTTTACAGATAGGAAAGCCCGGGGCACCTGGAGGGGTGTGCAGTTGGTCAAGCTTCTGCCTCTTGGTTTTTGCTCAGGTTGTGATCTCAGGCTCATGAGATCAAGCCCCACATCAGTTTCCATGCTTAGCTTGAAGTCAGCTTGAGATTCTCTCCCCCACCCCTCTGCCCCTCCTGCCCATGCTCCGTCTCTCTCACTTTCTCTAAAATCTTTTTTTTTTTTTTTTTTTTAAGGAAAGCTAGCAGAGGAGAAGTTACTTTATTATTTTTTAATTTTGAGAGTGAGAACATGCAAGAGTAGAGAGAGGAGCAGGGAGAGAGAAAGGCTCTCAGGCAGACTTCATGCTAAGTGCAGAGCCAGCCTCGGGGCTCAATCTTAGGACCCCAAGAGCCAAAATCAAGAGTTGTAGCCTCAACCAACTAAGCCACTCAGGTGTCCCAGAAGAGGAGTTACTTTGGAATTAATAAGTATGAAGTATCTAACCTGTAAGATAAGAGAGTTGGAGTAGGCCTAAACTTACCTGAATACCTTTCAGTGGACTGCAAAGCCTTTTTGCACCCCAGAAAGTAAGATTTTTGCATATGTTTTATAAATGAAATGTTGACTTCCTGAAAGTCACAGTTGGTAGTAAAGAGATAAACCATTCAGAGTCCAAATAGGAGACAAAAAGGACACAGTAATTTGAACAGAAAGAATAAGGAATTATTACTGTTTTATACATCTATATTAAGGGTTTTTCATGGTGAATTCGTATTTCGATTTCGCCAGCTGGACTCAGTTTAGATGATCCTGATGTTGTTGGCAACATCCAGAGCATCACAGTGAGGAGCCAGCTGAACATACGCTGCCTTACCTGCATCAGACCTGATCATGGTGTTGACCTTGGCCACATCAGTGTCGGAGAGCTTCTTCCTGGCCTGTTTGATCTGGTGCTTGTTGGTCTTGACCTCCACAGTGAACACAAGTGTGGTGTTCTCTTCTGTTTTCTTCATGGCTGACTCAGTAGTCGGGGGAACTTGATGGCATAGCGATCAAGCTCGCTTCTCCTGGGGGCGCTCTTTCGAGGGTATTTAGGCTGCCTTCAGAGATGCTGTGTCTTGGGTCATTGGAATGTGTGTGACATGCAGATCTTCTTTTTTTGTGTGACTTTGGACACCTTTCAGCGTCGCTTTCTTGGCCTCAAAGCCTTTACTTTGGCTTGCTTTGGCTTTGGGAGGGGCAGGAGCTTCCTTCTTAGCCTTATTATTGTTAAGTGGTCTCTGCACCCACTGTGGGGCTTGAACTCTGAGATGGGCATATGCCCTACTGACTGAGCCAGCCAGGTGACCTGATTTGTTTTTATATCCTACAAGATAGACTTTAATTTTTAAAACATACATATATTATTGGGAGGCTTTTGGGAAGGGTTTTTTTTTTTTTTTAATTACAGTTGACAATCTGTCAGGTGTACAGCATAGTGATTTAACAATTATATATGTTATGAAATATTCACCAAGAATAGGAAATTAGAGTAATGGGGGGAGTGGTCAGTAAGAATTAAGAGGACTTGAAAAACTATAGGACTAGCAGATGTAGGGAACAGCCACTACCCTCGGGGCAAAAATGCACACCCCAGGAGGACTCTTCACTCACACACACACACACACACACACACACACACACACACCCTCCCCCACCCCCACCCCCGGCCTGAAATCTGGACCTCTGGAGAGTGCCCTGTGCCGGCTCACTAGATGCCTGAGAAGGTGCCGAGCTGCTTCCTCAGTAGGGACCCCGACTTCAAACTGTCTACAGGGAAATCCAGGGCCTCAGAAACCTCTGTTAAGTCGTCTAAGAGGGTGCCTAAGAGGTCATTCACATGGTGGTTTTTCAAGAGGAGGTGCCTCACGGGAGGCGGCCTACGGTGGCAGCTGCCAGGGGAGGCGCTGCAGGGCGCTGCCCAGCAGGGTTGGCTGCAGGAGCCTGGTGGGGCAGGCACGACTGGACCCTCCAGTGCCCTCTGCTGGCAGGACTTAACCTTGCGTGGGCTGGCGAAGGAGAGATGTTGGCCTGGCTGATCCGTGTTATCACAGAGCGGGCAGAGCAGGGTAGTGACTGCACAGAAGATGATGCTCAAGTCTTTGGGGGCTCTTGAGATCCACTTTTCCTATTTAAGATACTTTCCCGGCTCAATAAAACTTGCCACTCTAAAATTCTAGCATTTTAAAATGCATCATTATATTCATTCCAGTTTGAATCCTGTCACTTGCTTAATTCATGGCAAGTTTACATTAATGAGATTATATTAAAATTTTGGCCATCTTATGTGAATGGTAAATACAGTCTGTGGTTTTCATATTGGACTGAACATTTCAGTGGTGATTTGACACTAGAAAACTATGGTCGTGGTTGCTGTTGTGATGTACATGTAACTCTTGCCTTTAGGGGATGTGGGTAGCCACGGTGGCTTCCTGACTTCCAAACAGATGTGATTACTAATTTGTTTCTATTAAATTCTTAGAACTATCTTAAAACACTAATATTCTATAAAGGTAAGGGTGCTTAATTATGTTTTCATGTAAAGAAGTACATATTTTAAAGAAAAGTAGCACTTTGCTAAAAACAACATAATTTTTTCAATAGATTATGAGCCTCAGACAATTTGTGAGCATCTTCAGTATTTGTTTGCCTTGTTGCAAAACAGTAACAGACGATACATCGATCCATCGGGATTTGTTAAAGCCTTGGGCTTGGACACAGGGCAACAGCAGGTAAGAACCTTTAAATTCTATACTTTTAAAAGGTTTATTTATTTATTTGTGAAAAAGAGAGCATAGTTGGGGGTGAGAGGCAGAGGGAAAAGGAAAGCGAGAGAATCCTCAGACAGACTGCCCACTGAAAGTGGAGCCCGATTGGGGGCCAGATTGCGCGGCCCTGAGATCATGACCTGAGCCGAAATCAAGAGCCAGACACGCTTAACTGACTGAGCCACCCGGGTGCCCCAGAACCTTTTAAGTTTTTTTAAATATAAAAAGGTACCTAAGCCTTCTTTAGAATGTTTGTAGGAGGAAGTGAAGTAAAATGCTTTTTAAATTTTTTTTAAATTAATTTATTTATTTGAGAGAGTGGGCACACAAGCAGGCAGAGTGGCAGGCAGAGGGAGAAGCAGGCTCCCCGACGAGCAAGGAGCCCGATATGGGACTCGATCCCAGGACGCTGAGATCATAACCTGAGCCAAAGGCAGCCGCTTAACCAACTGAGCCACCCAGGCGTCCCGTAAAATGCTTCTTAAAAATTAACTTTTTCCTTTTCTTTTTTAAAGATTTTATTTATTTGAGAGAGAGATCATGAGAGGGGAGAGGGTCAGAAGGAGAAGCAGACTCCTCACTGAGAAGGTAGTCCAATGTGGGACTCGATCTTGGGACTCCAGGATCATACTTGAGTTGAAGGCAGTCCTTCAACCAACTGAGCCACCCAGGCGCCTCCCCAAAATTAACTTTTTTCTATTTTGAATTAGAGCATTTATTTAACTGTCCAGCATGTTACCCATTTACCTTGGTCCTATTTCTGACAACTCATATGTGGGTACAAACCAATTCAGTCCTTATTTGAAGATGCGAAATTGAAAACGCGAACATTCTCGCTTATCGCTGTTTGTATCCGAAGTTGAAAAGCAAGGTACGATTTTTCTTTTTACTAACCCAAACTTGTGTTGTAGGATGCCCAAGAATTTTCAAAGCTCTTTATGTCTCTGTTGGAAGACACTCTGTCTAAACAAAAGAATCCAGATGTGCGGAACATTGTCCAGCAGCAGTTCTGTGGAGAATATGCTTACGTAACCGTGTAAGTGTGGGGCAGCTTTCCCACGGCGCGTTGTCTTCGGAGACGGTTACTCACACGTTATCTCATTTTCAGTTCAGTTCCAAGTTATGGCTTTCATGGGCCAGCATGGGGCCAGTAATATTTGTAGTGTAATTCATTTTCATGGGAACATATAAACAGCGGACATGCAAAAGTGCAGTTGAATCCGTTCAGATGTCGAGCGCCCCGTGTGATTGAGCTCTCACCACGTACCGGATGGTGATGCTGTGCACTCAGAGACAGTGGAGCCAGCAGGGTACTGAGAGTGAACGTAAAATGCCTCTTGAAATTGTTCCTAATCATAAACTACATGCCTCACCAATCACTTCCCATTTTTTATTTTTAATATATAGTGGAAATAATTTCCATGAACGAAAATCGAGGGAAAATAAATGCTTCCCAGAGTTTTAGAGTGTGATATAATGGAACTTCATTGTTTTTCTACTCTGATCTTAATTTTACCGCTCTGTTTTATTACAGTTGCAATCAGTGTGGCAGAGAGTCTAAGCTTTTATCAAAGTTTTATGAACTGGAGTTAAATATCCAAGGCCACAAGCAGTTAACAGATTGCATCTCAGAATTTTTGAAGGTATTCGAACTTTGGCGTATATGTTGTTTCTGCTCATTAACCATTAAATACTATTCTGAATGTGTTTTTTGATTTAATGGGTAAATTCTTTAATAGCCTTTTTCATATATGAAGTGTCTCTGTTTCTGTAATGATCTAGAAGAAACTAAATTTTAAAGTGCTGAAGCAGGCTGTGTGTTAAAATCATTTGGGGATCTTTCAGTTATTTTACATGTAAAGTTCTGTGTTAAAACTTGGGCGATTAGGGGTGGTGGAGTGTTTGAGGAAATCTGAGCTCTATAATCATCCAGTTAAATTGCCTTTTCATTTAAGGAGAACTACAAGGTGTGGAATGCATTTTTTAATTTTATTTATTTATTTATTTATTTATTTTTAAACATCACTCTGGTCATTCTTCAGCCCCTCCACTCTGGATTTGTTCTTGCTGTGTATGTAGATGCATGTGGAGGGACGGGAGTGGCTCCCTTTCCTTCTGAGTTGGGAAAGCTGCTTGGGGAAACCGTTGTTACCAAGTGAGAACAAGCACATGGTATAATAGACAAGCTTACGCTATAGCTTCTTTTCTTAAGATATTTTTGTGCCTTTCTTCCTTTCTTAGCACAGCTCTTAGCCTACTTCAGATCCTTACTGAATTCATTCAGCTAGTTACTGGTTGAGTGCTTAACTGCACACTGATTTGGTATTTGGGGATAATCCTAGTGGGCAAAACCGAAAACTTTAGCCTTGTAATGTCGGTGGTGTGAGGACTGGGGACGACAGTAAAATATGTAGTGTGTTACCTAGAGTAAGTAATATGGAGAAAAATCTGGGAAGGGGACGGAGGATGTGGTAGGGATGAGAGTGGGGTTGGTTGCTGTTAGTAATAAAATGATTGAAGGTGAAGGAGTGAGCCATGGAGGAAATGGGCAGAAGTGCAGAGCTTGAAACAACAAAGTGCCTGGTGGTTTGAGGAACAACAAGGTCACTATGGCTGAAGTGGAAAAGCAAGGGGAGAAGGATGTTGTAGAGGTAACTGAGGATCATGTCCAGTAGAGCCTGGTGGGCCTTGGCCAGAGACTTGACTTTGAGTGTGGTGAGATGCCATCGGGGCATAGTAAACCTAGAATTGTGATCTGTTTGAAAAGGACAGAACTGGGTACTGTCTTGTTTGGATTTTCGATATATTTTCAAAGTGGAGCTGATAGTTTGCTGACTGGACCTGGAGAGAAAGGAAGGAGTCAAGGATTACTAAGTTTTGGCCTGAGTGCCAGGTAGGATGGAGTTGCCAAAATTGCTCTGGGAAGTGCTGTGGGAGGAATAGGCTAGGGAGAGGGATTGGGAGTTTACTTTGGGGTGTGTTAGATTTGAGGCATATGGTTCAGGGTTTTGGGGGCTGGTTAAAATCAGGATTGAGAGACGAGGACCAAAGACCGAGTCTTTGGACGTTCAGACACAGGGACTCAGGGAGGTAGGAGGAGCTGGCAAATGATGCTGAGCAGAAGGACCGGCCAGTAAGTTAAGAGGACACAACAGGAAAAATTTAAAAAGAAACCACCAAGCTATACCACTGAATTTCCTGAGGCCTTTTAAATTTATCTCATCAGCATGATTCAGCAATTTTAATTATGTATGTGACTCGTGTGTGTGTGTGTGTGTGTGTGTGTGTGTGTGTGTGTGTGTATGATTTTGTATATATGATATATGTAGTTCTGTATTCTGGTGCCCATATGTAATTTCCACTATTTTCCACTGTTATTAATTTGGTTGCATCAAGTGCTTATGATTTTTTATTTTTGAGAAGTACTTTTAAAAATCAGACATTTGGGAAAGAGCCCCAACAATTTTAAATCACCGTATGCAAGTTAATATCACTTCTAAGTAGTGCCTTCTAACTTGGGTGTCTTTCACTACTTACAGTGTCTCAATCTTCAACAGGTTGCGAGGGCTGTTATTTAAAATGAAATTATGCTGTACATCAGAGATTTGATCACTTAAAAAAAAGCTTTCTGTCTTCTAATTTTTTTTTAAGTAATGTCTTATTTCTGATCAGGAAGAAAAATTAGAGGGAGACAATCGATACTTTTGTGAAAACTGTCAAAGTAAACAGAATGCCACAAGGAAGATCAGGCTCCTGAGCCTTCCCTGCACCCTGAACTTACAGCTGATGCGTTTTGTCTTCGACAGGTAAATATGTATGAGGAGCAGTGTTTGCTGCTCGTCGTGGACTAATGTGTACAGATTTTACCATAGACAGATAATAGCCTTTCCAATTTGAAACTCTAGATTTGGGAATGACAGTTGTAGTTGGGACCTGCCCTTTTGAAATGCCAGTAATGCCTGGTTTTATCACAAAATTCTTAAGGAAGCCAGCCATATCTGAGGAAGAACTAGGAAAGTAGGAAACCCTTATTTTTACTCTATTAATGATTAAACACTGCAAAGGAAAACAAACATAGGTAAGAACTGAATTATCTTGATGTCTGTATTTTTGAAAAAGAACTAGAGTAAATTTCTACTTATTACAATCTTCCAACCTGCCCAACCCCCATGGGAATATATCTTTGCGTAATTAAAGGAAATGTGCGCACACGCGCATTACTTCTATGGAGCGGGAGCATCTGTAGCTCTCTTGTGATTATATTAAAACTTCTGAAAGTAAGTTTGGAATCAACATTTTAAATTCATATTTTGAGCCTATTTTTTCCCCCACCAGTTATAAGACAGCATTATGTTACTTCTAATCGTACAAGTTTTTGAGCAGGATTGCTGAGTGCAACCTACTTAGGTCCATTGAGTTTATTAAAATAGCTGGTAGAGCTTATACATTGTTTTATGATTGTTTTAAATATAAATATAATTAGCTTTCCTCTTGGTTAGGCAAACTGGACATAAGAAAAAGCTGAATACCTACATTGGCTTCTCAGAAATTTTGGATATGGAGCCTTATGTGGAACATAAAGGTAATATTTTTACCAAGCAGTGATAATTATAATACCCAGAGACTGTAACTTGTGGTCAGCTTGTGATGCATACAGAATAGCATTTCATGACTATACTTTGCTAACCTCTGTCTGGAAATAAAGGCTTTTTAGGCGAGTCGAGATGTTACTTCCATTTTCCATGAGTGAGTACACCACAGGGATTACATGGTTCATCAATATCTACAAAAGAATAAAAAGGGGAGACGGTGTTTTACTCTCTGAACCCACGCAGGGTCCCTTAGTGTCAATACCATGTCTGTAATCCCTCATAAAATTAAGTCTGTCTGCGCTGCCTCCAGGTTTTTAAAAAATTTTATCAAAACCATTGGGTGGCATAATTCCAATATTGATGCTGTAATTCTCCTATCTGTGATGACTGATGAGTTCTAGGAAACTATGCTGTGACATAGTTTTGAGAAGAAGTAATTTACTGCCTTTTCCTTTTGGTGGTCATCAACTCACTCCACAGGATGGTACCTGAAAGAGAAAAGAATTTGGCCCTTTTGTTTCTCTTGCCCTGACTGGAAGGACTCTTCCCGTCCTTTCTCAGATCGATCTTACTATTTATTAAATTGCTAATATAGAAATTCTATCATAATTTTTATCTCTTGCCATAAAAAGCTTCTAGAGGCAACTTACAATAGAAACAAGCCCTAAAAACCTTTGAAAGATGCCATTGGGGAGGTTGGGGAATGAGCTTTAAAAACCTGTGTTTCATCAGTGCCGTAGTTTCAGATTTGCACCCGGTGGAGGAAGAAACCAGCTGGAGACTTTGCTCTTGGACTTGGTCATTGTTTTATTTGACTGAATGAACGTAACTGTAGTTCACCGTATGTAGTGATTTGCTTCCTGCCTACGTTGTTAGGTAATTGTTTGAAATTAGAGATGTCTGATAGCCTAGTGGTGTCTCAGGGGCCAGAAACATAGGTGTAAAATTAGCACTTTTCTTGACTCCACTGCATGACTTTGCATAGTTCTTATCGTTACTAAGCTTATTTTGTATTTGTCCAGTTTGTAGGGTAAGGAAGACCAGACGATTAGGAAGTAGACTTGGTAGGTCAAAAAACCTATAGAAATAGTTAAACTTAGTGTGGTGACTAAATGTAATAAGCTTTTTTTTTTTTTTTAAAGATTTTATTTATTTATTTGACAGAGAGAGAGAGAGAGATCACAGGTAGGCAGAGAGGCAGGCAGAGAGAGAGGAGGAAGCAGGCTCCCCGCTGAGCAGAGAGCCCGATTCGGGCCTCGATCCCAGGACCCTGAGATCATGACCTGAGCCGAAGGCAGAGGCTTTAACCCACTGAGCCACCCAGGTGCCCCTGTAATAAGCTTTTATTTTATTTTTGTTTTTAAATAATTTTTGAAAGATTTTATTTTTAGAGGGAGAGAGCTTTTGCGGGTTGGGAAGGGCAGAAAGGGAGGGAGAGAGAGACACGGGGTTCATTCCCAAAACCCTGAGATCATGACCTGAGCCAGAATCTTGAGTTGGACGCTCAACTGACTGAGCCACCCAGGCACCCTTAAGATTTTATTTTTGACTAAATCTCTATATCCAGTGTAGGGCAGAGAGCGTGATTCTTGTTCTCGGGGTCACGAGTTTCATTGGGTGTGGAGCCTACTTAATTAGAAACAAAAACAGGGCACCTGGGTGGCTCATTCGGTTAAGCATCTGCCTTCATCTCAGCTCATGATCCCCGGGGTCCTGGAATTGAGTCCCACATTGGGCTCCTTGCTCGAGAGGGAGCCTGCTTCCCCCTCTGCTTGTGCTCTCTGTCTCTCTTTGACAAATAAATAAATCTTTTAAAATAAAACTACCAGAGGGGCGCCTGGGTGGCTCAGTGGGTTAAAGCCTCTGCCTTCGGCTCAGGTCATGATCTCAGAGTCCTGGGATCGAGCCTCACATCGGGCTCTCGCTCAGCAGGGAGCCTGCTTCCTCCTCTCTCTCTGCCTGCCTCTCTGCCTACTTGTAATCTCTGTCAAATAAATAAAATCTTTAAAAAAAAAAAAAAATAAAACTACCAGAATTCTGAAGTTGTTAGTATAATGAATGGATGAGCATAAATTCAGGTGAACAGTGGTATCGTGGTATGAAAATGTCTGTGTTGTCTCTTGGTAATACAGTCGTGGTTACTGCTTCTATTTTTTTGGCTTATCGTGATCATTTAACTTAGGAAATACTATGAGGAACTCATATTGTCGGCGCTCTTTCCTACTTGTCTGCTTCAGTGGTCTTGTCTTCACCCTCTCACAACCACCCACAGGGTTGGGGGCGGGGGAGGCACACACTTCCTTGTCCTGCCGTTGTCTGCACCATATATGTTGCTCTACCCATTTATCCTACTTTTTATAATAAAATTTAATATATTCATAAGAGTCCAAAATACAAACATGCATGGCTTGCAGAATTCTTTCAAAGTGGACATCTGCGTGAGCAACATCCAGCTCAAGAAACAGAACTTTCCCATGAGCCCAAAGTCTCTTTTGTGCCCCTCCCAGTAACAGACCCTTCCCCCGCCCCTCCCCTATCATAGGCTCTAATCTGGCTTTTATGGCAGTCTCTTCTGTTACTTTTATTAATTTTATTTACTTGCTTGCTTGCTTGCTTTAATGTTTCACGATGTAAGTTTCCGTCCCTAAACATCATAGTTGAGTTTCCCTTTTTCCTCCTGGGATGGTGCTGGGTGACCCTAACCCAGGACAAAGTCTTGCACTGTCTCCCTCCTCTGCTCCATCATCTGGCTGATGGTTGAAGGTAGCTGGAGAAAAACACCATCCTAGCTATGTGTTTGCCTGCCTCTCAGACTTCTTATATTGAGGAATTTCAGATTTATACCAAAAAAATTGAATTCTGGTCTAGATCTTTTAACTGCATCAGTTAGTCCAGTTACCCTTAAAGTAAGTACTGATACTTCCTCTGATTCAAATCTGTGTCACTTTCTATGGTTTTCTTTTACTTGAATAGATTTTCAAGCTTCTCATTTCTTGAAACGTAGAAAGCCTAATTTCATAATCCCTGACTGATGTTGGAATTTTATGCAGCCTAATTTTTGCTGTCTGGGTGGGTTCTTTTAATGTTGCCGTGTTTCTTCTGTATTTGGTTATCTTCGATTGTGTGCTGGTTATTGCCCCTGGAGTTTTTTTTGCGGGGGGGGGGGTGGTGGTAAAGATTTTATTTGAACAAGAGGGAGTGAGAGCGAGAATGAGCAGTGGGCAGGTGCAGAGCTGGAGAGGGAGAAGTAGACTCCCTGCTGAGCAGGAAGCCCTGTGTGGCGCTCCGTCCCAGTACCTGAGCTGAAGGTAGATACCCAACCGACTGAGCCACCCAGGTGTCCATATCTGAGTATTTTTTTAAATTATTTTCAGCTAGGGTCGTCAGGTGGGTGTTAATCTGTGTTACTGAATCCCCCACTGAGCTAAAAGAATGCAGAGACTTTCTCCTTTTACTCAGCTGCTATAGTCCTGTGTTCCTAAAAGTGTGCAGCATGTTTGTTGAATGAGTGAGTGGCTCTGCCTTGTGACTCACTTCTTACAGTTTGAAGGAAGTTACACTGATGAAATCGTCAAGGATATATGCAAAGACTATTCTGCCAAAAAGGTAGTAATTATTGTTTAACTTTAATAAAATGCTACTGGTTTAAATGTCCAATATGGGAGTGGTTCGATGTATTAGACCTTATGATATGTTCCAGAAGAACATTTAAGGATGTGGAAAGATGTTAATGATTTGTTAGAAAAACCTGCGGGTTTCAGTATTAATAGGGCAATTAATAGTGTTAATTTATTATTACAGTATTAATAGTGGTTACGTCTATATTGTAGGGTTGCTAATGAATTTTTTATTTGGTTTCTGATTTTTAATGTGTAGAAGTGATGTTTTCCAGTACATATGTAATTTCCCCACTGTACCTAGTTAACAGATTTTTTTCAACTTGTATCTGGAAATGTCAGTATTCATTCTTTGCTGATATCTTGATGTATGGGTAAAGTCTTCTCTTGCATAAACCACATGCATAATATATAGGCTATGACTTGTGTTTGGTTATTTAAAGTGAAATGGGAATTTAAAAATACTTACAAAGAAATTTGAGCTCAGAATCATTGTAGATTTTTCATGTTTTCTCTCCTGGTTGTTTCCAGTTACCTGGGCCTGCACCTATTTTGACAGTAATTTTTCTTAATGACTTACCTTCAATGGTTCCTAAAACATTTTTCTTTTTCTCCTTCTTCTTCTTTTTCTTCTTTTTTTTTTGAATCAATAGCTTTTTAGTTTCACACTCCATCTCGTTAGTTTGTGTAAGTAATTTTGTGGCAAGAATAGGAACAGCATATAGCTCAGCTAGCTTGCAGAAGGGCAAGGCCTACAACAGAATAGCTTTGTAACCCTGACCTGGGTGCTCAGAACGTCAGAGCTTGCTTTCCATCTGTAAATTTTGCAGAGGAAATGGAGAGTTAATGCGGTAGCTGCTTAAGATGTGTTTACATTACTCTGTAAAACTGAATTTTTTAAATCTTAGGTGTCACGTTTTTGTTTTGTTTTGTTTTAGGTGACATGTTTTGAATTTTCTCAGATGTGTAAACAATTTTAATCATTACAATTCAGACTCGGGATATAAGAAGAAATACTGTCTTTCACTTTCTCCCTTTTTCTTTCTCCAGGTGGGTCCTATGTGTATGAACTCAGTGCAGTCCTTATACACAGAGGAGTGAGTGCATATTCTGGCCACTACATTGCCCATGTGAAAGATCCACAGTCCGGTGAATGGTATAAGTTTAACGATGAAGACATAGAAAAGATGGAGGGGAAGAAATTACAACTAGGGATTGAGGAAGATCTAGGTAAAACCTTTAAGTTGTGAGTGCCCTTTTAAAATACAAATTTTTTTTTTTGTTTTAACTAGAAATCTTTGTGATAATCTTAAGGCCCAAGATTGGGTTCTGGATTAGCAAGGATATTTGCATTTCTTAAACACACGTAAAGTCTCTGAACATCGTTTATTAGCAATGCCTGAATTAAAAAAATTTTTTTTTTTTCCTCCCCCAGAGATGGTTTCTGTAATGGTTTCAGTGCAGTTTGAAGGCAAATATTCAATAACCAGTTTAATTTTGGGTAGGAACAGGGATGGAAAGGGGAGAGGATAGCAGGTTATCAAGCTTAAAATGATGAACAGTAGATTGAACATAGTAGAATTTGTAGTCCTTTTCTTTGGGTTAGGAGGGTCATGTTGGGGAAGTAGCTCTAGCTCTAGCAGGGCACCATTGCTCTTGAGAACAGTGCCTATCCTGTTGAGTGTCTTTTCCCATCCCTGGAATGTGAGCAGTGCCTCTCTGGAGTGAGCTGCTTGTTTTGTAGAGATGAGGTCTGCCATCAGGAGTACTTGGTGAATAGCTGTTACCATGTCCGTGTTCTTGGCCCAGAATAACCACTTACTCCCACTCCCGGCAGAAGTGAATGGTTCTTCCAGTGGGAGCTATCTTGGCCAAGCTTCTCATCGCTTTATTATTGTTTGTCATTTTTGAGTGAGGTTTCGACTATGGGGTCTAAGTACGAGAAAAGGATTGTCCCCTGCCACTGTTCCTAATGAATCGAATCCACTTTCTCAAGGTGTGAGGGAGGAGCATGGCCGTTCGAGTTGGCTTTTAGTGCATATGGGGAATCTTTCTGTGGATGTTAAGAGGAAACATGTTTTCATAATTTTGTAGAGGTAGTTCCCATTTTTAAATCACATGTAGGGTATTATGCTAAGCAAAATAAGCCAGTCAGAGAAAGACAGTTATCCTATAATCTCAGTGATATGTGGAATTGGAGAAACAACACAGAGAATCATAGGGAAAGAGGAAAAAATGAAACAAGAAACCAGAGAGGGAGAGAAACCTCTTAATCCTAGAAGTTTGTCTCTTAATAAGAGACTCTTAATCGCAGAAAATCTCAGAAAACAAACTGAGGGTTGCTGGAGTGGAGGGGGATGAGAGGGATGGGATTCCTGGGTGATGGACATTGGGGAAGGTATGTGCTATGGTGAGCTCTGTGAATTGTGAAAGACTGATGAATCACAGACCTGTCTCCTGAAACAAATAATATATGTTAATAATAAGAATAAGAAAAAATAGAAAATACTACAAAAAATTAAATCACATTTCGATGTTTATAGATACTCAGCTATATTACTCTGACTTTAATACTGAGGTTCTTAACATTTGCTTCTGTGTGTGTGTGTGTGTGTGTAAATAAATAAATAAATAAATAAAATATATATAAATATATATTATATATAAAATATATATTATTTTATATATGTATATAAAATAATATATATATTATATATGTATATAAAATAATATATATTATATATGTATATAAAATAATATATATATATTTTATATATGTATATAAAATAATATATATATATTTTATATATGTATATAAAATAATATATATATATATATATATATTTTTATTTGACAGAGAGAGAGATCACAAGTAGGAAGCAGAGAGGGTGGGGGAAAGCAGGTCCCTGCTGAGCAGAGAGCCCGATGTGGGGCTCGATCCCAGGATCCTGAGACCATGACCCAAGCTGAAGGCAGTAGCTTAACTCAGGCGCCCCACTTACATATATATATATATATATTTTTTTCCTCTTTTTAATTATGAGAATCTTTCTGGGAACAAAACTGAGATGTGGCTTTAACTGTTCTTAACTGAGGTTTATTTGAATTTTATTCAGAATTGTAGGATTAAAAGCATTGCTAAGGCTGTTTTGTTTAGTATTCTCATATATAAATAGTCCTAAATTTTTTTTTAATGATAATTTTTTTTAAAGATTTTATTTATCTGACATAGAGAGATCACAGTAGGCAGAGAGAGAGAGAGAGGGAAGCAGGCTCCCTGCTGAGCAGAGAGCCCGATGCAGGGCTCGATCCCAGGACCCTGGGATCATGACCTGAGCCGAAGGCAGAGGCTTTAACCCACTAAGCCACCCAGGGACCCCTAAACAATAAATAACTTTTAAAATTTAAAATTCTAAAAAGAGGGGTGCCTGGGTTAAAGTGCTGGGGCGGGGGGAGAGGGAAAGGGAGAGAATTCCAAGCAGGTTCTGTATGCAGCCCAACGCAGGGCTCAATCTCAAAACCCTGAGAGTATGACCTGAGCTGAAACCAAGAAGCAGTTGCTTAACTGACTGAGCCACCCAGGTGTCCCTCCCTGAACACTTTTTTTTTTCCTTAAAGATTTTATTTATTTATTTGACAGAGATCACAAGTAGGCAGAGAGGCAGGCAGAGAGAGAAGGGGAAGCAGGCTCCCCGCTGAGCAGAGAACCCGATTTGGGGCTCTATCCCAGGACCCTGAGATCATGACCTGAGCCGAAGGCAGAGGCTTAACCTACTGAGCCACCCAGGCACCCCCTTCCCTGAACATTTTAAAATCCAATATTTTTTTATCATGATTTTAAGTAGCTACAAATAATGTGATTTCTGACATAAATAGTGAAACTGTAACATCACTCTTTTAAGAGAGTCCAGATGAAATTAGTAACACAGTATCAACTTCTCAAGAGACACTTGTGGATGGGTCTTTAGAGCAGGACATTTTTAACCCTTAACCTTTATCCCACGCTAGTATTTATGTTATAACTGACTGTATGGGATTTTGTTCTAATGGACTAAAGATCTCTGTAACCATAAATCTCTAAATAATTCAAAAGTTCTTTTGGATTGAACTTTGTAATTTTTTTTAAAGGTTTTATTTATCTGATGAGACACAGAAAGCAAGGGAACATAAGTAGGTGGAATGGGAGTGGGAAAGAGAGAAGCAGGCTTCCTGCTGAACAGGGGATACGATGCAGGGTTCTATCCCAGGACCCTGGGATCATGACCCGAACTAAAGGCAAACACCCAACGACTAAGCCACCCAGGCACCCCTACATTGAGCTTTTAAAAAAAAAATTTATAAATATCACCACATAATCGATCAGTACCAGTATGTTAACAAATATCTGAATGGAACAAAGCAAAATTTTCTTGTAAACATCTCTTCTAATTACATGGCTAAAACTTTATTAATCTGTGGGTGAGAGGTTATATCTTTCTTTTGGATCTGGGAGGATAACTGAGAAAGGAGAGGCAGAAACCACGAGTGGAACCATAGCATTGAGGTGGGTTGATTTTAGAAAAGAACATAGTGAATTGAAGATCTGGTCGTTGATTTTCCCAGAACTAAGCCTCGTCATCCCCTGGAAGGTTACCCTGGGATACTCAGCACCATTTTGAAGATCATGTTCATGTGATAAACTTGACCTGCAAAACACTTAATATTTCTACTTGCTACTGAATTCACAGCTAATCTTTATGCCTGTTAGCATTTTAATGAACATACTATTTTGTTAAATTTTTGTTTTTTTCCAGTTAACATCCAGGGTTATATTATTTTAAGGTGCACAGTATAGCATTTCAAAACTTGGCATATAACACCCAGCGCTCCTCACACCAGTGAACTCCTCAACCCCCACCACCCATTTAACCCATCAGCCTGCCCTCTCCTCTCAGGGAGCCATCAGTTTGTGATAAAATAATCTGGATTTATTTTTAGAATCTAAGACCAACATTAAAATAAACTCATTGCAGTAAGACCAGTTTTCTGCTTCTAGGTTTGTCTTTGTGAAAAATAGTACTTATCGTCTTTTTAAAAATGGAATGTGGCACACAAGGGGGGGGGAGGATAGTAAATGTGTCTAAATATTCAGACATCCAAAGAGCATGATGAATTTGTATTGCCTTTTAGTGTTTTTTAAGTTTTTTAAAAGATTTTATTTATTTAACAGAAAGACAGAGAGGGAACACAAGCAAGGGGAGTGGGAGGAGGGAGAAGGAGGCTTCCCGCTGAGCAGGGAGCCCGATGTGAGGCTTGATCCCAAGACCCTGAGCCCCCCCAGGCGCCCCTGCCTTTTAGTGTTTTAGATTTCTGTTACAGTACCTTAAGTGTGGGGGTGCCTCGTTGGATCAGTTAGTTGGGCATCTGACTCGTGATCTCAACTCAGGGTCATTAGTTAAAGTCTCGTGTTGGGCTCCACACTGGGTGTGGACCCACTTAAAAAATAAATTAAAAAATAATAAATGAATAAATATCTTAAATGTGTATTGTGGGAGTTGTGTTCTGTGGCCCTCCCCCTGCCCCCCTCCTGCAAAGCATGGACCGACAAAAGGCATTCTAATTTCGTTACCTTTCGTTTCTCCACCTCAGCAGAACCTTCTAAGTCCCAGACACGTAAACCCAAGTGTGGCAAAGGAACTCACTGCTCTCGAAATGCGTATATGTTGGTATATAGACTACAAACTCAAGAAAAACCCACCACAGCTGTTCAGGTACCAGGTGAGCCATTTTCCAAGAATCCATAAGGCAAACACTGTAAAATATCATGCTTACAGGTCAATGACAGGAAATTACTGCTTTTGTCAAGATGGGTTCGTTGCATATGGTAAATGTTGGTAAAAGTACATGTAGTCACATATTTGCTTTAAAGTAGTGAGTTTTGGGGCATCTGGGTAGCTCAGTTGGTTTAGCATCTGACTCGATTTCAGCTCGGGTCTTGATCTCAGGGTCATGAGTTGGAACCCCACATTGGGCTCCATGCTGGGCATGGAACCTACTTAAAAAAATAAAAATAAAATAATGAGTTTTGGGGGCACCTGTCTGGCTTAGTTGATGTTGTGTTGTGGGTTTGAACCCTACGTTGGGTGTAGAAATTATTTAAATATTTGTTTATTTGAGATAGCATTGCATGGGCCGGGGGGAGTCCACTCATGAAAGGCGGAAGGACAGGAGGAGAGAATCTTAAAGCAGACTCCTTGCTGAGCGAGAAGCTCAGTCTCATAACCCATGAGGTCATGACCTAAGCTGAAACCAGGAGGCACACGCTTAACCAACTATGCCACTCAGGCACCCCAAAAATGAATTCTTTAAGAAAAAAAAGTGGTGAGTTTTCAAAATAAAGGAGCCTTTAACAGAACGATTTCACTGACCCCTCCCCTCGGAAAGAAAAGCAAAAACAGTTTAAATTCTATAGGTAAGCAAAGCATTATTTATTTATAAAAAGAATTTCTTTATTTGACAGATCACAAGTAGGCAGAGAGGCAGGTGGGGGAGAGCGGGGAAGCCGGCTCCCCGCTGAGCAGAGCCCGATGCAGGGCTCCATACCAGGACCCTGAGATCATGACCTGAGCCGAAGGCAGAGGCCCAACCCACTGAGCCCTCCAGGCACCCTGCAAAGCATGTATTTAAAGAGCCATTTAGTTTTACTTGGTTTAAATCAGCCATTATGATTTACTTGGTTTAATTTGTAAAGCATACAAATATGTTTTAGCCACTTTTAATTAATTTTTATGGGTTGTTTTTTTAAAAGGAACAGTTGTAGGCTGCTTGGCTGACTCAAGTGGTAGGGCCTGCGACTCTTGATCTCCGTGGTGATTTTGAGCCACACGATGGGCATAGAGCCTACTTAATTAAAAAAAGAAGAAGAAGAGTTGCTACCGGCCTGAGGGCCGTCCTCAGTTGTCATTTTATGTAATTCTGTCTGTGCTCTGTGGCATCCTCAGTTCTGAGTGGTATTTTCTGAGCCATTTGTTGGCTCCAGTTGGCTGGTGACATGCAGAACCAGGTCGGGCATCAGCCAGTATTATTCTAGTGGCTCCTGGAAGTTTTACTTTCGCCTTCAGGGTGGAGTTCTGTCCCAGGAAGGGAGACCTCAGGAGGAAGTTGCCACCAGAATCCTAGCCAGTATTTGGTATAATTCAGAGATCCGTGTGTTTCTTTGTGTTTGAAAACAGGAAAACATTATTTTTTTCTATTTTCTGTTTGGAAAGCCTTCCTTCAAGAGCTGGTAGATCGCGATAATTCCAAATTTGAGGAGTGGTGTATTGAAATGGCCGAGATGCGCAAGCAGAGTGTGGACAAAGGAAAAGCTAAACATGAAGAGGTTAAGGAGCTGTACCAAAGGTTACCTGCTGGAGCTGGTCTGTAAGATATTCTGGGACAGCACTGTTGCCATGACGTGCCTTGTCTCTTTCATGTTCGCAGATGTATATGAACGAACCTGCCCCCAACCCTTTCCTATACCCTACTCGTGCCGCTGAAGCGCTGCAGAATTACCGTGTAAACCAGCAACAGTGTGATGTGTAGCATTCCTTAGAATTTTCGTTTATCATGTACTTTAAGAACGGGAAGCTCTTAATAAATTACAAGGTTTAGGTCAGCGCTCTGCGTATATATAAGTCTTACAGACGTTTCTGTTTTGTAAGATACTAATTTGTTCTTAACAAAAGATCTGATTGGGTAACTATGGAAGCAACTGACTATGTTGTTTCCTTGCACAGTGTGTGCCCTGGCCATATTAACCGGCATTCTTTTCTATGAATGCTGTTTTTATGATACTGGTAGACTGATCTGAAATTTAATATCAAATATTCTGCTAAGAATAGGAGAGCTTTCTGCTGACCCCTAATTTCTTAAGAATTATCCCACATGAGCCAGCTCATCCCTTTACTGTGTATGTTTAATGCAAGTTTACCTAGTGCCTTAGAAAGAAAATCCCAACTTTTCCAGGCTACTGTGCCACCAGTAATGATAAGCTGTCTTTGTCGTTTCATAGACAGAATTCCCCATGCCCAGTTCCTGCGTAAGGGAGAGGCAATTCAATCCTAATTTTAGAAAATAAATACTCAAGCATAATTGTACTTGTGGTTTTGTCTTTTTCATATCTTAATTTTCTATTACTGGCATAACTTTAAACAAAAGATGAATATAAATTGCTAAATCTGTAAGAATAGCTCTTAAAAGTTCTTTCTGAACTACATCTTATTTGATTCTGACCTTTCTTTGTAACCTGCTACTCTCACTCTGTCCCAAGGGTTGGGATGATTCTAAAGTGCTAGACTGACCTTATTTTACTGGAAGTTATTTGGAAATGAGTATGATTCAAATCTCTAAATTTATTCAAAAGAGTTGAGACCTAGAAATCTATTTTTGAACTGTATTCCCCAGTTTCCTGCATTCACTGGACGAGAGAATGGGACTTACTGAATCTAAAGTAAAATGCCATTTTTGAACCACTCTTTAAAACTGCTGCATCACCCAAAGATTGGATGTGTCAGGTTAACACTTGTGCTTAATACTTGGGCTTCTCTTGGCTGTTTTCGTTTAGTCTAGAAGAACCTGTGCTTACATTCTTAGAATATGGCTCTTTATCAGTACTTTTACAAATTATGAACTTTATGATTTTTTTTCCCATTTGCAGTAAACTTACATGGTAGAAAATCTGTGTTGTGCTAAAATGTTGAAAAATCCCAAAGCAGATGACCATGGTTTTGTGCTGCCAATCCAAGTCTTTGCTAAGCATTTTCTGAATCCTACCTGTGTTTGTAAACCTATTTAAAGAAGAGTCGCTTACCTAAAATACAAGCCTCATTGGGAGCACAAACCCTTTGGCCCTTTTTATTAAAATGAATTACCTCTAAATAATCAAATTTTATCTCTAGGTGGAGTGTTCCAAATATTTTTGATGCCACAGTTTTTCTTGGCCTTTTTTTTTTTTTAATAACTCACCCAAAGAAAATGTCTAATGTTCAATCCAGCATTAAAAAAAAAAAGTTAGAAGTAACTTTTAACCAAAATGTACATTTTCCTTAGTAAATATTTTAACAAATGCTTTCCTGTTTGGCTAAATGCTGAGATTTTAAACACTGGTATCTCCACCTTGGCAAATAGAGGTCTCATTCTTTTTTGGTGGTTGATGACCTGTGCCTTTGAAAGTGTTGCTCAGGTGCTTTTCTGGATCACAAGTCCTAGAGAACTTGCCATGAGTCTTTGTCTAGAGCGGAAGCATCTGTATGTAGTTTAAAAACTTTCCAGAAGCAAATCTGCCTTAACCTTGAGACTTGAGCTCATCCCTGATCCCAGGGATACTCTTGACAGAGATTGATACAGTTCTTTATAGTAACAGTGATTGAAAATGAGAGAAAGAGAGACCTATGACCACAGTTACTCTTCCTCCCACAGGTCCTCCAGCATACTAAATCTGGCACCCTGAATCTAGAAAATGGCCAGAATTAATAATACCATATTATATCAGAATCCCCGGCCTGCTCTCTTCCTCCTCTTACTATAAAATCAGATACGATTTTTCTGATCTTCATATCTTACATTTAATTCATATGAAACTGCTCAAAACCAGAATATGCTTCACTTGGACATTTTCTGTGGGACTCTGGTAGGGGATTGGAGCACGTTGTCTTGACAGACTGCCTTTGAGCCTCGTTGTTGTCGTACGGGTCAGGGGTATGGCCGCCCTGGACCTTGAATCCTGTCAGACAGCCCTTGGGCAGGCGTGCTTTGTGCACATGCAGTTTTCCTAGATTGCTGTTCTGGTGAGGGTGAGATCCTTACTGCATTCTTCAGTTAGCCATAGCACGTGTCGTCTGCTCTTCTGGGAAATGAGAACACCCACCAAATTATTCTGGAATGTGGCTCTTTGTCACAGTTGTGTTTTCCCTCCTTTGATGGCCTTTAGATCAATACAAATTTTAATCTGTGTGACTGTATTTGGGAAAAGAAGAGATATGCTAAAACGTTCACTTTCCTTTCTTGGATAGAGATCATTTGTCTTTGCATTCTTAAGATACCCAGTGTACTCTGTCCCCGGCAGATTCAACCTGATAAATGGCAAATAAAATTGGGAGGGATTTTAAATTTAATGAGCGGCACCATTATATATTGTAAAGTGCCACGACCATGTTATCTATACTGAATGTTAAGGTCTCCTCTTTATATATATTTTGTGAATGTATGATTAACTTTTCTATATCTCTTTTCTTCCAAAAAGCTCAAAATGCTTCACTTATCTTATCTTTTACATTCAACAACATCCCTGTGAGGTAGGTAGAAGGCAGGTATTATTACCTTCATTTTACAAATAAAAGACCTAAAGCATAGAGAGTTTTAAGTGACTTGCTCAAGTTCAGTTCCTTGGTGGCAGAACTTGGATTAGACCTTGGTCTCAACTTGCAGTCATGAGCTCTTTCTCTGTAGCGGCATTAGGGATGACCAGTCAGAAGGCTCTTAGTTGACAATGTACAGTCTTAGCATAAATAAGGGATGCGACAATGCTGAGTTCTGTTTTTGTAAAAATTGAAATGTTTCAAACTAAACTGGAGATGGAAATTAGTTTTCTAGACCTGTAGTATAAAAGTGGTCAAAATGGGCTTTGAGTTGAATTGTCTATCCCCTCAGATCTCATCAGAAGTAGTACATAATACAAATACGTAAATTCAATCTCTGTATGTTTTCTTCTATGTTTTATGCTGGGACTCACTGGAGATCTTTGTAAGTAATCAAAGCTGGTCCTTTGTCTTTAATTTTGACTTTTAGGGAACTCGTGGACTCAGTTTTCCCAAACGAAAATTCAGTTTGAGGTGGTTTGGTTTTTATCTTAATTTTTGCAACTTCAAAATCAGTAGCAATTCAATTCTAGTGTACTTCATCCTGAAATTTGTTTAAAATAGCTTAGTTTTTTGAGATAATAACATAATAATGTAAGGAATAGCTCATGATATGGTTTGGGGTGGGGAATCAAGTATGTTACAATTGACAGTGTCCTCTTGGATGAAGAAAAATTCAGTGGTTGAAACCAGGCTTTTATAAACCGTTATAGCTGATGAGGTTAATCTCTAACTTAAAACTCAGATGTTTCATTTTCAGTTCCACATGTGTATCACATATTGGTGAAAAGTGTTCATGAAAATCATTTATGAAATAAACATGCTAGGGAATAAGGTTATGTGCTTTACGAGCTGGCGTGGAGCATGGCTTTGTAGTTGACCATGGTGGGTGTCCCGATCAGAGCTCTGCTGTGCTGGCAAGCAAGACACTTCTCTCTGTGGATGCCTCTTTTGTGGAATGTGGTTAATAATACCAGCCGATCTCATAGGGCCCTGTGCCAACTCGTCCCTATCGTGCACAGCTCCTTGAACCAGAAGAGGGGTAGTTAAATGGAGCTTTGTGTCTTGGTCCCCGAACATTTCCCCTGAACAGTGTTGCTTCTGATTCTGCTAACTTTGGACAGAGTTTGCATTGTCTTTTGAGGAAAACAAATATATCACTTAGTCAAAAAACGGTAAAAATACATAGACTCTTTCCTTTCTTCCTCAGAGCCCTATGAATTTGTCTCTCTTGAGTGGCTGCAGAAGTGGTTGGATGAATCAACACCCACCAAGCCTATCGATAATCACGCTTGCCTGTGTTCCCACGACAAGCTTCACCCCGACAAGATCTCAATTATGAAGAGAATATCGGAATATGCAGCTGACATTTTCTATAGTCGATACGGGGGAGGACCAAGACTCACTGGTAATTCAGAGTGTCTTCTCTGCGTACGAAGTAATTCATGAAGTCCTCACCCTATGGTCTCTGTGATCATCTGACCCAGACTGTGCCAGCCGGTCCGAATGTTCTGTATACTTTGCAGAAAGAATTGGCTAAAGATAGAAGTTATGTAGCATTATACCTCACTTTTCATTGACAGACTTTCCTTCTGAGAAAACCATCTGGTAGTATTTTGTTACTTTGTTCAGTACTCTTCAGGTACTTGCACCTTGGTCTGGTTGATGGCACATCTACTTAGATGGTTACTAAGCATGCGAATGGAAGCTGCTTGATTCTGCTTTGACTATAGAGCTGTATATAACCACATAGTATCCGTAGTCTGTTTGGTTCTGGTTGTCTCTCCTCAAAACATTTTATTTTTATCGGCAGCATAAGCCCCACCTCCAACCTATGGTGAGTCTACAAAAACGAAATTGCGTGATCACCCTCCCTTCTTTTCCTAAATTAAATGCTGTTCTCTGAATGTGTACAACTTACTGCATAAAAACTGGCATTTAACTGCGTGGCCCAGGCCTTCTCTTGTAAACATCTGGAGTTTTGCTTTCTAAATTTGTTTTTGATTCATGATCAGTGAACTGAGCAGTGATAAGCTCTTTCAAAGAATCACATCTCATAGAATTCCTACAGCTGTGAGTTTTAAACTGGCCTTTGGTGGGTTTTTTTCCCTGTTAGTGTTCTGTGCTTTGAAGTGTCCCAGTATTTCATACTGACATGAAGCTCTCAATTAACGTTATATAGGTCCCAGATATGTTGTCCCCCCCCAACTTAGAGCCTCAATTATTTAACTCTAGTCTCATAAAATATGTGTCTAAACCTTGTAGAATACTATACTTGATGGCATAGGCTATTTTAGCATATTACAACATTTCAGCTCTCATTGTTCTTTCTTTATGCGGATACGAGTTTTGCTGTCTTGAAATCTGTACCACCTAAATAATTCAGGCCATAGATCAGCTTTCCCTATTGTCAAAACTTGTGACTTTGCTTTAAAATTCTGTGTTCTGTGAAGTCCTGACACTTTGCTCACAGGTAACATGTGCACAAACAGACTTCATTTGCTGTCCCTCTCTCCCACCTCTAGTGAAAGCCCTGTGTAAGGAGTGTGTGGTAGAACGCTGTCGTGTGTTGCGTCTGAAGAGCCAACTGAATGAAGATTATAAAACCGTGAATAATCTGCTGAAGGCAACGGTCAAGGGGTATGTTACACAGCGTATACTGTTGACAGTAAACCGAAATAGTTGTAAGAGGGAACAACCAAATGGCTTGTGACCTAGAGACAATAGCAGTTAGGGTTTTTTGAAGAAAGAGGAGTAATGATGTGGATGACAGGGAGGTTAGACTGTGCAGTGATCGCCACTGTGGCTGTGATGAACAAAGGCGAGTCACCCAGCCTTTGTGACTGTATTCCATCCATCAGAAAGGTAGAAGCAGAGGTACGGATCTGAGGTCTAACCAGACCAAGGCGGTGTGTTAGTGCGTGTTCAGGTGTGGGGGTGTCCCTCTAGAGAGGCTGGAGTGTATTAAATGGTACCCAGAGGAGCATCCTTGGCAGAAAAACCCAGCGCCACTCCCTAGCGGACCTCTGGACCCAGGAACCAATAAACTCAGGTGGCATTTATTAATGGCGCTTATTATAGCTAGGTTTAACTTCTGTTCTGTATTTTCCAAATAAAGAGTAACCTAGTTTGTGGTTTTTGTCATTCTCCAAATAGTCTCATGACTCCTTAGTTGTGTGTATAGACATGGCTGTATGTGAGGACCTGTATGTACGCTTGAAGGTGCGGCTGTTCACGTGTTTCGGGGTAGTAGTCAAGGGAAGGAAAGTAGCTCATTGGGTTGTGTTTGGTGTGAATGTAATTGAGGAAGCAGGTAAGACTTGGGATAGAAACAGAATCTGAGATACCCGCATTTCAGTAGTGAAGAGTGAAAATGGCCAAAACATGGGACTGGGTTAAAAATTGTGTGGATGGGGATGCCTGGGTGGCTCAGTCAGTTAAGCCGCTGCCTTTGGCTCCAGATCATGATCCCAGGGTCCTGGGATCGAGTCCCGCATCAGGCTCCTCGCTCAGCAGGGAGCCTGCTTCTCTCTCTGCCTCTGCCTGCCTACTTGCGCTCGCTCTCTTCTCTCTCTGACAAATAAATAAATAAAATCTTTAAAAAGATTGTGTGGATGGTAGCAAATTTCGAATGTTTGTAATTCATTTTCGTTCATGACCTTTACATGTAAAGGGGGAGGGCATTAGGAAATGTTACTTGCATGATTTCACATGGTCTCTCTTCCGCAGCAGTGATGGATTTTGGGTAGGGAAATCCTCCCTGCGCAGTTGGCGTCAGCTTGCTCTTGAACAACTAGATGAACAAGACGGTGACGTAGACCAAAGCAATGGGAAAATGAACGGCAACACCTTGAATAAAGGTAATGTGAAAAGTCTGTGTCGGTGGTCATGGGCGGCACTGCAGAATTCCCACCTGTGCAATTTCAGAAGCCATTTTTAATAAACCAGAAGCACTCAAGTGTCTCAGAACAAATAAAAAGATTGTTTAAGTTATACTGAAATTGAGCAAGGGCTCAGCAGCTCACGCGAGGCGTTCTGTGTGCCCTGGCATCCTTTTTCCTCCTGGTCGCTCTAGTTAATCACAGGCAAAATTCTTTTTAATTCTGCTGCAGACTAAAATTTTTAAGAAAGGTGAGTCTGCTGCCAGTCGCATAGGATATTGTCAGCTCAGTATGTTTGGTTATAGATTATCTGCCCCATTTACAGGCTGCCTTTGGCAAATAAAGTGACCCTGTACTTCTGCATTTCTTCATCCAGGAGAGAAGGCAGCTTATGAATAGTATTTTCTTAAATTCTGCTGAGTTTTCTGAAGCTGTGCTTTCAAGTAGGAAATTATGTTAATATAGGTCAACCACTAAATTGAATTTTATAATCAGTGTTTTACAAGATACAAGGGGAATTAAGGCTCTAAAAATTATTTGTAGGTTTAAATTAGAAGCTAGTGGTTTGATCAGTGTGTTCAGGCACAATTAGTGACCCTCAAGCAGTTGTCTCACCTCGTTCTCTTATCCACTTATTAGGATCACATACATAGATTTTTAAAAAATTATCTTTTCATATTCTTAGCCTTTTTACTGAAATATTCTGAATTTCTGAATATTCTGGCTCTTCCCATATCACTACCTTTTAATTTTTTGTATATTTTATTTTAATAAATGGACTAGGATTATTATTTTTTTTTTTTTTTAAATTTTTTTTTTTTTTTTTAATTTTATTTATTTATTTGACAGACAGAGATCACAAGTAGGCAGAGAGGCAGGCAGAGAGAGAGGAAGGGAAGCAGGCTCCCTGCTGAGCAGAGAGCCCGACGTGGGACTCGATCCCAGGACCCTGGGATCATGACCTGAGCCGAAGGCAGCGGCTTAACCCACTGAGCCACCCAGGCGCCCTATTTTTTTGAAGGAAGTTAACACACAGTGTTATATTACTGTCAGGTGTACAACACAGTAATTCAGCAACTCTTACTTTATAAGACAATAAAAACCTCAAAGCCGCTATTTGTTTCAGGCTGTGATTTTTAATGTTTTTGGATTCGACCTTTTTTTCCCTTTCGGTTAAAAATAATCTGTACAATTCATG
Organism: Enhydra lutris kenyoni; assembly: GCF_002288905.1. Lineage (NCBI taxonomy): Eukaryota > Metazoa > Chordata > Mammalia > Carnivora > Mustelidae > Enhydra > Enhydra lutris. The sequence continues at coordinate 4,162,200 of NW_019154122.1, forward strand.
AACTTAACCTTAGTTTCAGTGTTATTGTTCTGTCATTTGAAAACTCTATTTTTAGTAGCATCATGTGACACGGTGTGTTAAATATTTACTTGGTGCTCTTTTAAACTTCTTTGTGTTAGTGGTCTTTTTTTTTTTTTTTTTTTTTAAAGCTTTTAAGTAATCTCTGCACCTAACAGGGCTCAAAATCAAAACCCAGAGATCAAGTCACACACTCCAGCAACTGAGCCAGCCAGGCACCCGAGTGATTGTTCCTTTTAAGTCAAGTCAGATGCCATAATAGGCAGTATCTTGATGTTGGCCTAGCTTAAAAATAGTTTTCATGTTGGTTTGAGAGTAATATGCTTCTCTTCTCCCCCTTCCTCCATTCAGAGATTTTAAGAGCTTGAAGCAGAGCAGAAGGTACAAAGTAAAATCTGGAAGCCCTTCTACAAATATAATCACTATAAATGGGGTTTTATTTTGTCTTTTAATAATGGCAGTCCTATAGGTGCAGTCGTGCATTTTCCTCTATTAGAATATATGGCTCTTCTTATTTAGTGGCTGAAGGAATCCATACATTATTGTATGGATGTATTCTATTTATTTAACTGATTTTTTTTTCAGTTTTGTACAATTAATATATAAGAACAGATAAAGTGAGCATCCTTACATATGCTTGTACCTACATCTTTGCATAAATTCCCAGAAATGGTTGGATCAGAGAATTATAACCATTTATAATAGCCATGTACTGATACGTATTGGTAAATTTTCTCCAGAAAGTATATACAGGCTTGTTTTTCCATGCTTTTATCAACATGAAAAATAAACCTTTCACATGAGCTATTACTAGTCTGATATATGAAAAATGACTTAGCAGTGTCAGGGGTTTGCCTTTCAAAATTACCATTGAGATCAACCATGGTCCTTTATTTAAGAAGTTCTTGTTGTGTTTGTGATAGAGTGTCGTTCCTATGCCTGTTTTTTTTTTTTTTTTTTTAATAGAAAGATTTTATTTATTTATTTGTCAGAGAGAGAGAGAGAGAGAGCAAGCACAGGCAGACAGAATGGCAGGCAGAGGGAGAAGCAGGCTCCCCGCTGAGCAAGGAGCCCGATGTGGGACTCGATCCCAGGACACTGGGATCATGACCTGAGCCGAAGGCAGCCGCTCAACCAACTGAGCCACCCAGGCGTCCTCCTATGCCTGGTTTTTTACTGAGCTTTTTAATGGTTAGTAAATATTCTTTAAATGTCTTATGTACTTAAACTAAAACCCATGGATAACTATTCTAATCTCCTTAGACTTAAGACTTTCTATGTGACCGTGTAACTGGTATACACAACTACAAATTCATGGTGACGCAGTGTAGACAGATAGGAAAAATGAATATTGGAAGAGAAATGGTGACGGGAAAAGCTCAGTTGTTAATATATATTTTTCATGTTAAAGGTTAAGTCCTTATTTCTCATTAGTCTTTTCTGAAGCTTTCTTTTCAACCCCTGAAAGAATAGGTGGGTGAAAATGACATGTAGGTGATTAACTTGGTTTATGATCCTGTATTCTGAATAGCTTGACTAGAATTAATGGAAAGATATGTAAAGTATTTTTCAGTTTGAAAAAAGGAACATTTTCTTGCATAATATAAATCTTGAAAAAAGGAAAACTGCCATTCAGATATTTTTCTTCCCTTTTAAGGGAAAGAAATATAACACTTCCTAACAGTAGCAGGTAGGAATCACTTGGGTCTAATTTTCAGAATGTTTTAAGTTTTCTTTGTTCAAAATTGTGCCCAGTCATATCTCTCTGCTACTTTGAACTTCAAATATAACAGCTAGAGTGGTTATTATCTGTATTTCTTTTGATTAGATGAATCAAAAGAAGAAAGAAAAGAAGAGGAGGAGGAATTAAATTTTAATGAAGACATTCTTTGTCCACATGGTAAGCTAGAAGCATACGTCTTCCCTTGCTTGTCTGATGTTAGCATATCATAAATGTGTTGTTCAGAGTTTCGCTGCATTTCTTAGGGGTTAGGCCCAGACACGGCAGTCAGGGTAGGAGTGCTGGCTTTCTAGCCTGTGCTTGGTCATAAATGTTTCTTTCATTTCCCGCTAGTACCCCTCATATCTTCTGCTCTTTCCTTGCAAGAAATTTAAAAAAAAAAAAAAAAAAAATGCAAAATAGGATTTTTCCCATATTTACAGAAGAAACTTTCTTGCCACTTGCCACGTTGAAGGACTATCTGAGTTAAAAGGAAGAATTTCAGTTGTGTCCCATGACTGTGAGTCTTTGCACTACTTGAACATTTTCACAACAGTGTTTATACATTTTAATATTATCAGGGCTATTTCTGGTTTCATTTAATGACCAGCTATTTCGTTGTCATTTAATGACCAGCTGCCGTGTGCTGTGTACTCCTAATAATAATTTCCAGGTTTTTATTTATCCGGTGTATCTGGTTGCGTATTATTTTTCTTAGGGAGTGCTCACTTCTAGTAAGTAACTTTTTGCAAGGAACTGATTGTATATGAGACACGGTTTAGCGCTGTGAAAGTCAAACAGGCATTTGCTTCTCAAAGCCATTTATGCATAAGTGTCCCCACCCCCCACCCCATCCCCGACTGTATCCAGCTCTTACCAGTTCATTAGGAACCAATGCATGGTATCTCAACGCCTACCCACATGCACACAAGTCCTTTTATATCCGGAGTCCTTGAGGACATTAGTGATTATAGTTGTCACTCGAATGATACTTGCATGCTGACCTTTTGGACATTGTTGCACTGTACTTCACGGAGTCGTTGAGGGACTGTGCTTACTTGTTTACTGGCCATACAGCTGGGAGGGGAAGTCATCTTGGGGTGTGGATTTGCGTCTCGGTGGATTTGCGTCTCGCGGGGAGGGTCACAAAGCCGTCTTTCCTTCCTGTCCCATCACCTTGCCTCCCAGCTGGCCTGGCTTGCACTGTAATGCATAGGAGGAACACAGATGCAGAGAGGACATGACCTTGTGTGTGGTTGGCAGGTTGAGTAGAAGAAGGTGAAGTGAATAGCCAAGAGTACATCAGTTGTTCTCGTGACGCTTTCATACCAGCTTTTCTTTTCCCTTAACCATCACAGCAAGGATGCAGACAGTGGGGTACGTTCCTCCCTTTTGAGAGTTGAGGCCTCTGCGACACAACGCTGACTTTCCTGCTCGGTGCCCCCCAGCTGTTTGAAACTGTCAGAACTCAGACTCTCATCTTAAGCCTTGGCTCACTGACTTTTGCTCAGTCTTCCCACCTCTTGTCTCATCTTGTCATTTCAGGATCACAGTTGTGACAAAAAGCATGGCAGAGCTGAATGTGATTTCAGGACTTGTGCTGTACTCCTCAGCTGAAAATTTGAGCACAAGAGGTGGTTTTTAGGTCTTTAGCCTGATGTCAACTCGTGGCTATACTTTACCTTGAATTTGATTTTATTTTTTTTTTTACGTAAGTTGTACTCTCAGCAAGGGGCTTGAACCCACGACCGTGAGATCAAGACTCGCATGCTCCACCCGCTGACCCAGCCAGGCACCCCTACTTTCTCTAGTAGTTTAAAAGGATGGTTCTCAGCGATTGTGTTTGTGGCCCTCACTTTTCAGTGAACTGTGTGTCTGTGGGACCCAGGTTTTCAGGTGCAGGATATTGGACCTTACTTAGAAACCCACTTCACTCATTCGGTTTATATTAAAGCTCATTCGTGGTGGTAGTAGAACACTACTGGTAGTAAGAGGGTAGTACACAGGAACTGAATGTTGACCGTGTGTCCGTTAGTTTTTTGTTGTTGTTAACTTTGTTTTGTTTTGGTTTTTTGTCTGTTTTGTAAGGGTATAGATACTAACTCATTTAGCCTCTACAACAACCCCGAGTGGTCAGTATTCGTATTACTGTCACATCCATCATACTCAGGAGTAAGTGAACTGAGTCACAAAGAGGGGTACCCTTGAGGGGTAGTTTTGCAAAGGCTAGGTATATAATTGTTGGAAATTATTTTCTGTCAAAACCCGGAAGGAATTGCATCTTTCAGTGTACCATTTGTCCAAAGCCATTCTTTGTAGGTTACCTTTTTTCTTTCATTTCTGGCACATTGGAAGACTTTGTCTCCAGCGTTGTGACCTCTCACCTCAACCTGCCTCTGTGCGGGCCCGACCTCCTCTGTTACGTGAGAGGCTCTCCGGGTGCTGTGCGTGGCGCTGAGGCTGCTGATGACATGCTTGCTGTTGGGCGGCCCCTGGTTGGCCTCTTGCTCTGGGGAATTCCCACTGCTTGGGATCTGCTCTTAGGCCTTTTCCATAAGCATCTTCCATCTTCCTGCTTGCAGAGTGCTGACTGGACTGTCAGAGCTCTGGGGTCGTGAGAGACAAGAAGGTTTGGGAACCTCTGCCTTCTGTGTGGAAACACATAACTCCATCTCAGTTCGTGCCCACATTCATCTGTGCACCTTGTTCCCCGGTGCAGGGGCCTGAGGCTGCGTGTTGTCAGAGAAGCCTGTGGTATTCTGTGGATAGAGTGGCTTAGAGCATGAGGAAGGGACTGAGAATTTTACTGCCTCCTAAGTACAGACTTGCGGTCCATTTACCTGTTTTTTAATACCATCTGTGCTTCTGTGCGCTCCCAATTCCTGGGTCACTGGGGGGCACTTCTGCAATGTAGTGAATCTGATTACTTCCTGACTTTTGCCAATTTAAAATTCATTTTTCTTGTGTCCCATCCATTTCCTCTTAAGCTTCAAAAATTTTTGTTGGCACGGCTCCCGCAGTGTTCTCTTTATCCATCATCATGATTTTATAAATTTTTTAAAAAATCCCTTTACTCTGGGGGCGCCTAGGTGGCTCAGTCAGTTAAGCAAGTGTCCAACTCTTGATTTTGGATCAGGTCATAATCTCAGGGTTGTGGGATCAAAGCCAGTGTTGGGTGTTGGCCTCCGCATGCAGTAGGGAATCTCCTTGGGACTCTCCCCAGACTTGGGACTCTCCCCAGAGAGAGGGCTTACTCGGCCCCTCCCCCCACATGCGCATATGCCCGCACACACATACACTCTCTCTCAAATAAATACTTAGAATTTAAAAAAAAAAAAAAAAAAAAAATCCCTTGGAGCACCTAAGTGGCTCAGTGGATTAAAGCCTCTGCCTTCCGCTCAGGTCATGATCCCAGGGTCTTGGGATCGAGTCCCGCATCAGGCTCTCTGCTCAGCAGGGAACCTGCTTCCTCCTCTTTCTCTGCCTACTTGTGATCTTTGTCTGTCAAATAAATAAAAATCCCTTTACTCTGTTTTAATGTTATTTAGGAGGCACTGAAAATCCAGTTTGAGAATTTTGTTTTTATCTGGATGTCCTTATTACAAATTTGCATATTTTTCCTGTAAAATCCCAGTATATCTATAAAGCCCTGTGTATATTTAATACATCAGAGATTTATGTGAGTTAATCACTGGATTATATTCCATTAGGAGATTTACTACTGCCATAGAGTTCAGTATTTATTGCATATGCTATGTATGCATCAAACTTTTTTACCCAGTTCATTTTGTATTTAAGTGGATAACCTGCCTGCCTGCCTGCCTGCCTGCCTGCCTTCCTTCCTTCCTTCCTTCCTTTGAGAGAGAGAGAGTCAGCCAGAAAGGGAACACAAGCAGGGGCAGTGGAAGAGGGAGAAGTAGATTTCCCATTGAGCAGGGAACCTGATGTAGGGCTTCATGCCAGGACCCTGGGATCATGATCTGAGCCAAAGGCAGATGCTTAATGACTGAGCCACCCAGGCGCCCCAACCTTTTTTTTTTTTTTTAAATAAAATTTATTTATTTGAGTATCTGCATGCTAATGAGCTGGGGGAGGGGCAGAGAGAAGCAGACTCCCTGCTGAACTGGAATTCCCCCCGGACCCCCCCCCCCCCCAAATCATGACCTGAGCTGAAATCAAAAGATGGACACTTGGGCGCCTGGGTGGCTCTGTGGGGTAAGCTTCTGCCTTCAGCTCAGGTCATGATCTCAGGGTCCTGGGATTGAGTCCCGTATCCAGCTCTCTGCTTGGCAGGGAGCCTGCTTCCTCCCCTCTCTCTCTGCCTGCCTCTCTGCCTGCTTGTGATCTCTGTCTGTCAAATAAATAAATAAAATCTTAAAAAAAAAAAAAAAAAAGTGGACCCTTAACTGACTGAGCCACCCAGGTGTCCCTAAACCTTTCTTACTGCACAATTTGCTTTGCAGTTGGGCAGTTTAGATCTAGATTTTGTGGGTGAGGATATTTATACACAGTCTGAACTCATTGTTTACTAGATTCCTGTTTTTTACTGGAAGAATCCTTGAGGATTAGGTTATCCAGTATATTTGGTGAATTTGATCTCTCATGGCTGATTTGATCTTGTGTTGAGAGATGTTGCTCCAGGATGAATTTCATTGATTGGCTTTTTCTTTTCAAATTTAGGAAAGTGATACTTACTACAGGATACAAGTCTAAAAATTCATATACCACAAGTAAAAATTAGTGATTGTGAGGTCATAAGCAGGATTCAGATATGTTCAGTCATGGCGGTTATTAAAATAATAGGACATGGGGTGCTTGGGTGGCTCAGTTGTTAAGCATCTGCCTTGGGCTCGGGTTGTGATCCCAGGGTTCTGGGATCGAGCTCCCTGCTCGGTGGGAAGCTTGCTTCTCCCTCTCCCACTCCCCCTGCTTGTGTTCCCTCTTTCACTATGTCTCTGTCAAATAAATAAATAAAATCTTTTTTAAAAAAATGATAGGACACTAACTTTAGAAATATGGTAAGAAGTACAGGGGAGAGGACTTTGTTTATTCAATCAAACTGCAATGAAGTGATTTATTAAAATAGTCTCCTGAATTCAGAAATAAATTTAGGTTGTTCTTTATACATATCCAGCATTGAAATGCCTCCCGTCAGAACTAGGGCAACATGTCCCCAGTGACAGGAAATCCCCTTAAAGTGTGTGTGTGTGTGTTTGTATTACTGTTTCCTTTGTTCACGTACCTCTTCTGAATCAGGTACATGGTTCAGCACAAACGTAGCCTTCAGTCTTGTGGGGGGAGAGCAAAAAAGAAACCAGTTTAAAATTATAATTGCCTTGGAGTTCTTTTAAATCAGATTGTGGAAATCTACTGTCATCTTTTTTATGGCTGCATTATATTTCATCATAAAGATGTACTAAATTAGAATCCGATAATCCAGTTAACATTTTATTTTTTCAAAGATTTATTTATTTATTTGACAGACAGAGATCACAAGTAGGCAGAGAAGCAGGAAGAGAGAGAGGAGGAAGCAGGCTCCCTGCCGAGCAGAGAGCTGGATGTGGGGCTCGATCCCAGGACCCTGGGTTCATGACCTGAGCTGAAGGCAGAGGCTTTAACCCACTGAGCCACCCAGGCACCCCTCCAGATAACCTTTTAAAAAAACTTCCCCAGTTGTCTGAGGATAGACGTATTGGAATAGGTCTTCATGACCTCAGGAAATTTAAGTCAACAATCTACTCAGAAAGAAGGTTAATTTTTACAGTGTGACCTATTTGCTCTGATAATAAGTTCTCTAAAGCAATCTTTTCTTGGGGTTATTCAAAGCTCAATGAGAGATAGAAAGGAAGACGATGCATTTTAAGGTGTTAGAAATTTGGGGGTTTGGATGAGACAGACCTGAGGTTATATCTCCGCTTCCTTATTAACAACCCACGCCGGTGACTGGGTAGATCAACTTCACTGATTCTGTTTATTTTATAGAACCTGTAAAGCAAAAAATGATGATACAGTACTTTGAAAAGTTACTGGCTTTATTTTTCTTAGATATAGAGGTAGAAACAAATGTATGGCTTTGAAAACCTAAAGATTTTGGCGGGGGAGCGTAATGACTACACCTAATAATGTAAGTGCAGTTCACTAATTTACTGGCCAGGGACAGCTGAAACAACAGGAAGTAGAAGCAGAAAAGGGGCGAGGGGTAGAGAAAGGCAGACAGGCCCCCTGAAAGCCTGATATGGGCAAGCAAGCAGTAAACTGATGTGGGGCCCTTAAGATTGGGAGTTGCTGCTGCCTGGGCATTCCTGTGATGGGAGAAGAGGATGGCGGGTGGTGCTGACCAGTGTTCTCCTCTGGGTTTGTATTGTTTTTTAAGATGTATTTATTTTATTTATTTCACAAAGAAAAGCAAGTGTGCAGGGGTGGGCAATGTGGACAGAGAAAGAGAGACTCTCCCCGTAGACTTCCTGCTGAGCAAGGAGCCTGACATGGAACTCAGTCCCATGACCCATAAGATCATGACCTGAGCCAAAACCAAAAGTTGGAGGCTTACCTGACTGAGCCACCCTGGCACCCAGTCCTTTGCTATTTTCAAAGATTCCCAGGAACTGGGGTGACCAGCAGTAGTAAGAAAGCCAACTGGATTTTGACTGGAGATGGTTTTCTTATTGAACAGGGCTTGCTTTATTCAACTTGAGTTGATATGTGAGAGAATGGCTCTGGTAAGATTGGATCCAACCTTGGGTGCCTGGGTAGCTCAGTGGGTGAAGCCTCTGCCTTCAGCTCAGGTCATGATCCCAGGGTCCTGGGATGGAGCCCCACATCCAGCTCTCTGCTCAGCAGGGAGCCTGCTTCCCCACCTCTCTCTGCCTGCCCCTCTCCCTACTTGTGATTTCTCTGTCAAATAAATAAATAAATAAATCTTTAGGGGCGCCTGGGTGGCTCAGTGGGTTAAGCCGCTGCCTTCGGCTCAGGTCATGATCTCAGGGTCCTGGGATCGAGCCCCGCATCGGGCTCTCTGCTCTCTAGGGGAGCCTGCTTCCTCCTCTCTCTCTGCCTGCCTCTCTGCCTGCTTGTGATCTCTCTGTCAAATAAATAAATAAAATCTTAAAAAAAAAAAAAAATCTTTAAAAAAAAAGATTGGACCCAACCTATTTCTCCGGCCGGAGTGGGTGGAGGTAACCGTAGGCGAGTGGTGAGTGTGGCATTTGAATGTGAGTGGAGGCACATTGCTGTTCAGCCACCCTGGGTACCTCAATCCCCAGAAGGCCCTTTTCACTGCTTCCTTTGCTGACAGGTAGAGAGAGAGAGAGATGGGAAGTGCTTGGCTCTAGTCTTCTACATTTGTGTGTTTTTTTTGTTTTGTTTTGTTTTTTGTTTTTTAATTGCCTGGTGTTTCAATCACAGACTTCGATTAAGGACATACAGGAATGGCTAGTTCTTCAGAATTAAGGATGAAATTTAAAGAGTTTTGAAACTAAGGAAAAGAGTGAATTACAGGAAAGAAAGAAAAGAGTATCTATAAATTTTGTTTAGGTCGAAGGAGATTTTGGGGGGCTCTATATTGATTTTTTTTTAAAGCTCCCCCCAATATAATCTTTTTTTTTAACTCAGGGGAGTTATGCATATCTGAAAATGAAAGAAGACTTGTTTCTAAAGAGGCTTGGAGTAAACTGCAGCAGTACTTTCCAAAGGCTCCCGAGTTTCCAAGTTACAGAGAATGCTGTTCCCAGTGCAAGGTACTGAATGTGGTGCTGCCTCCTGGGGAAATCACATGCCGCCTCCCTGGATTGATTTTCCCCGGGAATTGACATTGTACTTCTGTGGGGGGAGTAGGGAGGAGGCATGTCCTGTGCTGTCAGCAGGGGGTGGTTGATTACTTCTTGTTTCATTCTCTTACAGATTTTAGAAAGAGAAGGGGAAGAAAATGAAGCCTTACATAAGATGATTGCAAATGAGCAAAAGACTTCTCTTCCAAATTTATTCCAGGATAAGAACAGACCGTGTCTCAGTAACTGGCCAGAGGTATAGTGATCCCCATAAAGTAGGATAGAATTCATCTTAACCTTTTAAAGGCGCTTTGCAAATGCCTAATGAACTGTTTGGGAACAACCCAGAGTGCCTCTGATTCTCATTGTTTAGTTGTCTCATTGGAGGGTTTACCCTAGCTGAGCCTTTCTTGGTAGAGGGCTATATTTGCATGATATGTGTAAAACTTGAAATAGGAGAACGACAGCATATGGGAAAACATTTTCCCTAAAGAGGTAGGTGAGTTAATGGACATTTGCATGTGATTCTCTTGTTCCAGGAAACGGATGTTCTATACATCGTGTCACAGTTCTTCGTAGAAGAATGGCGGAAGTTTGTTAGGTACGGCCCCAAATTTTGTATTTCCTTTTTCTTTTGTTGTTGATTCTGATATTTTTAACAATTACTAGGGGCTCCTGGGTGGCTCAGTCGGTTAAGCGTCTGCCTTCAGCTCAGGCTGTGATTGAAGAAGGCTCCTGGGATCGAGCCCCACATCGGCTCCCTGCTCAGCCAGGAGCCTGCTTCTTCCTCGCCTTCTGCCTGCCACTCTGCCTACTTGTGCTCTCTCTCTAGCTCTCTGTCAAATAAATAAATAAAATCTTTAAAAAAAAAAAAAAGTATTTATGGATTCTGATCACAGTACCTTCGATGGTTACTTTTTTAGCATATGCTAAAATTTTCTTTTGTTGACAATTAAATACATTACAGATGTAAAAATAATTATTTTAAACATCTTGAGTGATTGTGGTAGTGATTGATGTATGTTGATCCTCTTTGTCTCACTTGAGTAGAAAACCTACAAGATGTAGTCCCGTGTCGTCGGTTGGAAACAGTGCTCTTCTGTGCCCCCACGGGGGGCTCATGTTTACATTTGCTTCCATGACCAAAGAAGATTCTAAACTGTGAGTTTCTTCTCCTCATGTAATTTTTCTAGTGATTAATAATGAATGCTTAGGTAATTTTTATCTGACACAAGCAGTGTATTTGAAGGATCTAGGCCTTTGCCTAACTGTGGGGTTTGTCCTTTCAAAAGCTCCACTAGAGTGAGCACTCCCCTTTAAAAAAGGAGTGGTGGGGGGCAAGACTGCTTCCATATAGCAGGTGAGAATCTGCCTGAAACTGCCGTGCTCTTTGTGTCTACCTTGTCCTTCCCAGAGCCCGAATCTTCTTCTCCCAAGCTGCCAGTTCCAGTACTGCCTCTCTGGTTTACCTCTTCCAGCATCCCTTAATCACCAGGGGCTTGCTTGTCCTCATTTTTCCTGCAGCCACCGGGCTTCTGCAAATAGATGAGGAGGAGGAAGGCACTGTGGCACCAGAGCAGAGCTACTGGGCTGGTCATTTGCAATTCTGGGGTCTTAAAGTCAAAATTTTTGTCCCACTCACTCTTCAAGTGCTTCCAAAAGGACTCATGTCTGAAATTTACCCATGATATTGCCATTTTATCTTTTCAAAGAATTGATAACTATGTAAGAGAACATAGAATGTCTCTGATATTGCTTATAAACTGTGAACATTGGAACACATACATAATCATTCCTTTGGGACTAAGAGTAGAGGTAGGGAGTTTACTATTCATGTTAATACTTTCACATCATTTAGGGAAGCTTACAGTTACTAATTTTTCTTTCTGTGGGGTAGCTGGGTGGCTCAGTGGGTTAAGCCTCTGTCTTCAGCTCAGGTCATGATCTCAGGGTCCTGGGATCGAGCCCCACATCAGGCTCTCTGCTCAGCAGGGAGCTTGCTTCCCCCTCTCTCTGCCTGCCTCTCTACCTACTTGTGATCTCTTTCTGTGTGTCAAATAAATAAATAAAATCTTAAAAAAAATAATTTTTCTAGTTTCTCCCCTAACTCTTTTTTTCCTTCCTTCCTCTATGCGGGTGGTGTTGTAAATGCTAGACATCAGGAGGATAACTATAATAATACAGCTGTGTGTACCAGGCAACTTAAATATTAAACAGTTCAAATAAAACTGAAGGCCCCTCAGTCTCAACCTTTCTTCCCTTCCTCCCTTTCTCTCTCCCTTTGTTCTGCTTACAGTCATCTCGGGCCTGTAGTTGAGGTTTACCTTGCTCAGAAAGTACTACTTAAAAAGCAATATTTTGCTTATTTGAAAATGGGTTTTACAAGCAGACATCATATGATATTTATCCTTCATTCAGTTTCAGTTTTTGAGATTTAGACTTACAAGAATTGTTGATCCCTGTAATGTGAATCTTGAGTTTCACTGCTCTAACACTCTCCTTTTGTATGAGGTTTACTGCTGTTCTTTGTTGAGGATGATGTATCTTTTTCTTAACTTTTCTATATTAAATATTGGTCTTAGTGATTTGGCGATTTGGGTTTGGGAGACTAATGGATTATTTTAGTTCTCTTAATTTCCATGTGTCTTAAGGCATGTTGTGTTTTTTTGCACAGTATAGCTCTCATATGGCCCAGTGAGTGGCAGATGATACAAAAGCTCTTTGTCGTGGATCATGTAATTAAAATCACAAGAACTGAAGTAGGAGATGCAAACCCTTCAGAAACACAGTATATTTCTGAGCCAAGTAAGTTTTCATATTTGTTCGTATAGTTAACACATGACATTTTAAGAGGGAAGGAGAGTGTGTCACTGTTGTATTCCCTATTTAAAATTAACGATCAAAAATAAAATAAAATAAAATTAACGATAATGTATTCAGGTCTAAACAAATACACCCGAGGTGGGAATTATTCTATACCCCTCTCATTATTTGTACGTTTACTAGTTGATAGTAAGTGAATTTCCTTACTGGTATTATTAATATCCAATAATTAATGGGAATTAAGAGTAATAGCTATTTAATGAATGTTCACTGGTAACTTTGCTGTGTGTTTATAGTTTTTTGATGCTTTTACAGTTATTCCCCACCTACTTCTGTTCTATTTTGTTTTTTAGAACTCTGTCCAGAATGCAGAGAGGGCTTATTGTGCCAACAGCAGAGGGACCTGCGTGAATATACTCAGGCCACCATCTATGTTCATAAAGTTGTGGATAACAAAAAGGTACCAGTCCCTCTCATGGCCGTGACTAGTAATGATCAAGTTGGCTTTTTGACTTGCTGATAGATTTTCACTAGAGCCTGCCCAAGATTACATTTTTATTTCCCCGGAGCTAGAGCGTAAGAATTCATACTGGATAAGAATTCAAGATGAATACTTACGGGATTGTATGTGGATTTAGTCAGTTATTGATTTGATACACAAATAATTATTGAATGTCAGCTGTGTGCCAGGTATGGGCTTGGTGTGGAGGGAATACAGTGGTACAGAAGAGAGACCAACCAGGAACCTACCCTCAAAAATATTTGTACCTATTGAGGAAGATCAAGAACAAACCCAGAAAGGGTGATGGTTCAGTAGGGCAGTAAGATCCTGATAGGAAGATCCTGAACATAACCTCCTCCCAGGATACAGCAAATCTACAGCTATATATGGAATCATTACCCCTGGAAGAACTTGAGAACTAGCTAAACAGCTGTTCCACAAAGGATAGAGGGGTCGCAGCAGGATGGGCAGGAGAAGCAGAGATATTATCTCACCAAAAACACCACCCCCATCACAGCCCTCCGTCATGGGGAGGGATCTCACGATATGGACTCCTTCCTGAGGAGAGAAGGGTTTGTGGCACACATCAGGTCCCCCAACTCTTGGGACCTACACCAGAGCCAGCAGTTCTCCAAATGTTGTCTGGCTTTGAAACCAAGGGGACTTCATCCAGGAGAATCATACGGCTGTAGAGAATGGAGATGATGCTTCTCAGACCTCGTCCTGCGCTGGCTGACTTACTTTGGGACCCCGTGCAAAGGCAGCGGTTTGCAAAACGCCTCGATCAGATGTGAAGGAGATTCATTTGCTCATCTTAAAGCATCTGCCAAAGGGGTTAAAGCTTGTTGGGACTCCCTTCAGGGACCGGAGCCGCTGGGGGCCGCACCATTTTAAAATGGTGCGGCCTTGCTCCGCCTTGCTCGTGCGCACACTGGTGGGTACCAGTTTTGTACTCTCTAACCTGCTAGTGTGCTGTGCACTTGTTGCAGACTACCACATCCCCAGCTCCCTGGGGCACCCCAGAGCCAGCAAGCATGCAGTCTCCTCAGGGGATGCCCAGTGGGCACTGGGTTCTTGTGGCCAGAGGGGTTTGCATTTCTGGGCCCACGGGTCTGAAACAATCAGACCATTTGACAGACAGCATAGAAGTCGGAAGTTAAACAGTAAGGTTCAGTGCTTATACTGGGCCACCGGTTTGAGAATAGGAGAGATCGTTTCACCTAACAAATGATCAGGCAAAAAGAGGAAACACAGGAATAGGTTCCAAATGAAAGAATAAGATAAAACCCCCAATCAAAACCATAACAAAACAGACCTAAGTAATTTACCTAACAAAGCGTTCAAAGTAATGGTCATAAAAATGCTCACAGAATTTGGGAGAATATGGATGAACACAGAGGAAAATTTCATTCAACAAAGAGAGAGGAAATATTAAAAAGGACCAAACAGAAGTCACAGAGCTAAAGAACGCAGTAACTGATCTAAAAAAAACACTAGAGGGTTTCAACAGGAGACCAGATCAAGCAGAAGGAAAATAAGCAGTCTGGAAGAGAGCCATAGAACTGAGCCAGAGCAGTAAAATGAAAAAAAGTTTTTGTTTTGGGGGGTTTTTTTGTTTTGTTTTTTGTTTTTTTAAGTAGGCTGCATGCTCAGTGTGGAGCCCAATGTGGGGCTTGAATTCATAACCCTGAGATCAAGATGCGAGCTAAGATTTAGAGTTAGATGTTTAACATACTGAGCTACCCAGGCACCCCAAAGGAAAAAGAATTTTAAAATATGAAACTAGCTTAAGGGACCTATAGTATAACAACATTCATCTTATAGAGGTCCAGAAGAGGGAGGAGAGAAATGGGCAGAAAACTTCTTTGAAGAAATAATGGCTGAAAATTTCCGTAATCTGGGGGAGGAAACAGACACCTGGATCCAGAGAGCCTGGAGAGTTCCAAACATAATGAGCCCAAATAGTCCCACACCACAACACATCATAATTAAAATGTCAGAAGTAGAGAATCTTAAATGTAGCAAGGGAAAAACAACTTGTTTTATATAAGGGAACCTCTGTAAGACTTACCAACACAAACTTCATGCCAGAAGGGAGTGGTAATGACATATCTAAAGGGCTAAAAGGAAAACACTTGTAACCAGGAGCACTCTACCTGGCAAGGATATCATTCAGAGTTAAAGGAACAATAATTTTGCAGACAAGCAAAAGTTAAAGGAGTTCATCACTACTAAACCAGCCCTCTGGGAAATACTAATGGGACTTCTTAAGGTGAATAGAAAGGGTACCAATTAGTAATAAGAAAACGTGACAATAAAAATCTCACTGGTAAACGTAAATACATAAAAAGAAAGTGGATTAATCACTTACAAAGGTAGTCTGAAGGTTAAAGTCATACTAATAATGAGTATGACTGCAATAATTAGTTTAAGTTTTAAAAAATGTAGAAAATGACATCAAAAAACATTGGAGGATTATAAGAAGACAATTGTAGAATGTGACTAAGTTTAACTTGCTGTCAATTTAAAATATACGGGTATTATATGTAAGTTGTTAGCGTGAGCCTTAATGTTAACCAAAAGCAAAAAACTATCATATATACACAAAAAATGAGAACAAACTAAGCAAAGTCATCAAACCACAAGGGAGGAAAGCAAGAGAAGGAATAGAAAGGAACTAGAAAACAATCAAATTGGCAATAAGTATATGTACCTATTAATAATTAAATGTAAATGGGCTAAATTCTCCCATCAAAATAGTAGCTGAATAAATTAAAAGAAAAAACTGCAACCATCTCCCATCCATATGTTGCCTATAAGAGACTCATGTCAGGTGTAAGGACATACATAGACTGCAAGTAAAGGGATGGAAGAACCTGTTTCATGTAAACAGCACTTTGTAATTTCAGTAGAAAGTGTATATATAGAGAAAAGAGATTTTAAAACAAAGACTGTAATAAAAGACAAGGATGGGCATTACATAATGATAAAGGAGTCATTCCATCAAGAGCTTTAAACATTTGTGAATATGCACCCAACGTAAGAATACCTAAATATTTAAGGCAGATGTTA
This sequence comes from Enhydra lutris kenyoni, assembly GCF_002288905.1. Classification (NCBI taxonomy): domain Eukaryota; kingdom Metazoa; phylum Chordata; class Mammalia; order Carnivora; family Mustelidae; genus Enhydra; species Enhydra lutris. The sequence goes on from NW_019154122.1 coordinate 4,178,101, forward strand.
ACGGAGGTAAAGGGAGAAGTTGACAGCAATACGGTACTACTAGGGGCCTTTCCTACCCCACTTTTGTCAAAGAATAGATCATTCAGACCAAAAAAAGCCAGTAAGGAAACATCAGCCTTAAATGGCACATTGGACCACACAAAGTTAATAGATATGTACAGAACATTCCATCTAAAAATGGCAGGATACACATTCTTCTGAAATGGACATTGGCCATTCTCCAGGATAAGTAAAAAACCGGAGCACAAAACAAGTCTCAGTAAATTGAAGATTGAAATCATATCGAGCATCTTTTCTAGCCACATTGGTATGAAACTGGAAATTAATTACAAGGAGAAACTGGATAAAAATCTAGATGAAATGGATATATTGCTGGAAATACACAATTTTCTAAGACTGAATCATGAAGAAAAAGAAAATCTGAATGGACTGATTACTAATAAGGAGAGCTAATCATTAATCAAAACATGCCCAACAAAAGCCCAGGACCAGATAGCTTTATTGGTGAATTCCACCAAACATTCAATGAAGATTTAATACCAAACCTTCTCAAACTCTTCCAAAAAATTGAGGATGAAAGAATGCCCCCAACCTTATTTTACAGGGCCAACAAGGAAACCGCATTAAAAAAAAAAAAAAAAATCACAGGCCAGTACCCCTGTAAACACAGATGCAGAAATCCTCAACAGAATATTAGCAAACCAAATTTAACGATAACTTAGAAAGAACATATGGGCCGCCTGGGTGGCTCAGTCAGTTAAGTGTCTGTCTTGGGATCCAGGCCAGCATCAGGCTCCCTGCTTAAGCAGGGAGCCTGCTTCTCCCTCTCCCACTGCCCCTGTTCATGCGCTCACTCACACGTGGCCTCACTCGCTCGCTCTCCTGTCAAATAAAATCTTAAGGAACATACACTGTGATCAAGTGGGAGTTATCCCAGGGATGCAAGGATGGCTCATCTGTAAATCGGCCACCATGATATAGTACATTAATAAAACGGATAAAATCATGATCCTCTCCATAGGTGCAGTAAAGGGTTTGTCAGAATTCAGTCTCCATTTGTTTATTTAATGAAGTTGGAGAGCACAAAAATTAATATATAAAAAATCAGTTGCAGAGTGCCTGCCTAGCTCAGTCCTAGAGCATGGGACTCTTGATCTCAGAGTTGTGAGTTCAAACCCAACCTTGGACATATTACTTAAACAACAGCAACAAAAAATTAGTTGCATTTTTATACACCTAGCACGACCTATCAGAGAAATTAAGGAAATAATATCCTTTACAGTTCCATCAAAAAGAAGAAAATAACAGGGTGTCTGGATGGTTCGTTTGGTTAAGTGCCTTCCTTTGGCTCAGGTTGGAGTCTTGGGATTGAGCCATCCATCGAACTCCTCCCTCTGCCCTCCCCACTCCCTGCTCATTCTCTATTTCTCCTAAAGAAGGTCTTAAAAACAAACCAAAAAAAAACAAAAACAAAAACAAAGAAATCCTCAGGAATAAATTTAACAAAGGAGATAAAAGATTTATACATTGGAAACTATGAGACTGATAAAATTGAAGAAGACATACATAAATGGAAAGGTCTTCCTTGCTAACGAATTGGAAAAATACTGTAAAAATGTTGGTATTACCTAAAGCAGTCTACCGATTCAGTGCCATCCCTGTCAAAATCACAATGGCTTTTTTTTTCTTTTTTGCAGAAATAGAACAAAAACAACCCCAAAATTAGTATGGAACCACAATAGCTCTTTAATAGCCAAAATAGTCTTGAGAAAGAAGGAAAAAGCTAAAGGCAGCACTTTGTAATTTCAAACTGTGTTTTCAAAGCTACACTAACCAAAACAGTATGGTATGGGTGTAAAAACAAGACAACGTTGATCAGTGGAATAAACCCAAGCATTTTTGGTCAAGTATTTTGCCACAGACGAGTCTAGAATATGCAGTGGGGAAGGAACAGTCTCTTCAGTAAATGGTGCTGGGCAAAGTGGACAGCCACATGGAAAAGTACGAAAGTGGACCACTATCTCCCATCTCACACACAAATCAACTCAAAATGGATTAAAGACTTGAATGTTAGAGCAAAAACCATAAAACTCCTGGAAGAAAACAGGCAGCAAGCTCTTTGATATCCCTCATAGTGATACTTTTTTTTTTTTTTTTTTTTGATGGATTCCAAAGGCAACAAAAGCAAAAATCAATAAATGGGACCATATCAGTCTGAAACCTTCTGCACAGTGAAGGAAACCATCAACAGCCTACTGCATGGGAGAAAGTATTTGCAAATCATATATAAAGAACTCCGACAGCACAAAATTGGATCAAAAAAATTGGCAGAGAATCTGAGTAGACATTTTTCCAAAGAAGGAATACAGATGGCCAACATCCTTGTGAAAAGAAACTTAGCATCACTAATCAACAGGGAATGCAACTCTAAACCACAGCGAGTGATCACCTCACACCAGTCAGAATGGCTATTAAAAGTACAAGAAAGAAGCATTTGTGAGCACGTGGAGAAAAAGGGAACTCTTACGCACTACTGGTGGAAGTGTAAATTTGGTGCAGTCACTATGGAAAACGGGATGGAGGTTCCTTGAATTACCATATGATCCAGCAATTCTGCTTCTGAGTATTTATCCATGGAAAACAAAAGCAGTGAGTCTTAAAGATATATGCACCCCTGTGTTCACTGCACCATTATTTGCAATAGTCAAAATGGAGGTAACCTAAGTGTTCGTTGATAGATGAATGGAAAGCGAAAATTGTATTTATGTACCCAATGGAATACTATTCAGCCATAAAAAACAATGAAGTCTTGCCATTTGTGACCACATGGAATGATCTTGAGGGTAGGGTGCACACAAAATAAGTTGGACAGAAATAGCGTATGATTTCACTTGTATATAGAATCTAAAAAACAAAACAAAACAAATAAAACATCGATACAGAGAATAGATTTGTCATTGCCAGGGGTTGGTGTAGGAGAATGAGTGAAAAGGGTGAAGGGGATCAAGGGACAGAAACTACCAGCTATAAAATAAGTCATGGGTGTATAGAGTATGTAATGTATGTGTATAGTGGTGGCTATAGTTAATAGTAATTATATTGCAAATTTGAAAGTTGTTTAAAAAATAAAACTTTTAAAAGTTCTCTAATCACCAGAAAATAATTTCTATAACTTTATACGGTGGCAAGCGGGAACAAGCATTATTTTCGTGTTCATTTCACAATGCATACAAATGTCAAATCACTGCTTTGTACACCTGAAATTGATAATGTTGTATATTAATTATATTTCTGTTTAAAAATGATCTAGAATATCCAATCCAAAAAAAAACAAGAATAAACCCATAAATTCATAAGGTGATTACACAGGAATGAGTGTTTTTGAAGGAAATGTAGCGGGGTGAAGTGGGAGACTGATGAAGGTGGAGGTCACAGTGTTAGATGGGAAATGGCCAAGAAACAGGTCTTAGAGGAGTTGTTTACCTGAGTGTCCACTGCAGAGGTCCAGCCTGTGAAGGGTACCTCATGTGCTTAAGCAGTAGAGTGAGTCGTGTGTAGAACTGCCCTGTCCGGTAGAACTTACTGCAGCGATAGGAATGTTCTGTGTCTTCACTGTATGCTGTGGGAGCCAGTAGCCACGTGTGACCGTGCCTAGGTGACTAAGGAACTGAATTTTTAATTTATTTCAATTTAAACAGCCACATGTATCCGCTGGCTACCATAGGGACCAACACTAGTCTAAAGTGCGGTCTCTTCCAACAAAGGATGGTGATACGGAGCATGGGACAAATCCTATCACATTCGATACATCATACCAAGGACTTGGGCTTTTATTCTGAGTATAGATGTAAGCCATTGGAGAGTTGTAGTTAAGGTCATGGTGTGAATGAATTTATGCTTTAAAGAGGTGACCCTGGCCTCTGTGTTTTGAGTTGGCAAGGGCAGAACAGGAATAAGGAAGGCCAGTTTAGAGCCTCTTGCCCTGATCTCTTTAAGAGTAGATGAAGGAGGACAGATTTGGCTGTATTTTGGGAGCAGGGATGTTAAAACTTAATGCGAATTGGATTTGGAGCATTTCTGTTATATTAGGGATGGCTCTTAGGTAGATCCTGACCTAGATCTCTGGGCATGTCATTAATTTGATTCCAGGATTTGAGGAATTAGAGACCAAACTACATTTTATTTGACGGTTGTTACCAAACACATTGTTTTAGAAGAGTAATTTACCGATTATGCTCTTAAGGTCTTGGGTTCTGCTTCACAAGTTGAACTAAGGCCTTTATTTCCTCATTTGCTGAGAAAGTGCAGTTAACCGGCATGGATTTCTGTGTTTACTCTAAAAATTTAAGTCTTTTGTGGCTATTAGTCCATGTCTACACTGGTATCTTTAAAAAATATCCAGGGATGCCTAGGTGGCTCAGTCGGTTGAGCGTCTGTCTTTGGCTCGGGTCATGATCTCAGGGTCCTCAGATCAAGTCCTGGCTTGGGCTCCTTGCTCAGTGGGGAGTCTGCCTCTCTTTCTCTGCCTGATACCCCCCTGCTTGTGCTTTCTCTCTCTCTCTCTCTGGCAAATAAATAAAATATTTTTTAAAAATTAATAAAAAATAAAAAAATCCAACTTACCTAATTTTAATACTTATTTTGAGTTTTATAACAGTATTTCATAATGTAAAAGAGCATTTCCTTCATGCTTCCTTTTCTTGGTCTTCAGGAAGTATTGTGGCTCCCGCTGTCTGAATGTTTGACAGTCCCCCTGCTAGGGAAAATTTAGAGCATCTTTGGACTTCTGCAAAAATAACGTCATTGCAAAAGTCCAACAATAATAATTCTTCTGCAGATACTGCTTACGTTTATGGTGACCACATTATACATGAGTAAAGCCTAGGATAGAAACAAACATGTTAAAAGAGCACAGGAAGCAGCCCTTGAGTCTCGGTCCTCTGCCGGTTCTATTATCCGCCCCCACCCATTGATAAAGCACCTCCCATCACCTGCCCGGCAAGGTCTGACCATCTTCTCTCTGTGATTGCATTCAGGTGATGAAGGATTCAGCTCCGGAGCTGAATGTGAGTAGTTCCGAAACAGAGGAGGATAAGGAAGAAGCTAAACCAGATGGAGAAAAAGATCCAGATTTTAATCAAGTATGTGTGAAGCTGCTTTTTATTGTCCTACCTTCCGCTGTTCTAAAAGCAGCCAGTCCGGGCCCCCAGACATGGGATGTTTGTCCTCAACTCCCTTTGTTTGCCCTCTTTCCTTAGTTTCCTTGGCACGCAGTCGCAGCCCTGATTTCTCTCAAAAAGCCATGAGATATGTTATTCCAGGATTAATAATACATTTGTTACTATTCAGTAAGAAAGGTTAAAATACAATACAATGATTAAATCTTCTGCTGGAAAAGAAGCTGAAATGGGATCCGTATCTTGGTTTGTTATTTAATCATGGATTTTTTTAAGTATGAAAAAATTAACCCACTTTCCCTCATTACAAACAAAATATGCTATGGCTTTACTAATGGAGTCTATAGAAGTGTTAATCAAATGACCAGGCCAGCCTTCGTCTTTCCTATTTCATTATGATAAATTTAATTTTTTCCACCTCAGATCATCTGTCTGCTCTCTGTGTATTTTGTTACGATTTTCTAGCCCACTTGTTTGGTTGCTTGATTATATTCATAGTGTTTTTGGAGAAAATATATTCATAGTGTTTTTGGAGAGAAGTAACTTAAGAACAGGAGATAACATGGGAATAGAGTCGATACATGGTGTAGGTAAGTTTCAGCTTCTCAAAAAGTCAGACCACAGTGTTGCAGGGTATTCTGTGGATACCTTCAGTTCATGGGATGTCTGCTCTAATTTGAGTTTAGGTTTTGTTTTTGTTTTTGTTTTTTTCCAAGTTTAAACAGATGAGGCATGTGTTTTCTTTCTTTACCACTTAAGTGCAATAAAACTAGTGAAATTACGGCGAACCTCCTCCCTGAAGGAGGGAAGGTGTTCCAGTGGCCTCTGCTGCATCTGTGCTGTTAAAGAGCACAGTTCCCTGGGCTTGCTGGGCCATCGGTACACACCGATACTGTCACTTCTTTTCAACATTAAGAAGGTCTGAAAAGCCCTCTTGACTTGAATCTTGGTCTTCCTGAGGTACTCGTAGTTTTTCAGCCGGTACAGAGAGATAACCCACATTTGTTTTCCCTGGCTTGTTAGATCTCCTACGACACTCACTGTGAGCACCTATGAGAAAGGACAAAATCAGGCACTGGGTGCATCCCCCCGCTGACCGTGATCTGCCCCTCAAATTCCTGCTTCACTTAGTCAGCACTGGCGGGCCCCCGTGCATCAGAACTCACCAAACCTAGACATTTTACAGGAACGCAGACTGAGTTTTGACAGGACATCATAAATACTGTGCTTATTCACATGTTGTAGGTGTAGGCCTTATGTTTCTTGGGGTGGTTTTTGAGATGCTCTCTTTTTTAAAACATTTTTTAAATTTTTTATTAACATATAACGTATTATTAGCCCCAGGGGTACAGGTCTGTGAATCATCAGGCTTACACACTTCCCAGCATCCACCATAGTACATACCTTCCCCAGTGTCCATAACCCAACCACCCTCTCCCTACCCCTCTCCCCTCTGAGACGATCTCTTTTGATTGGAGTTGGCAAACAAAGCTTTCTGGTCAGCTTCTAACCATGTTTGTCATCAGCTCTTCTCATGGCGCCATCGCCTCAGACCATCCATCTTGCAAGGCAGAGATCCCCAAACTGGTCTGTTGGCTTGTTTCAGTTGCTACATTAGAATCACGTGGGTGTTGGGCCGTGAGCATATCCACCGACTTAGGACACTGTTGCCTTACATTGCTTGGCTGGCAGTGAGATACTGTTTCAGTGATTATGTCTTGGAAGTATGGTTTAATAATCAGTTAGAAATCTCATCTTTTTTTCAAGTCTGTTATCACTGACTCATTTTCTATTCTTCTGGTAAACTTTGTAAATTGCTTTGTAAAGCTTGATATGTATGTTCATACTGCCCTCAGCTTCTGTTACTTTAGGCTTTGCTTTTCAGCCCGAGTTATTTAGAAAACTCTATATTTTCAAGTGATTGAGATTTTTGGGAAGCCAGTTTTTTTTTGAATGTCTAGTTTTATTCATTGTGGTTATAACCACAGCAATTTTTAAAGAGTGCATATAGAATTACTCTTCTCAGTTGTGGATGACAACAGATTTCATATTTACAAATATGTTAGAGAATGATGGGAAACCTTGCCTTTTATGCTGTAATTTCTTTTATATATACATTATAATTTTCTTTTGTCTTCCCTCTCCTTGTTTGGATATTGTAATACTCTAGAATGTTTTAAATATTTTATCCCTCAAAAAAAAATCTCAAGTGTGACCTTCCTTTAGAGGAGGAGGTGGTGCCAGAAGAAATGTCATGGCTTTCAGAACTTCGGCGTCCTGACATTTTCTTTGTGACGTGTTACGGTATCTCTGTCCAGTGAGAGCCTCTGCAATTGCTGATTTAAATCCCCGTAATAGGAAAGGCTGCATCTCCACTTGTCCTTAATGGGGAGGAACAGATCCCTTTTTTTCCCTCTAAGCTAGATCAGCCGGGTCCCTTTGACTTTGACCTTTTCTCCAATTCAGGTTAATGATGCACCCAGTGTTGGATATCACTTAGGTAATTGAAACCCATCTAAAACCAGTGGGCTGTTTTTTGTCAGATAAGTTGGATTTAAATGCTGTTTTGTTTTGTTTTTGAAAAAATAATTCTGGGAAAAGCTTTTAGACCCATTTAAAATCAGAACCATTAAAAAAAATATATCTTGCTCAGTGTCTAGGGATTTGTTATTTGGTTGTGTTTTGTATGTCTGTAGTAAAATTATATTTTGTTGTAGATATTTTTATTCTTCCTAATTGTGGGACTTAGGTGCAGCTTGACCTCCTGCAATTGAGGAAAATTATTAACTTTTTCTTGATTTGTTTTTAACTCCCCTTTGCACGTAAGTTTTTAACGAATGTTAGAACCACCTGTGTGTCTCTGTAGACTCCGGGCTAGAGCGGAACTTGGCTTTGCATGGCACCTGGCCAGTGGGTGTCCCCCTGAGCCAGTGCTCTTCTGTGCTTGCGTCCTGATCCTCCTCTGCTTTGTAAGTCTCTGGAGCTCTGTTACTAATGAGTATGTGGCATCTGTGTCCCTAATGACCCCCAGACCGCTCTGCTCATGCACAGCTAACATTCAGTGACAACAGCAGAAACCGGAGAGCCAGGCCTGGGGTTACCTCATCCAGATTTAATTAAAGCAGGGAAAAAATGGTTTAAGGAATCTTGTTTCCCTCATTCCTTGGCCTGGTTCAAAGAGGACTCTTGACTGTTAACCTCCTTCTCTGAGGCTTTTTTGGGAATGTTGGAGAAAGACATTGGCTTTTTATCTATAATTTTTTTTCTGAAGACTGCTACATGATAAATTCTATACCCACGTGTGATAAATTCTGTACCCACATGTATGCCTATACATTTTGCCAAATTATCTTCAGGTAGATGGTGTCCATCATGACTTTTCACCTCTAAATACTTAGACCAACATAAATAAGACTGTGTCCTATGACCCAGGCTCAAATTTCTCAGGTATCCTGAATATGTCTAAAATAATACTTTCTCCTCAAACTAGCATGCTCTCAAGGTATACATTTACTGTATCTAGACTATTGGTCCTACCTTGTCACCTGACCCTTGTCTTTGACATTGTCAAATTTTAGGACAATTGACAATGTCACTTTTTGTCTTTGACACTGAGTGGACACCAGTTTGATTTCTTATAGATTGTCCCACGTCCTGGATTCATCTGATTGCCTCCTTACATTACTGGTGTTCCTTTGTTTCTCTGTTCTCTACATTTTCTGTCCATTGGAAATCGGGTCTCAGTGTCTGATGAGATTCAGGTTTAATATTTTTCAAGACTCTTTCACAGTCAAAGCTATTTTGTGATCCTGTCAAGAGACACAGTGTATCATCCTGTTTTTAGTTAAACCAAGTTTGATGTTTTTATTAATATGGTCTTTTGTTTTAAAGTTCTCAGCTGTTTCTGCTTAGCTTCCATGCCATTCTGAAGGGAAGAAAATGTTTAATACGAACGTTAGGATTCAGGTTGTTTATGAATTAAGTTTAGCAATCTTAAAGTTCTTTAGTTTATCACATGTGTGTTTTCCTGATTTAAGGTCGAAATACCATTTTGCTTTTAAATGTCCTTTATAAAGTAATTAAAAAAAAAAAGTTACATGCAGTGAGGTCTATCCTCCCTTATCTTCTCCCCTGCCCATTCCCCCCCACCCCCGACAACACCCGTTTTCTGTGAGCCTGCTAAAGTAAGAACCTCCGGTGAGTTTCCACTCATTGTTGACACTGAATTTCAGATGGTTAAGGGACCAATAAGTAAACCGGTTTTGCCTACTTAATGAACTTAAGAGCGTGGGTCACAGAGTGGATAATTTCAGTGCTTTCTTTGTTTTGGATCTTTATTATAGAGCAATGGAGGAACAAAGCGGCAGAAGATAACCCATCAAAATTACATAGCCTATCAAAAGCAAGTCATTCGGCGCAGTATGCGACATAGAAAAGTTCGTGGTGAGAAAGCACTTCTTGTTTCTGCTAATCAGACGTTAAAAGAACTGAAAATTCAGGTGAGGAAAATAGAACTTTTGTTGAAGTACACTTTGGACCTTGAGGACCTTCCTGAGTTGCTTCCCCTTACGTTTATATACTCGTCTCTGTTTTCTTTCTTTGTCGGCCATTTTAATTGTAACCTCTGTCTGCTCATAGTATTAATCCATTGAGAGGGGATTCTTGTGATTTCACAATAATGCCTAAATTGACATAAATCTCTCTTTTGGAAAGGCTTAAAATTTTCAAAATAGCTAAGAATCAGGGGCACCTGACTGGCTTGGTTGGAAGAGCATGTGACTTCTGGTCTCAGGGACGTGAGTTCAGGCCCTTGGCTGAGCAGTTATTGAAAAATAAATGTTTAAGGTTTTTTTTGTTTGTTTTTTAAAGATTTTATTTATTTATTTGAGAGAGCGAGATCACAAGTAGGCAGAGAGGCGGGGGAGAAGCAGGCTCCCTACTGAGCAGAGAGCCCGATGTGGGGCTCAATCCCAGGACCCTGAGACCATGACCTGAGCCGAAGGCAGAGGTTTAACCCACTGAGCCACCCAGGTGCCCCTAAAAAGTTTTCTAACCCAGACAAAATAATCAGGAATCTTTGTGTGAAGGTGAAAGTGGTTTGGATTGTGAAAGCTTGAGCAGGTTCTGAGTAGTTTACAAAAATGAGAAACAGCGAGAGCCATTTAACTTGCTGCATGCCAAGGCTGTTCCAGAATCATCGTTCCCTTGCTGTATCCTGCCCTATGTCTTCCTTTGACCACTTGATAAGTAGGTATTCAATCCAGTTACCAGGATCTGCTGTGAAAGGTAAGGGGAACGGGAGCTACTTCATTGTTGATTGACTCCGATGAGTCAGGAATTCTTTCACAATGTTTTTGGTGTCAGATGACTCTTCCTGCTAGAATTTTAAACTTCCCTTTACCATGTCTTATTATGGAGTGGTGTTTTCCAAATTGGTTTTTAAAGATTCATTTTAGATCATTTTCCTCCCCATCCCTCCCCACCGCTCCTCCCAAACAAGCATTGGTTTGCACATCAGTTCAGTGAATGCCAAGTAGGCATTATGAGAATGCTTCGTGATTGTGTTATTTCTCGGTATCAGTACGAAAGTAGTGTAAATGAGCATGGCAGTGGTGTGTCCCAAGATCTAGGCAAGAGCGGCTGATAAGTTCAAGATGTCCAGGAAGAAAATCTGGCCGCTAATCTGTTTCAGGCGCTGATACATACCCAAAATCTTGACCAGATTTCCCTCTTTGCTGCTCGCACGCGGCATTGTTTCCTGGTTCTGCATTTTTCTTGCCGCTGCTATTTATCATTGTAATTGAGGCAGAAGTACAGGCTTCCTTTGAGGGTGTTACATGTTCCAGATTGTCCTGGGAACATTATTTCCCTTGGTTGAACCCGGGGCTCTGAAAATAAACTTGTTGGCATAATCTCTTTACTCTGTTCTTGTACCTTTTACATCTGAGAAAGCTTGTTTCTTCGCCGGCTTTTTGCCTGTCAGTGGTAAACCTCGAACATTCAGAACCTTGACGTTACAGAAAGAGCCCCTGTGGATAAAGACATTCAAAAAGCCTGTTCTGCTTTCTGCTTTTGTTACGGACTACCATTTTTGAAGAACAAATCAAAAGTCAGCAGAAATAATCCTCCGTGTAGGACCATGTTACCTGCACCGAGCTGCTGTCTGAAGCGGAGCCACAGTTCAAATGAAACCCCTGATGTGCTCTTCCTGGATGGGTCCTTTGCGGTGTCCTCCCCTCCCCCACCAAGGCTTTGAGGGCACTGTGATCTAGAGTCAAAACAAAGGGCAGTGAAATGTCATTCTCCCTCACTGCTCAGTGGTAGTGGCTTTGTATGCGTCCACTAGAGGTGACCTTTTGCCTGGCAGCCTGGCCAGCAGTGTGGTTTGTAGCGGGCGTGCGTGGGACCCTCAGTTAGTGGTGGTGGGTGAGGTTTTCTTTTTTCTTTTTTCGGTTTTTTTTTTTTTTTTCGTTTTTTTTTTTTTTTTTTTAAAGTATGTAATGCCTTTTTTAATGTTTGATAGAGCCTTTCCTCCTAGGGATATTGCATTTCCAAGTTAACAGGAGGACAACCTTTGTAAAATTGTAAATGTTTTATTCTGCACAGGGCCCGTTTACAATTTCTTAAAACCTTAAGAAGCTTGCTTTGTCTGATTATTAATTCATCCACCTCTGATACCGTAAAGTAAATGGAAGTACAATTGATTGATCTCCTTTCACAGAAGATGTTCAGTGTTTAATTGTATTATTTCATTTTCCCCAAGATAGGTTTTGAGCGGGCAATGGTGCCTGCCTTAGAGAGGAGGAGACGTTGGCACAGAGGTTAAATGGCTGGTAGCTGAAGGCCAACCGTGGGTTTCCTTATTTCCTTATTGCCCCCACCCCACCCCCTGGCACTGTGGCAAGCAGTCCAGAGCCGCTCCCCGTTAGGGAACAGGGCTCTTGTTGTTCCTCGTGTGCTGCATAGATCAGGGATTCTGCACCTGCTTGATAAAGAGGCCCATATCCGAGTAATTATACTCAGATGTTTTTATGGTTTGTAAATTACTGTACCAAAGGCCTCCATGCCTTTGATTGTCCCGTTCCCTCATTCTGAAAGAGCGTTTTCTCCTCACTAGTGAGTACTTGTTTCTCTTCCATAGCACCCTTTCTGCAGACCTGCCTGTGCCTCCAGCTGTCGAACCGACTCTTTTCCTCTGTCCTCCCCAGATCTGACATATGCCTTCTGCCAGCGTCTAGGCTACGTTGTTCTGCCCTTGCTTTCTGAACCCCTCCAGGGTGGGATTACGCACTCACTTGTATATTTCCAGCACGGAGCAAAGCATTCAACTCATAGTGGCTTCTTAATAAAAGCTTCATTAGTTGTTGAATGAATTTAATTAAGTGTCCTTGTCTGTGTTCTCAAAACGTAAAGTACTGAGCATCAGCCCCTCAGTGAGGGTGCTTGTGGCTGGAGCTGTGTGCTTTGTCCAACCTCGTGGGGTTAGGGGATGTGAGCAGGCATTCCTGCAGGCCAGCAGCTGTGACATCTCCCACAGTAAGCTGGCCCTAGACACCTCCACTGAAACTCTTTCTTCCTCCTGGGTCCCCTTTATTAATCCCGGGCTGGCTGTTTTCTGCCTGATGACTGCCGGGCCGGCTGTGATAGACGTGTCCTGGTAGTGCTTCTTACCAGTTTACGGTTATGGGTACGCAGGCAGATCATTGATGTCAGTGCCCGTGAACCACGGAGTTGTCTCTGGTTTTTGTTGTTTTTTAAAGATTTCATTTATTTACTTGACAGAGAGCGCACACAAGCAGGGGGAGCAGCAGGCAGGGAAGAAGCCCGATGTGGGGCTCTCCCAGGACACTGGGCTCATGACCTGGGCCAGAGGCAGATGCTTAACTGACTGAGTCACCCAGGCGTCCCGATCCATCTGTTTGTTTCTCGGGAGCTGATGTCCTTCTGTGAAGTCCAGTTAAGATTCTGGCCTAACCAGAAGGAACTGGGAGAGGAGGCCGCTGTTGTTACCCTTGTTCTTACTTTTCTGTATGCCATTATTAAAATCACATTTCTACTCATGATCTTCCTGGCCTGGAAAGCTCTTGGGCCCTATTATACACACAGTTGGCTCAGGGTTGCTTTGTCCTTCCAGACACAGAGTAGAGGAGTAGAGTGCGTATAAAGGTAGAATAGTTTTCCCACAACATCGTGAATATTGATGTAATAAAACATGCATGTTGTAAAAATACACGAAGCATTGAATAAGTTATGAAGCATTATAAAATGAATTCTCTTTAAAGATTTACTTATTTTGGGGGGAGGATGGGCAGAGCAAGAGAGTCTTCTTCTTCTTTTTTTTTTTTTTTTTTTAAAGATTTTATTTATTTATTTGACAGAGATCACAAGTAGGCAGAGAGGCAGGCAGAGAGAGGGAGGAAGGGAAGCAGGCTCCCTGCTGAGCAGAGAGCCCGATGCGGGGCTCAATCCCAGGACCCTGAGACCATGACCTGAGCCGAAGGCAGAGGCTTAACCCACTAAGCCACCCAGGCACCCCCAGAGCAAGAAAGTCTTAAGCAGACTCCGCACTTAGCATAGAGCCCGACACAGGGCTGGATCTCATGACCCTGAGATCTCAGGTGCCTGTCCAAGGCCAACTCCTCCTTGTCCACCCACTGGTAATTACTCTCCAGAAATGATAAAAATAAGACATTTTTGTGATGTTGGAAAAAATGTGTATTATGCATACGTTTCTGAATGTATTTTTTCATTTTTAACAATTAGCTTGAATTAAGATGGAGTGTATATATATGGTCCCTTCCCTTAAGAAATTCATATTTTGGGGGCTTCTGGGTGGCTCAGTCTTTTAAGCATCTGCCTTCAGCTCAGGTCATGATCCAGAGTCCTGGGATTAAGTCCCATGTCAGGCTCCCTGCTCAGCAAGTGGCTTGCATCTCCCTCTCCCTCTGCTGTTCTCCCTGCTCATTCTCTCACTCCCTTGCAAATAAATAAATAAATAAAATTTAAAAAAAAAAGAAAAGAAAAATTCGTATTTTGGTTCCTAGAGACAAGACCATCTAAGAATATACAGTGGTCTTAAGCAGAATTACATAGTTGAGGCTTGCTGAAGGAATTAAAACCGAAAGAAGAATCCAAATGGCCCACTGGTTAATTTAAATATGGTCTTAGGAAAGAATTTGGACTTGACTTGACCAAAGAATGTCGGACCTCGGCACGATGAGAAGCGACCGTGATTTCCTTGCCCAGGCCCTAAAGCCAGAGGAGCCGTCAGCGTGCTCCCCCTTCTCCTGGGATTTCCCCGCACCCCTCATTGAGGGGGCACAGTGCCCAACAGAAGGATCGTGGCTATAATTGTTCTCCACCAACCCCCCCTAAGGATGTTCTCTGATATGCTGGGATGATAGTCTCGGTGGGAGAGAAGCCAGTGGGCTGACTGCACAGAGTAGTATCTTGTAGTCTGAAGACTTGTTTGTTTTAAAGGATCCGTGTGTTCACTCATTCAGATAGGGCGTAAGTCGCGGTATTTTGCCTTATGCGCACTTTCTTTTGTATTGGCACAGATCATGCATGCGTTTTCGGTTGCTCCTTTTGACCAGAATCTGTCAATCGACGGAAAGATTCTAAGTGATGACTGTGCCACCCTCGGCACCCTCGGCGTCATTCCCGAATCTGTCATTTTGTTGAAGGTAGGTAAAGGCTCCTCACCTGAGGAAGTTCTAGAAGGTTTTGGTGACCTGCACCCACACGTAAACTACTGGTTGTGACAGGGGTTAAGATGGCCTCCGTTCCTCGGCAGGGCATGGTAGGGAGCAGCCGCCGTGAGTTTCTGCTGGCTTCTGGATTCTCTGGCTCTGGCTGAGCCACAAGAGACTGAGAGGAGGTCCAGACATCGTTGGTTCTTGTGGGGTTTTCATAATTTTTTTTAAAAGTAATAGATATAGATTTAGCCTGTGCCCAAATTTGTGGGTCAGCAGAATTACTTAACCATACTTCTGTTAAACCGTCCTCTCTTTTCCTCGGTCTTAGAAGCACCAGCCAGTCAAGCTAGGAAACAAATACAAGACACGAGGTTTGGCCACAACGGGCAAAATACTTTTGGTTGTCTTAATGGGATTCTTGGCCAGGCCACGGAGATTGACTTCGGGTAGAGTAGAGTTAGGAGAGGTGAGAAGAGTTTTAGAAAGGAGGGGTATCTGAGAGGTTGTCAGGGGAAAAGAGTCATTGAGCCGGCCTCATTAGCCCAGTCCCTCCCTTACTCTCTCCCTATGCGCTGGGTTGCCTTGCTTCCCTTTGCCTCTTTGGTTTCTGGGCTAGAAGTATCCCCACTGTGCCAAACACCACTGTGTCACGTGGTAGAAGATTTGTCAGGTTTTTGAACTTGGGAAGTATATGCTTTTCATACCGTGGAGCCTCAGTTCTGGGGAGATGCATTAGGCCCTTGAAACCACGAAGCACACCCATGCCCACTCCTCCACCCTAGTCCGACCACCCGCCCCTCCCTCTGTTCACTTCTTTGCTTTTCCTGCAACTGTAGGTTCTGTGGAATTAGTTTGAAGACGTGAAGTTGCCAAGTCCCTAAGGACCCTCCATCCAAAATTTCTGAAACGACCTGTGTTAAC
Source organism: Enhydra lutris kenyoni (assembly GCF_002288905.1). NCBI lineage: Eukaryota > Metazoa > Chordata > Mammalia > Carnivora > Mustelidae > Enhydra > Enhydra lutris. The sequence goes on from NW_019154122.1 coordinate 4,193,897, forward strand.
CAAAGGACTTGCCCTTCAGGCGGGCAGCTAGAGTCCATGCTGGTCATTGGCCTCTTGGCCCGCGCAGCTCACCCTGCCACAAGCTTGCGCTCCATGCTGGCTTCCATCCTGGATAGGCGATGGGTGTTTTGTCCTGGTAGCAAGGAGGGACACAAATAAATGTCTTTTTAAGCTAACATATTTTTTTAGGGGACCAGTCTGACTTGGTTTCCACCTAACTCACTCTGTCACTATCACTGCTGCTTCCTAGCTCCTGTAACTTTCATCTTCGTTTTGTAATCTCATGAGATCTAAACATTTCCATTTCAAAAAGCGTTTTTAGGAGCAGGAAAACAGCACCAGAGATGATGTAGTTTTGGAGGTGATGAGTCTAGACCTGCATCGTTGTTGGCGGGGGCGTCCTCTGTCAGTTCTGGATATGGCTGGCTGGGCCCGATGTCTGTTCTCTGCCGGTGCTCGCATCTGTATCCTGTGGCCACACTTGTCACCTCGTGGGCCAGACCCATGTCAGGAAGGTTTGGCCTCCTCCTGCTCCAGGCTTCTGCTCCCCCAGGTCTTGAATTATCTTCCTTTGTCTTTCTAGGCTGATGAGCCAATTGCGGATTATGCCGCAATGGATGACGTCATGCAAGGTAAAGACCGACTCGTTCGAGGAATTTGTTGCTTAACTTGTCAGAATGAGGGGGGATTACACCGAGTGACGCTTTTACTTTTAACTTCGAGAAAGGTTCTACAGGATGATAGGGTGGGATCTTAACAGCATTTATCTTAGAAGCTCAGATCAAGGGAAAGATACAGACAAAAACTAGGGAAATGGAAAGCCGAGAAAAGAGTAACAATTATTTAGCTGACCCAAGGAAGCCGGTGTACAGGTGAGTCTGTAAGTGGAAGAGGTCTGTAAGAAGCCAAGTTCATTCAGATACCAGAGCCTGACACCAGAAGGAGGGCGACTGCTTACAGCCCCTCCCTTGACATCCTGTCACTGCTTCTTCCCCTACCTGTGCCTCATGTGGCCACCGAGGGTGTGCGGCGTCTCTGGCCTTCGAACAACTTCACCAACTTCAACCATGAAGGCGAGAAAAAGCCTGTTCATAGCACTTAGGAAGAGCACCCCTAGCTTTCTGTTCAGATGCTGGCAGCCATCTCTGCCTCCCATACCGGAAATCAGAGATCCCACTCTGGGGAGAGTGGCCAATTCAAAAAAGTCACCTACAGAAATCTGTTGCTTTTTTAAGTGGTTCATCTTCCAGGTACCCTTCAGGGAAGCTCCCCAGCGCCCCCTGAACTGAGTCCTTACTCTTCAGTAGGTGAGAGGGGCAGCTCCAGACCACCAGGCGTTGGGGGTGTGAGAGCATGGAACCTAAAGGCTCTGTCTGCAGACCGGAAAAAAAAAAAGAGCCCAGAAAAGCAGTTGATGCAGGAAGCATATGAAAGCTTAAAAATTAACTCTGTGTAATATAGAAAAACCACATAGCCAGGGGACTGGTTAGAAGGAACATTCAGAGAACAGAAAGGAATTCACGAAATTAAAAACCAATTGCGCCAAGGGCCCGATACCATAAGTGAAAATCTAGGTATGGGAAGATCCTAAAAGCATCCAGAGATGCAAAGGAAAATGAGTCCCATTTATAGGATGAAGAGTGAAGGAGACAGGTGCGTGGAGCTGTGCCCACAGGCTTCTGAGGAAAACTGAATTCCAATCAGAATTGCACAACCAGACAGACTTTATTCTACCCTCATGTTTCATGGCTTTTTGTGAACAAATGTGAGGCCTCAAAACACTTCTGTCCAGTGTGCCGTTTGCCGGGATATGATGGAAGGGTGTGCTCCACTGAAACAAGGGTGTAAGTCAAGAAAGAGTTTAATGTTGGAACAAAAACATAGGGATCCAACAAAGGAAAAATGTCCTAGAAGATGGTGAAGGGGAGTCCTGGAAGAGAAGCTCTGCGGCAGACAGCATGAGCGCCCCAAGTCCAGGTCGCGGCCGTGCGGGCTGTGGCGGTCCGTGTCCGCAGGGCAACGTGGAAGTGACGGATGGCCGTCTGGAGGTTTAACGTCTTTAGAAGAGCTTCTGCTTGAGTTAGAGATAGTACAGAGAAAATGGAAGTCATAAATAATGCGGCAGTTACCAAGACCAAAAAGAAAGAAAAAAGTCCTCCCAAACAGGAAATAGAACCAAGGTACACGAAGCAGTTAGACTGTGAGCACTGTTCAGAGAGGAAAAATATTGGGACTACCGGAGACCCAAGGGCTTAAAAACACCTCTGTCAGGAGGATACCTGGGTTAAGGGGCAGGTGGTGTGTAAGAGTTGGTAGAAGAACTAAATGTTTATCTTTCGATGAGGAAGCTAGTAGATATCCTCTAAAGTTAGGAACTAACAATATGGTTGACCCTTGAACAGCATAGCTTTGAGCTGTGCAGGTCCACTCATACGTGAGTTTGTTGTTTTTTGTTTTGTACTCGTTTTTTTTTGTTTGTTTGTTTTGTTTTTAAAGATTTTATTTATTTATTTGACAGAGAGCGTGAGATCACAAGTAGGTGGAGAGACAGTCAGAGCTGGGGGCGGTGCGGGGAACAGGCTCCCCGCCGAGCAGAGAGCTCGATGCAGGGCTCCATCCCAGGACCCTGAGATCATGACATGAGCTGAAGGCAGAGGCCCAACCCACTGAGCCACCCAGGCACCCTATTTGTTTGTTTGTTGTTTTGTTTTCTCAGTAAGTGTATGTACAGCACTGTAAATGTATTTTCATTAACATTTTTCTCAGGGCGCCTGGGTGGCTCAACCAGTTAAGTGTCTCTTGATTTCGGTTCAGGTCATAATCTCTGGGGCCCTGGGATTGAGCCCTAGCTCAGGTTCCCTGCTGAGTGGGGAGTCTGATTCAGGGTTCTCTCTCTCCCTCTGGCCCTCCCCCACTTGCTCTCTCTCTCAAATAAATCTCTTTTTCTTTTTTTTTTTTTTTTTTTAAAGGAAAAATAACTTTTTTTTTTTTTAGCTTACTAGATTGTAAGAATACAGTCTGTAATACATACAACCTAACAAAATATGCCTTGTATAACTGTTCTCAGGAAAGCTTCCAGTCAACTTTTGGGGGAATCTAAAAGTAAATGTAGATATTTGACCATGTAGTGAATCAGTGCCTCCAACCCCGAGTTGTTCAAGGGTCAACTGAATAATAAGCACATTATCTGGAAATAAAGTCTAGAAGAAGGGGCTACCTGAGGCCTGAGTGGTTCATTCTAGAGAGCGGGGGAGACGCAGCTCCAGAGGGCATCTGTCACATGCTTTCTCCAGGCCTGCCTCCCCCTGGTGCTCTGTAAAAGCTCTCTCCGGTTACGACCATTCCTTTACTGTTTGACTTTTCAAATGACGCACGTGTGTTGCTTTGATGAAAGTAAGACATGCAGAAAGATCACCATCTGTTTATTCTCACCCAAAACTTCAAAAGTAATCATTATGGGTGAGTAAGGTAATGAGAAGTTATTTTAAACTTTCTGTCTTTAGGCAGCAAAGTGATATTACTGTTGTCTGTTCCAGCAGTGTTTTCATCTTGGAATTATCTCTCTCTCTCTCTCTCTCTCTCTCTCTCTCTCTCTCTCTCTTTCTAGTATGTATGCCGGAAGAAGGGTTTAAAGGTAAGTTACATTTGTCATGTTTTGTTCATGAATGTCAAGAGTCCTACTGTAATTTTCTCTTAAAGCGAAGGCTATAATTTGATTTTAAAATTTAATTCAATCTGAGTCTCATGACTGAAGTTAATTTTAGTTAAATGCATTTTTTATTCAAGCTTCTTCATTATCGTTTTCAGCACTCGGGCCTCAGATAGGGCCTGTGTGTTCACAGTATCTACTGCCAGATGTCAATTCTGCTTTCCCTTTCTCGGTTGGAGGGTCAGGGTGGGTGGGGAGGTTGGGGATTAGCTAGCGGCAATTCGACATTTATATTTACTCTTCCCAGTTCCTTCTGCCAGTTTCATCTTAGAGGAAAACAGTTTGTGTATCACTGGTAAAAATTAGAGGAAAGGAATTTGCTGAATTCTGTCCGCTTTAATGAAAAGGTTTCGTCCATCTGTGGCGGACCCAGGCATTTCTTGCAGAATTACTTTGGATGGAGACGCAGTGGTGTGTTGTCACCTCATGGCCACTGTAGTTGTGTACGCCAGTAATACTTATTAATTTGTCAAATACAGACCTTTGATATTTGCAGATTTAACTCTTGCCATCCTGAATCTCTCTGGCCTACTCCAGAGGCCCATGGCAGCTTGTGAGTTTGCTAAGGAATGAGTTTGAATCAGATACCAGGGATTCTTTGCTAAAGCAAAGAGTGAGCAGAGCTCTAGCCTAAATGAAGCCTTCCTGTCAATGCAGCTTTGCTGCCTTCACGTTACCACTATAAAGACCTCCTGATGTGGTCAAAACAAAGCAAAACAAAGCAAAAAATTTCTGTATGAAACATGGGCATCAAATGAAAGCATCAATGAAATCTGATTAACGTGTGTGAAGATACTGCGTAGGAAACACATGGATTTCAACAGAAATGTGATTTAGCCGAAAGCCTGGCCTCTGCGGATATTTTTTCTTATCCTTCAGCGTCAAGGGGCTGCTGTGCTCGTTTGTTAAGTTGGATATTCCCTGTTGATGATGCGTTCTTGGCAAATGGAATACATGAACTCTTACTTTTCAGTTCACAGCTGTACCTCCACGTATGTTTCTTTTCCCAGGTACTGGTCTACTCGGACATTAATCTTTTGAACACTTGCTGACGGCTAAAGAAATGACCAGAAGGGAAGCGAGGAGTTTGGCATGTTAGGGCATTACCGAAAAAGTGGATTTAAGAATTAAACCATTCTATGACTCTTCCAAAAGGCAGAGAACTCTTCCGAAGTGACTGTCCCAAATGCCTTATGTCAAATAAAGCAGATTGCACTGAAGGACATCAGACTTGAAGGAAATGTTTCAAATTTTATATTTAAGGGAGGGTGGTGGGTGGGAGGGGGCAAGTACGGATCGAACCAGTTTAGTAGCAGTAACAGTAAATCATGTTTACATATGAGATTTATAGTCACGGGAGGGAATAAAGTTCTGTTATATTTCCTTGCTCGAATTTCATACCAGATGCATTGGTCCATAAAGGATTTGTATCACAGTAGATGGGACAACATTCTGCTCTGAACTAAAAAGTAATTCTTTAGAGACATAACCTGCTTACCAATACCTGTCTTTGATTCATATTTTACTTTCAATAAAGCATGAAAGTGAAGAACTTGCCGTCCTTGTGGAAAAGTGTCTTCAGATTAGCCTCCTCTCCGCGCCGGCCCCAGCGCACCCGCGTACACACAGCCCAGCGGTCCCTCTCTCGGCGTTGGGTCAAGCAGGAGGCACCCAGATGTCTCCTGCCTCGGCTTGGGCTTCAGTGCTCTGGCTTTCATGCGTTGAGAAAGGATGGCGAATGTCTGACGTGTGATAGCATCTTCCTCCAGTTTTGCTCTTTATTCAGAATTGGGAAATTGAGTACACCTCGCACTTTTGAAAAATCTGACCACCTGCCTTATCAGAAGAGTAACAGTGGCCTGAAGTACGTTCGGATAACACAAGGTTTTTCTAAAATGTCTTCTTCCCATTCTCCATGTCTACCGTTTCTTGGATCGTGCCTCTGTTTTTGAAACATTCCTCTGAAATGTCCAGAAAGGAGCTTTTAGATCACTTTGTTTAAACAAAAAAGTGTATGGATGGGGTGTGTTGTCTTAGCCAACCCAGGATTATTGTTATTAACGGCACACAACCAAAATAACATTCTTAAGAATATGGGGGGTGGGGATTGGCACTTAGGATGAGTGGGTCTCACCATTTTCTGGTAAGTGTGTGCCCACGTTTGCAGCAGAGATGCTGAGTCACACATCTCTCTTGCGAACGTTTTTAAAGTCTTGGGTTTGTGCTAGGCTCCACCCTCCCCCCATTTATTCCCCTGAAGATTTAAACTCAAATAATGGATGGGGGAGGTAGGTTTCAATTTGAGGACCGGTAACCTTGGCAGATCCCTTTTGAAGATCCCTTGGCAGATCCCTTGATCCCTGACAAGGCGGGGTGGGTGGGGCGTTGAATGAGCCTGAGTGGGAGAGGGGGAGCTGCACACTGGAAAGCCACCCTAGGAACCAGCCGCTCCCACCTTGAGGTCAGTCAGGGAGCGGACTCGGAGTTGAGATCGCTGATAGCTGATGCTGAGTTTTAGGGCCCAGTCTTTTATTTCACTCCAAAGAAATGAAGCTGGAACATAAAAGTATTAACACACTAATAAGCAGGTTACTCTCTCTCAAGGTAAAGATGTGAACAAATTCAATTAGTGTTCAATGCAGCAGCTTCCCTTTCCATACAGAAAAGCTGTTCGGCCGAAAAGGGGTTCTTTCTGGGGACTGACACGTGTCACCCCCCAAAATCGATTTCTTTTTCCCATTCGCTGTTTATAACAGTTTTAAAACCTATTACTTGAGTCTTTTCTTCGCCTGATGCAACAATACAAAATAATAGCTTTTTTGGAAGTCTGCCTTGGGGTGGGAGTGGGTGGGGTCCCGCCGGAGGCGACGCTAGGCGGCTGTCTTCCTCCCCTGACAACTTACCCTGTCACACCAGCGCTACTCAGCACACCTGAGCGCTGTGGAACTTTATCAGAAATGCAGAAGGGGCGCCCTGGCGGCTCAGTCGTTAAGCGTCCTCCTTCAGCTCGGGTCAAGATTCTGGAGTCTTGGGGGCTGAGCCCCGCATGGGGCTCCCTGTTCAGGGGAGTCTGCTTCTCCCTCTCCCTCTGCTCCTCTCCCTACTCGTACTCTCCCTTGCTCACTCACTCTCTCAAATAAATAAAATCTCAGGGAAATAAAATGCAAGAGGTCAAGGGGCGGTTTGGGGGGGCACTGGGGCCGGTTGAGCTGGAAGAGTGTGTGTCTTGACCTCACAGTCCTGACATTGAGGCCCACACTGGGAGTAGAGATGACTTAAAAGAAATGCAGGAGCTCAGGCCCTGGACACACGAGATCTGTGCTCCTCGAGGTTGAAAAGCCTTGGCCTGAGGCGTGGGACCTCTTTCTCACCCACAGTCAGCAGAGTGACAACATGTCTGCACGTGTTCAGTGTCCTCACACGGGCAAACCAGGTACCAGGTACAACCTTAAACCCAGTCCTTGCTTTGTATTTACAAATACCTGGGGCCCCCCTGAAGTGTAGAGACTCTCCATTGGGTTTTTTCTGCTGTGCGCCAGAGCAGTTGCTGGAAGAAGGTATTAGGAACCCTGAATTGTCCCCCTTGCATTTCTGGCCACTCTTTAAACCCAGACTGCTGTGCCCTGCAGGCCGTGCTGGCCCACTTGTTGACATTACCTGAAATGCAGGTGGCCGTTTGGATGTCTTCAATCCCTGGGGAAATCTTCCTGTGTATTAATGAACCTTGTTGTTCAGAAAAAGAAACGAGTGTCCCTTTATCTCCATGAAATCCTAATCCAGAGCGAATTTGTTTACTTTAAACGTCCGGTGAGTGCTCTGTGCAGTGAGGGACTTGTTGATCAGACCCTGGTTAATATTTGAAGCTGATTTTGGTACTGGAGAACCTGTTTCAAATGCCTGAGGGATGATTTATCTCTGTCCAAACAAGCTACCAAAGTGAAATGAGCATGAAAGCCTGTCCTTCCTGTTTCTGAATCGTGGAGCGGTATCGCATCCTTTCTCTCTGGCATCGTAACATTGTTTGCTCAGTGTTACAGGGGACTGTGAACAGAGTTCAGTCCGAGGAATAGCCAGCATTTTCATTTTAAGGAGCTTATCACCCCTTTGCCAGCGCCCTGCGTCCCACCCCCACCTCGGAGGCACAGGGTTTTGCTACCAGCTGTACCTCTGACTCTGAAGGCTAACAACAGTTCACCGCCCCAAACCCCAGATATATGTAGACCCCAGTATCGCTGGGGATTTGAGCATCAACACTACCAGGATGCTTTGTTCATTAAAATACAAACAACATTCGTACGTGGTACCCCATAGATATTTCACTGACCCCGTGCCAGGTGTGGAGTCTAATAGACGGGTCCCTGGGTGGCTCAGTCGTTAAGCTTCTGCCTTTGGCTCAGGTCATGATCCCAGCGCCCTGGGATCAAGCCCCACATGGGGCTCCCTGCTCAGCCAGGAGCCTGCTTCTCCCTCTCCCACTCCCCTGGCTTGTGTTTTCTCTCTTGCTGTGTCTCTCGCTATCAAATTTTTTTAAAAAGTCCAGTAGACACAGAAAACCACCTCTCCATCTCCTACACCCCATTCCTTTGGTTTTTAAGTCTGGCTGTTAATCGGGCCAAGGAGTCTCTGCCAGCTGGTCGGTACAACATATACATGTGTAGGTGGCATTGAAATGGCAAGTTTAAGAAGTGTCACCTGGTTCCAGAAAATTCTGCTATTTACCTTGTAACTAAGCAAAGTTACTTTGCTTTGTCTTACTGTCCCAGTCTCTTAGAAGGGGGCAGTATTTGCTGCCTTGTATACCCTCCCACACTGAAGATCAAGCAGTAATAAACGTCCTTGGTGTGAAATGCTTTGTATTATTCCTTGTAATTAGAAGAACTCTAGTCTTTGTGAGGGGAAGCCATGGAATCTTCCACAAGTCTTCTAAAAGGGGTCATGGAGACTCATCGCCAAGTTGCCCCACACCCCTTCTCTCAAGTTCAGCGTGCACCGTATCCTGGAAGCCCTTAGAGCTAAAATCATGACTGGACAGGTGTTCAGTCATCCTGTTACATAAATCTTACCTCTTGGCTGGTAAGGAAAATGAAGCCAGTGGCCAGACCATAAGCTTCCTCAATTCTGTTTGTTTGCAGGGTCATGTTGAAAGGTATTTGAAACACGTTTAGAATGTGTGTTGAAGATTTATGTCTTTGTGATGGGCAGGTCCTGCCCCAGAGGGGAGCTTCCGATGTTTTGATTGTCAATGCCAAGATCATCAGGAACAGGTGCCGGGAGCTTCAGAGGCAGGGCTGTGGGGGCACCGGGGAGCACAACGCAGAAGAATCCCGTGTTTTTGTATTTACCTCTTGAGACGTTAGTGGGGAGGGAAAAAAAAAAAAACTATTCATGAGTAGAAGTACATGGGGAAGCGTACCTGGGCTTCCCCTTCGCCACCAACTAAACCACAGGACCAGGTTTATCTGGTTGTGTACATTTCAGACGAATTGGTGACATTTCTTCATATCGTAAGATTCAAGTATCTTTCCTGAGCCTCGTGAGATGTGGGGAAGAGGGAAGTTGCAGAATCCATCTCCTAGCGACTTGCCAGGATGCTGCCTTACAGGTGACACTGGCCTGCCTTTAGTCCCAGGACCTCCATCACCTCCCCGAGCCTTTGCTGTGTCCCACCCAGGAGAGGCCAAGAGCAGGATCCCCGAAGAAGCAGATCTTGCCGCCAAACGGCCTCAATCCCGGGAGCAGAGGTGACATGTTGGTTCTTCCCCTGCTGTGTTTTTACACTTTCTCATTCATGAGGCTGTCTGGATTTTCTCTGAAGTTAGTCCTAAGAGCTTCTCCAACATAATTACTGTACTGATCTCAAATAGAGGGCATCGTCTGTTCTACCCTCCCCCCAACATGCTTAAGGGGGGAAAAAAAAACCCTGCTTTCAAGGACTTGGCTCTGACTGCCTAGGCCAGGGCCTGTGGAGTGAGACCGTCTCAGCCGGAGCAGGAGCCAGGCTTCTACCAGCAGCTGGAATGGCAGCTCCATTCCCAGATCTGTGTTAGTCCTTGCCAGGGGAGGCAGGCCCTGGGACACAGGAAGTGGGGGACACGCCCCAGGGAAACCAGAGGGCCTAGGCGGCCACTGCCCGGCTTCAGTCAATGCTGGTTGGCACACTGACCTCTTGGTTCCCCTCCTCCTCTCCATTCTCTGGTTTATTTGTTTCTAACCAAGGGAACATGAAGCTGCGACCGGCTCTCTTTATGTTCCTGGGTAAATGCGCTCCACTTCGGGCCCAAGTGTTCTCTCTGAAAGGAAACTGGTTGTATAGATGTCGTCAAACATGAACTGGGTGGAAAGAGACTCTGGGGCCTTCTGCCTTGGGCTGCACTCCCACACCCACCGACCCCCTTGAGGAAGCGCTATGGAGTGCATTTGGAAAACCACCCGGCCAGACCACCTCGAAGGACTCACTTCTCCCGTTTTATCAGTCTGCAAGTTGCCTCTTTGTTTGGTTTTTACTGCCGTTCTTGCTCTGTCTTCTCCCATCTGCAATGTGCACTGCCTCTCTGGATGAAAGGATCCCAGCAGGGCTAGACTATCCAGAATTTTGGAACTAGAGGGAAGTGTTTATTTCTGTCTTACTGGGAGCCAGAGTTAGGGGAGTCAGGGCTGGGCTGGATTTTACTTAGGTCTGCACCAAAAACCACCACCAAAAAAGGAATCAACCTATTTTGTGCTAGACTGTTCCAGGTCCCCGAGTGTAGGCCCTCTGGCCGTCCTGTTCTTCGTGGTTGCCACGTGAGCCAAATGAAATGTTCTCAGCAAGAAAAAAATGAATGAATACCCCAGTATCCTCGAGAAGCTCTTCTGTGCCAGTAAGACCCCTGGAGAGAGCTTTCTATTGCTTTTGTGTAACCATGGTTGCCCCCCACCTTTGGGCTTGTCTCTTTTTGTCCTCAAAATAGGGACTCCCTAGCTATGCTCACATGAGCCAAGGACTTTTGTAACCCAACAGTGGGGCCCCTGGGGCAGCCAGCATCCGCATGGCAGCCTCCCACCCATCCTGTCTTGTTCTCACTAGGGAAGAACCGTCCTCCCATCCACTCCTGCGGCTCTTGTTTGCCAGACCCTCCTAGACCGTATCATGCTCTGTGGATAGTACACACCTTGGAGACCCACTGCGTTTGAGGTCTCTTCCCTTGCTTTTCCTGCTGGGCGGCCCCTGTCCCCACTTTCCCCTCCTTTGATCCCGTGTGGGAAGGGGGACTGAGAGGGGAGTTCTTTGCAGGAGGCGGCTGCCCCTTGGGGGACTCCCTCCTGCATTATTCTGAGTTTACTGTTTGTGCCACCCACGTTTTCATTCTCCAGGCTTCTTAGATGTCAGATTTTTTGAAGCCAGCTTTCATTTTTCAGCAGTGGGGAGGGCAGGAGTGATGGCTAGGTTGCCATGTATTAAGTGTTTGAAAAAGAAAAGGCTTGTGCCCAGAGGCAGCCATGCATGAGCGGTCAGTCCTGAGTGGTTTGGATTGAAATAGGCCAGAGAAAGTAAAGCTCTGGGGCCTTTGTCCAATCTTCCCTTCAGCCCCCAGGCTCCATGCCAGGCTGAGTGCCCAGCCCCCCATGGCACGTGTTGCCTTCACCCCAGGGGCCCTGACGGTCTCAGAATGGTGCCCCCCAGAACACACTGGAGATTATAAGCCTCTTGCATTGAGGTTTTCTGTAAAGAGGAAAATGCTGTAATCGAAAGCTCCTTGATTATAAAGAAGGAATAGAGAGGCTTGGCACAGAAGAAGAATCTTCGTTGCTTGGCCTACTCGGCCAGGGTCGGGCACATGCGGTCCCCCGTGCCAGTAGGACCTTGGGCCCTTGGGGACCTTGCAGTCTGCCAGTCCGGACCATGAAAGGTCATAGCTGCCATAGCTCACCTCGTGCGTTTTCACGCCCCTGCTGCCTCTGTCTGCTGCCCCCGTGCTGGCTCTGGTGGGGAACCCTGGTCTCGGCTCACAGTCTGGAGTAGAACCATTAGCCATTAGCTAATCACCATTAGTCAGAGTTGGGAGCCCATGGTCCCTCTGCCTCACAACAGGGAGGGGGAGGGGGCTCTCCAGGGGAGGAGTCAGGGCAGGATAAGACACTGGGACTGTGGATCTATCTGACCCAGGGTACGAAACGAGGGAGGATGGGAGGCACTGTGGTGCTTCTGCAAACTCAGGGAATATGCGTGTCCTTCCTGAGATGTGGGAGCCCAGCCCTGCTAGAGGCCAGCCGGCCCAGCACATGCTGCCCTGGGAGGCCATTAGGCATTCAGCCAGCCCGTCTCAAATGGGATTTTATTCCCCCAGGCATCTCCCGGGACCAGTGCCCTAATGAACATACCTGTCTCGGCCATCCATATGCCACAAAATCCCTTCTCCACCACCCTCCCTGGAAGTGCCTCGACCAGCCTCATTTAACTTCTGTCTCCTTACAGCTTTGAACCAAGCCTATAGCCCTGGTGTACCCGGAGGAGGATCCAGGCCCAGGCCCAGTCCTCGGCAGGAAAGCGAAGCGTCCCCGGGGTGGGGGACAGGGGGCGCAGAGTAAGCAGGCCACGTTCCAGGCCTGTGTCCTCAAGTCCCGGTCCCAGCAGTAGTCTTCCTCCTGCTCTGACCATGTTGTTCCACCTGCGCCGCTAGAAGAGCAGCCCGGGGCCCAGCAGCCCCAGCCACATGGCCCGTGCTTCATCGGAAATGTGGGAGCGCGGGCCCCAGGCCCTCTACTGCAGGATCAGGCCACTGCTGTGCTGTTCGGAGTCTGAGAAGCCCTGGGCTGGGGCCTCCTTCCTGCCCATGGCTGGCAAGGGCTTGCAGGGGAAAACTTGACGCCAGGTCCGGGAAGAGCCGGTGCCTGACCCACAGTTCTCCTCTGCCTTTTCGCATGAGCAGGTGGGCTTGGGTGGAATGAGGATGAGGCATGTCCTCATTATTAATTGGAATCTCTTCTCGGTTGGGTGAGAGTCTTGGAGAAATATGGCTGGCCCTGGTCGCAGCGCCCATGGGACTGAAAACTCAGGGCCTGCATGTCTCAGTCCAGAGCTGATGTAAGGGTCGCCGTGGCCCCACATCTTTTCCTTAATGAGATGCAGTCCCTGTGGCTGGAAAGATAAGGAGGGTGTGGGGAGAGGGAGGTGGGGAGGTAGAACTGACAATCCCTTATTAAGCACAGCAGGTACCCGATAAATAAGTTGAATAAGTGAATACAAGGCTTGAGTTCTCCCTAACTTTTCTATAAAGTGACCTTATTGGCCTCTGACCTCAGAGGACCCCATTGCTTGGTCCACTGATTCGAAGGGGTAGGTGAGATGGACGTTTGTCTCTACCCCTTTTGCAGACTCAGTTTCCCCAGTTATTAGAGCAAGGGAGTGAGATCCAGGGGTCTCAAAGATCCCTCTAACATCAGTGTTCATGCGACTCAGGGCGTGATCGTGGGGTCACCAAGAATACCTCACCCAGTGTCCCCAGAGCTCTGGCCCCGAGGACACAGGGCCTGTTGCCACCATTCATCCAGCTTTGCTTGAGGAGCCGGGTGGAGTAGAAAGGGAGATGTGTGACACAAATGGCGTTCCCCTCAGTGAGGCCCAGGAGCTGCTGCTGGTGACTTGCATGTGACCTTGGGCAAATCTCTGCCCCTCTCTGGGCCTCAGCAGGTAGACTAAAGTGATCCCTGTGGCCCCTTTCTGCCTGGGTTTTCAACTCTCGTCCTGACACACACACACACACACACACACACACACACACACACACACACACACCGCCTCCTGCCGTTGTCCCTCCATGTCTTAGAGGCAGGCGCTCAGCTCCCTGGTTCCGGAATAGGCTGGGAGCGGGGAGCGAGCCGCCCAGTCCAGGGAGGATGTCCAAGAGCCGCTAACCAGTCACGACTGCTTCGAGGACTCACACCAGGCTTCCCTGTGCGGAGGACGTGATGTTGGGGCACAGGCTCCTGGCGCACCAAAGCCAGAGCTTTTTCCTTCCTCCCCGTCCCTGCAGACATGAGGAGCCTATGGGGGCCTAGGGCGTGTCCCCCACCTTTCCCGTCGCCCCCACGTGCCCCAGGAGTTGTCCCTCTCCCCTTAGAGCACCGGCTGTCGGCCGAATCACCGGGTCCTCCCTGGGCCCTGCTGCAGTCTAGCCACGTAACCCTGAGCCAGTCTTTGCGCTCTCTGGTCCTCAGTTTCCCCACCTGTGAAATGGGGGCACAGAGCGCCCGCCGCCGGAACCGCCGTGAGGGGCGACGGGCGCGCGGGGGCCGGCAGGGCGGGGGCCTCCGCCGCTCCCGCTCCCTCGCCCGCGGCTCGGGCTCCGCAGTGACGGGGGGAGCGGCGCCGGGGAAGGAGCGCTCCGCGGTCACGTGACGCCCCCCCTCCCCGAACTGCGGCGGCGGCGGCGGCGGTGGCGGCGGCGGCGGCGGCAGCGGCGAACGCGAAGCCGCGTCCGAGCAGAGCTGCAGCGTCTGCCGCGGGCACCGGAGTGCCGAGCCCAGGACGCCCGGCCCAGGCCCTCGGGTGAGTCCGCCCCGCCCGGGAGCGGCCCGGGGACGGGGAAGGGACAGCAGTGCCGCGGGCTCCCCTCGGCCGGCCGCCAGGACCCCGCGCAGGCGGGGACCCGGGGCCCGAGGGTCGGCGGGAGGGGGCGCGGGCCGGGTTGGCCGCGGCGGGAGGCGGGCGTGGGGGGCAGGCCTGGGCTCAGCGGGCTGAACGCCCCCTCGCCTGCGGGGCTCGGTCCAGGCGGCCGCTGAGGGGGCGCGGGTCCCACCCCCCTGCGTGGGGGGAGTCCCGCTTGCCCTGGGCCTGGGGAGGGGGCGCCTTGGGCGCAGAGAGGGGAACGCGGAGAAGTGGGCGCGTTCCCTCGATCCCTGGGCAGGGGCCGCGGGCCTTAACGCCCCCCAGGAGGAGGCGCTCCGCTCCTCAGAGGACGGAAGTGGGGGTCCTCAGGGGCAACGACCCTGAACCGAGAGGGCGGTGATGTCCTTGCTTCCCCGAGGACGGAGCGCACTCCCCCCGCCCCTGTCTCTGACCCGCCGCGGAGCAAGGCACCCGCGTCACGCAGTCGGGCGCCCCCTCGCCGCCTCCCTTCTCTGGCTCCGCAGGATCTGAGGACTCGATGGGAATCCACAGGGCGGTCCCCGCGCCCCGCAGACGCTTTGGTGCCAGCCTTGGGGTGCCTGGTTTTGGGCGCGCGCGCGCGGGCTCGCGCACACGCGCGCGCACAGACACAGACACACACGCCCCAGCTCAGGAGGCGAGAGCCCTCCCTTCGTGGTGGTTAGACCCCAACCTGCGCGTGACCCCCGAGTCCTTGTTAGGGCCATAGCACAGGCCTGGGGGTGGAATCGAAAAAGACCCCCCACCCCTCACACATGGCACATTGGCATCTGTCCCCGTGCTTCGGTCCCTCCCTGGCGGTAGTCAGAGGCCAGCGGGAAGGGCCACTGAAAGAAGCTGGGTCAGGACAGAGCGGGAGAGAAAAGCAGAGGGGAAGCGAAGTAGGAGCTGTCATTCCCTTCGAAAAGGGAGCTGGGTCCCAGGCTCTTAGCCCACCCTGCCAGGGGGGCCGTGGTCCCTCCTTTCTGAGTCTGGAAGAAGAAGCTGGGAGCCGAGGGTCTGTTTTCTAGTAATGGGAGGAAACATCAGCCAAGCTGCTCCTGAATGGGGGGAGGGCAGCAGCTGAGTGGGGGTGGGGTGGTCTTGCCCAGCTGGCCCCAGAAATCCCCCCATTTCTCCATCCAAACCTCAGCTGCCCTTTGAGCTCCCCTCTAGCAGCTGGCAGGCTTGGAGAAGTGAAAGGGTGCTTTCATGGCCTCAGAAAGAATCCTAGGTAAGGCTTAGTGCCCAGGTGGCAGGGAGGGGGAGCACCTTCCCCAGGCACAGCGAAGTCAGGTGGGGCATGTGTGCGCGCGCGTGCGTGCACACGGAAGTCTCCATTGCACAGATGAGGAAACCGAGGCTTAGAGAGGCTGAATAAACTGCCCAAGGTCACAGAGTCGCCTCTGCCAGGGCTAGCATCATTTCTCTGACTCCTGACCTAGGTGGATCTTGCAGGAGGGGTGGTCTGTGATGAGTGGGGTGGTCTGCTGGTGACCCGCTCCCTGTGCCTCTTGGAGGTGACGGTGCATCTGGAGGGAGGTGGGGAAGCTGGCTCAGGTTAAGGAGAGCCCCGCCACCTTTCTTCAGGGGCCAGAGCTCAGGCCTTCTTCCTCTCCCAGAGCCCAGTACTTGCTTTGCTGCCCCTTCCGTTTCCAGTCTGAGACTCACAGCTTTCCCTGGGTGAAGCCAGCTCCTCTTCTCTGTGTTGCCTACCTGGCAGGGATCTCAGGAAACCCCTCTCCTACCTCTATTCACCCTCCACCCCTATGAGACAAGAAATATTCCTCCTTTGGCCTCTTGAAATGCCGAGGGTCTCCTTGCCCCTGGGGCGGGGGTGGGTGTCTCTACTGCTCAGGCCTCCGGACCCTGAAGCATCGGCACAGGCCTGGAGTAGGGGAGCCCTGAGTCCCTGCTTTAGCTCCCTCTCAGCCGGCCCCACCTCCTGCCCTGCAGCCACGTACCAGAGCCTAGAGGCCTTCTGAGGGCGTCTGGGCCAGGTCTGTCTGCCGCACCACCTGTCTGTCTAGGGAGGCTTTTGTCCGGGCCATCAGAGGCCGCCGAGCAGCCACACATGCGGCAGAAGCAGCCGAGCTCCGTGACACAGACGAAAACAAATACCAGACACAGGGACACACGGGCACGTGCAGGCGGAGACCCCCACCTCCAGCGCTGGCCGCCACTACAGACACCAAGAGACACCCCGCCCAGAACGTGGACATGCAGAGGGGGAGGTGGTGGTCTCGAGAAGAGCCTGGTCAGAAGCCTCATCGGGCTGGCAGTGGCTTCCACGCCCCTCCTGGGCATGAGCCTTACACACACACACACACACACACACACGCACACGCCCGTGCGCGTGCATGGGAAAGAGCACAAGAAAGCCCCACGCCCTGAGAAATTAACCTGGCAGATAAGCACCCACCCACACCCAGGCCCCCACGAGGGCACACACGTGTGCATTACATCAGCTTCCTGCGTGTAGGACGTGAACTCCTCATCACCCCGGGAGGGGGTGGCAGAGGCCCCTCTGACCCGCAGCCCCCGGCTCCACCCCAGCAAAGCCTCACCTTCCTTCTTTTCTGCTTCACCTGAACCCCACTCAGTTGACCCTAAGAATACCGGGAAGGTGCCCGCGTTTCCCCCTCCGTGTACCCTCCTCTCCTGCCCCTCCCCCCCGACACCCACCAGGTTGCCACCGGAGCCTCTCCACCCTGCCACCCTTCTGCGATCCCTGAACATGCTGCTCCACGGGCCCCTCCTAAGATAGGACACTCCCCAGTCCAAGTGGCCCCGGGGTTCCCTTTCCTTTGCCACTTTGCCAGAGGGCCTTGCCAAGTCCTAGCTTCTGCTTCGCCCTCCCAGCAAGGCTGGGGGCCAGCTGGTGTGAAGAGAGGGGAATCCTCTGAGATCCTCTGCCAGGCCGCACCCTGGCACCCTGGCTGTACCCCCCGAGAGGCTAGTATTCTGGGGAGCAGCTTCTGAGATATGCTTCTCTGGGCTCTGATAAGGTCTCGAGGGCAGACGAATGCTACGTGGGGGCAGTGAGGGGCTCTGGGCTTTGCCATTCTGGTTCGGGTACTTAACATCAGCTTGCCAGAGTGCTGGTTCTGAGTCCAAATCTGGCCCCGCCTCTTGCTAGCTGTGCAGCCCAGGCAAATCATCTCCCGTCTCTGAGCCTTTCTCCAGCTCAGCCCAGCCAGCGAGCGGGAGGTGTGAGGCGGCAGCCCTTCTGCCAATGAGGAAAGGAAGTTGGCTCTGCTGGACAGCATGGGATGAGACGGGGGCCCCTGGTGAAAGATTCCAGCAGACTGAGAACTCCAGGCCTGCACTAGGTTGAGCACGGGCCATCAGCCCTGGGACGTCCTGCGATGGCCACCCCGGGAACAGCAGAGGGGAACTTGAGGGCAGGGGCCTGCTGTTGTGGTTCAACATCTGGAGGGATTTTTATGCCCCCAAACGTGCTCTATTTTTAGGGCTGAAGACTAGTGCTTACAAGCAGTGGCTCAGAGGGGAGGAAGGGAGAAGAGCCAGAGGGGTGCTAGTGGGGAGACACCCCAAAACAGGGGAGTCCCACTGGAAGAAAGGAGCCAACTATGATGCTCGTGCTGTGTGCAGGTACCACGGCAGGGACCTCGTTGGAACACTTGGTAAGCATTTACTGAGTGTGTGGTGTGTCCAAGGGACGGTGACAGGCACCGAGGACAACAGAGTTGAGCTGGGTGTGGCATCATTTGGCCCCTTCCACAGCCCAGTGTGATGTTACTGTGACCACGTCTCAGAGGAGGAAGTAAGGCTCAGTGAGGTAGAGTGATGTGCCCACGCCATCCAGAGGTAAATACCTCTGCAGACAGGGGCAGCCTTTTGGAAGCAGAAGACTTGAGTTCAAATTCTGACTTTGCCACTGAACAGCTATATGACTTAAGGCAAGTTATTCCATCTCTCCAAGCCTCTGTTTCTTTCTCTCTCTCTCTCTCTTTTTAAGATTTTATTTATTTAATAGAGAGAGTGAGAAAGAGCGCACGAGCAGAGGCAGAGGCAGAGGGAGAAGGAGATTTTCGCTGAGCAGGGAACCAGACGTGGAGCTCGATCCCAGGACCCTGGGATCATGACCCGAGCCAAAGGCAGACACTTAACCAACTGAGACACCCAGGCGCCCCGACCCTCTGTTTCTTTATCTATAAAGGGTGCATCACCCACTTTATTTGATGATGGGGCTGTTTTAAAGGTTAGTAGGGCATTGGTGGCTCAGTGGTAGAATTCTCCCCTGCCAGAGGTTAAGGAGGCTAATGGAGGCCAGGACCCAAGGCAACACCCCACTGCTCATGGTGGGGGATTTGCTGGGGACTTAAAAGGAGATGGGCTGGGAGTCGTCAGGGATCCAAGTGTAGTATGATGTCAGAGCAGCCACTTACGCTCCGTTGCCTCCTTCCTTCTCCATAGACCGGGGGTGATGAGCCCTCGTCCAGCTGCCTACCTGGGAATGTTGTTTGCACAGATCAGACATGCCGGCTGGGAGATGCCTTGAAAAACACAGAACCGTGCTCAGAGATAGCAATGAACAGAAGGAAAAACAAACACCAAAAAAACATGAGGAACGATCTATTTTAAAAACTTCAAATTTTATTATGGCAAGAAAAAAAATAAGCCTTTTCTTCAAGGTTTTGGGGCAGTGGGGATTTTTTCCTATGACTTCACATTTCCAAGGCAGTTGGCATTGTGATCACGGGAGATGGTGATTCTGCCGTGGGGGGTCAGTGCCTGGCACGCGGGGTGGGGGGCCGTCATAAGCAGTAACGGGGGCTCTTCGTGGAATTATGAGCTGCGTAGGGACAAGGGAGTGGTGTTGTTTCTGGTGGCGTAACTGGATCCAGCATGAGATGGACATAGGGATGCTGGCTTGGCTCCAGCAGGTGTGTGTAGGGATGAGACGGAGTCCGCTCATGGAGGGCCTTGAATGTCAGACCGAGGAGTTTGCATTTCTCTGAAATCCAGGGGGGAGACCCTCAGAGGGACCAGCTGTACCTTCTGTGGGCAGGCCTTGGGTTGAGAAGGAGGAGTTAGCCTGGCACAGTTCTCTGCCCTGCCCCACTGTGTAAGAATGGCCCCATGGCCTGTTTCCCCGAGTCTTGTTTTCCTCGCGTGTGCAAAGGAGAATCTTTCCATCCCTGGGACAGGCCAGAGGACCAAGGCCCCAAATGCTCAGGGAAGCAGGAGACTGCCATCTGTGCTGGAAACCAGGAGACCCATGTTGCCCCCCTCACCTCACCCCACTAGCTGGGTGATCTCAGGCAAGTGCAGCCCACCTTTCCATCCACGGAAAGGGCAGGTGTGGTTTCTGCTTTTGTCATGCAGCTCCGGTGAGACTCACCTGGTGAGACGAAGCTATCTGTGTCTCTGTGTCTCAGCTGGGTTGTGTCTCTGGGGGGTTCGCGCCATTTCTTGTAACTGCCTGTTCCCCAGGCTCCCCTGGGAATTTGGGGCTGCTGAGCTTTGGCATGGACGGCAGGCAAGGACAGACTCCTGAGCGGCCGGAGAGGCTGTGACCTGCCTGAGGCCACAGGAGCGGCCCTCCCATTGCAGCCAGGCCATCATGGGAGGTGGAAGGGGGACCCATGTGGGTCCAGCCCTCTGCTCTGCTCCTCAGTGCTCGGTCCCAAGTCTGTGAGGAAAAGATACCGGACCCCAGCTCAGAAGTCAGCTTTCTCCTAGGTCCCACTCCTCTAAGTGAGGGCTTTTGGGGCAGGGTGGATGCGTTGGATGGAAGGTGACCTTGGGAACTTTTCTCTTCTGCTGCTTGCATGGTCCCTGCGGAAACTGCTGGGGCAGCCCCGAGTCCTCCATTCTCAAGAGTAGGGTGTGTCACCTACCTGCAAGGGACTGCTAGGACAAGGCCCCCTGGGGGTCAGCAAGCCTTGCACCTCTTCCTGATCTCAGAGGTCCCAAGAGAGGCCATCTACCCCTGGCAGAATGCTTATGCAGCAGGCCGTGGATACCAGGGGCTGAAAGCTCTGTCTCTGTGGGCTCCAGCCTTGTCCCCTTCACCACCTGTTTCCCCCTGAGATCCTGGAGCTCTTCCCAGTGCATATGGGTGCCCTTTCAGTCCCTCCCCCAGAACCTTAAGCCCCCAGATGCAGGACTGGACAGAGCCTTTGGGACAGAGTCTTCTCCGTCCCAGTCATGAGACAGGCCCCTGGACTTCCCCGGCTGGGGAGGTATGGCCCTCTGTGGTCCTCTGATGGGCAGGAGAAACCTGGGATCTCTCCCCCCCACCCCCATACCACATCGTTGGGGCCCACCCTTGGTCAGCCAGGATGGGAAGGAGCTGGTTAGCTCAGGGATAACATAGCAACCGTCAGGAAGGTTCTGGCAAGGGAGAAGCAGAAGAGAGGCTGAGTGATAGAACACAGGTGGGGGGCATGAATTGTGTACTTGTAGTATGTAGACCTCTATGCTAAGCACTTTTCGCCGATCTCATTTAATCCTCAGAGCAACTGTTATTAGACCCGCTGAGGCTCAGAGAGTTTAAATGACCTGCTCAGGGTCACCGGGCTGGTGTGTGGCTGGAGCTGAGATTTGAATTACGGGCTATCTGCCTCCACTTTTAACCACTTTGGCCTACTGCGTGTAGAATTAGATGGGGTTAGGAGAAGGGTGTGGTAGAGAGGAAGGCGCTGAGCCCTTAGGGAGTGGCGGCAGTTCTAGGCAGGGGTGGGGAGGGGGTTCACACTCTGGGGCTGTCCCCACACTTTGAGGACACAGCCTGAACCTCCCAGGTTCTCTTCCCTCCTTTTCCCCATCCCCGTGGCCTGTCCCTGGGGCTCAGCGCCCAGGCTGGGTTGGGAGAAGAGGATGAATGGGGAGATCTTTTTGCAGAGTTCCTGGGGATTTACAATCCCACAGACCATGGCTTCTCCTGGCCTATGTCTGCATAAATTCCCAGCTTGGAAACCGAGAAATCCTCAGCATCAGAGCTGGAGAGGAGCCCGTGGGATCAGCTGGTCCAACCCCCTTGTTTTACAGATAATAATTATTATGATTACGCCTGATGGTAGCAATTCACAAAGGGCTTTCACATCTGGGTTGCGTCTTATGCACGCCAGGGCCCTTGGGGCTGGTAGAGCTCGGGCGGTGGTTGTTATTCACCCCCCCACTTGGCAGCCAAGAAAAACTGAGGCTTAGAGAGGCCAAGAGATGAGCCCCAGAGCACACAGCTAGTTTTGGTCCTGGGCTCCACACCCAGATGTCTCCTCCCCTGGGCCCCTTGCACCATCCTGGGACCCCCGAGGCTCAGAGCCCATGGGGTCTGGCTCCAGGACTATCTCTACATTAGGAACAGGCTAGGGGACAGTGTCTAGGGGGGCTGGTTCTGTTCTGAGGTGTGTGGAAGTGGGAAAAGGGAAGGTATGAATGATGCCTGCCTTCCTCCCTGTCATGGGAACACACTTTCCTTCTCCAAGCTGAGGGGCAGAGCTGTTTCTTAGAGGCCTCCCGCCCAATGCGCCCGGCTGCCCCAAAAAATCAGACTGAGAAAGTACCTTGGAGAGCCCTCATTATACAAAGAAGGAAACTGGGCCCGGAGGGGTAAGGCCCTGCCCATAGTCAAGCTGAGCCTGGGACCCGGGTCTCATGACTCAGTATATGGCTGTGCTAGCACATGTCCAGTAACAATACTAAAGATAATCCCTACCTACTGACCGCCTACTATATGCCAGGGCTGAGCACTTTACACTGAATCCCCAAAACAACCCTATGAGCTGAGTAATTTTATTATCATTACCATCCCTTGTACAGATGAAGAAACTGAGGCTTCAAGAGGTTATGAAAGTGGCCCAGAGTCACAACCAGAAAGTGACAGAAGTGAGGATTCAAACACAGGTCCATCTGACTCCAGCCCATGCCGATGTCAGCCCCCAGATGTAGTGATAGGAATGAAATCGATTTTAGCTTTCTTTTTGTTTCATAGCCAACCTAGCACATCATTCATTCATTCCCTGAATATTTGCGGAGTACCGGCCATGCTGAAGGGACCAGGGGGCTGATCTGGAGTCCGAGGCTGGGAGCTGTGGGTCAGAAATGACACAGTGAGGGTGTGGGGCTCCAGGCATTCCTAAACCATGCATGATGGCTGCCTCTCCCCCCTCCTTCTGCCCCAACCCAGCCACATACCGTGCGTTGTTCTTCCTTTGCTCTCCAGCTTGCCCGTG
Source organism: Enhydra lutris kenyoni (assembly GCF_002288905.1). Taxonomy (NCBI): domain Eukaryota; kingdom Metazoa; phylum Chordata; class Mammalia; order Carnivora; family Mustelidae; genus Enhydra; species Enhydra lutris. Next base: position 4,216,416 of record NW_019154122.1, read on the forward strand.
GGGTACGTTGCAGCTAATTTGCCCTGTGGAAACGGGGGCACCCTCAGCAGGGGCTTCTGGACTTTGTACACCCTCATTGCCTGCTGACAACGGCATTAGCAGCCACCACCGTGCAAGCCTTCTGTGGGCACAAGACCCTGGGCTAAGTCCACTCTGTGTGGCTCATCTCTTGTACGGAGCATTGTCCCACTATTAACTACCAGCTAGTGCATCTCCATTCTCTGGATGTGGGAACTGAGGCTTAGAGTCACACAGCTCAGGACTGGGCTGGAGCCCCACGGTCTGGCTCTCTGTCTGTGTCCTTCCCCCATGCTCACACTGCCCTGCTCTGTGTCCAGGCTCCGTGCCCAGGCTGTGTGGCTTTGCATTTAGAAACCTGGTTCCTGGAAGGCAGGGCTTCAGTCAAACAGCAAGTATTTATTAAGCACCTACTGCGTACCTGGGGGAAGTGCTTTGTGAGGCTACATTTTGTGAGGATGGGGAGATAGGAGTTCCTCTGTGAGGGTTGGGGGGGGTGGTCCTGAGCACCCACCCCACCCAACTCCTGAGTACAGGAGACTTTCGGGCCTCCAAGGCGGTCAGAGCTAGGGCTTTCTTCTGGCAGGAGTCCCTGAGCGGGACTCAGAGTAGAGTTAAGACCTCAGAAGGTCTTTACAGTCACTTCTACTAACCCTGGGGCAAGCCCCTCAGGGCCTCAGTTTCTTGGTCTATGAACAGGGGGTGATAATTGCTTCTAATTTACAGGGTGGTCAGGAGAACTGAACCAACAAGAGTGTTTGGTACAGGCCTCAAGAACTAGTCACTGCTCCTACTGAGCTGGGGTGCCTGCATATGTGATGGGGGCTGAGGGCTTGAGGGGGCGTCAGAAGCTTGCTCTGCTCCGTTTGCAAGCCTCAGTTTCCCCATCAGTCATGGCTGACATATAACTCTTGCATGATCTGGGGCTTTTGTGGGGATCATAGAGGTTCCAGGACGCGTAGGTGCAGCCCTGTGATCTGCACACGGAGAGAACAGGTCCCGGGGGAGAGGGGGCGGCTGGAACACCGTGGGCGGCGGCACAGGTGCCGCCATTGTGGCGCGCAGGTGTGCCTTTGTGGGCCAGGAGAGGCGCGGCAGTTCTCGCTCGGGAGAAGGGAGAGGGCAGTCTCTGGGGGCCACCTCCGCACAAGGGGAGGAGTGAGGAGTGCGGGGGTTGGCGAGTGCTCGGCGGAGAACACAAGACGCTTCCTCCGGGCCGCCCTCTGGGCCCCCACTCGCCCCAGGAGAGACGCCCGGGGCGCTGTCCCTGGTGCTGGAGCCCGACTAGCCCGCGCTCTGCAGTTCCTGTGACGGCCAGCTGAGGGCGCCCGGGACCGCGGCGGACTCCCTAGGCCCGGTTCAGAACAGGGTTTTAAAAGACCGCGTTCTTTATTTTCCTGTAATGGTATTCCTAGATAATAAGCCTACCTACACAGCTAATTTCAAAAGCCAAGCAATATACTGCCCTAAGAGAAGTAAAAGCTCTCTAGGTCCATAGATAAATATTCCGGCAGGATCACACTACAGGACCTAATGAAGTAACCAAATGCTTTCACACACACACGTGTGTGTGTGTGTGTGTGTGTGTGTGTGTACACAACAGGTCTTCTTTAGGTGGGACTCTCCTGACACAGCTCTCCTGGCACCTACCCACTGAATGACAGTGGTGATTCCTAGTAATTGCTAAAGACCATAACCACGCTCAGGTATTTCTCTAATGCCCTTTAGGGGACAGAGCTACCCTAGTTGAAACCACTGTCGTGATGGGGACCTTAGCCAGGTGAAGAGGGGTTCACAGATCCCCAGACTGGCTTGGTGGGAAGGGCTGGCCCTTTAGGGAAGTGTTAGGGCATCCTATCCCCGTCTTAAAAATGGACGAGTAGGGGCGCCTGGGTGGCTCAGTGGGTTAAGCCACTGCCTTCAGCTCAGGTCATGATCTCAGGGTCCTGGGATCGAGTCCCGCATCAGGCTCTCTGCTCAGCAGGGAGTCTGCTTCCCTTCCTCTCTCTCTGCCTACCTCTCTGCCTACTTGTGATCTCTGTCTGTCAAATAAATAAATAAAATCTTTAAAAAAAAAAAAATGGACGAGTAGAAGTCCCAATTGGGAAGGGGTTGTACTAGGCAGAACTGGGGGGCCACACCCAAGTCTCCTCCTGGCAGGATTCAGTCAGCCTAGCTGTGCTGGGTGGCACTCTGGGCATCAAGCAGTCTCATTTCCAGGTCAGCCTCCCTGCTCTTGAAAATGCCCTTAGCAGGGGAGTAGGAGTGGGAGGCTGGCTGGATTCCAGCCTAAGGTGTGTGACAGGGGCCTTGGCCTCCCCTCTCCTTGGGGATGCCGGAGTTGCACACCTCTGGATCCCCCTGCCTTCAAAAAGCCATCCATTCTCCAACCTTTTTTTTTTCCCAATAGTCAGCTGGGCATGCTGTGTTTGTGCGTGTGATGTGTGTGTACCTGTGTATCTGTGTGTGTTTATTGTGTGAGCACAGTGTGATCTAAGGGTGTGTGGGCTTGTGTTCACAAACACACGCATGTGTATGCAAATACAGCCATAGTCAGTAGGTGAGTGCTCACTGATTTGGGGTGTGTGTGAGTGTGGTTTGAACTTTGTGTGTGAGTGTGGGTGTGTGCGCACGTGTGTGTATGGGGGGCTCTGGAATGTAGAACCTGGTGTTTATGTAAGCATGATAGCGTGCATTTTATTTTGATATACTCTTCTAGGTGCGAGCTGGATGTTTCTGTGCACAGTACCAGGGCAAGTGCATGTATGACCTGGGAAGGTTCTACCCAGGTGTGCACGCAGGTTTGCCCCAGACCGTATCTGTCTTGTTCATCCTCTATCACTGGTGCCTGCACAGTGTCAGTCACACAGTAGGCACTCAGTATGTACTTGCTGAAGTATTGAAGGAAGGAAGAAAGAAGCACCTTCCTTTGTGTCTGTGTTTCCAGAAGGACTTTTTTCTCAGGGCCCTCAAGGCACATGGTCCAGAGGATGAACAGAGACACATCCTCAGTGGTGGAGGTCTGAGTGGCGGCATTCATTCTGCTCATTCTGGCCAGGCCAGATGGTCCTGGTCTCAGATGGAGACACCCTGAATAGGCAGAGGTCTCAGGAACCCACTGAATGAGACTGGGGTCTCAGAACCAGGACAACGGATGGCTGGGTTGGTAACCTCACTGGGAAGCTGCCTGGAGGAAGAGTGTGAGCCAAGCCCCATACCCTCTTCCCTCTCTTCCCATTTCAGGGTTTATAGCATCTTGGGATTGGGTGGGTGTGGTGTGGCTTGGCTAGAAAAGCCGCAGGCTAAGGATAATAATGCCATGAGTCCCTGGAATTCTCTGAAGGCAAATGCGTTTTTCCATTATTATATCTTTAACCCACCAAAGTGAGAGTGGGTGTTTTAACAGGTGAGCAAACTGAGGCCCAGGGAGGAAAGCTGATGAATGCAGAGCCCACAGGAGGCTGCCTGGCTGGGCAGGACGCCCAGGACCACCCTGTCTCCTGCCCAGGAGGTTCCAGGCAGGTATCCTGAGTGGGAAAACAGAATTGACCCCACAAGCTCCATCTGGAGCCCAGGTTAGAGAGCTTTCCTGGAGTCTGCCCCTCCCTATTCTCTTACATTTCCCTGCTGAGGGCTGCAGAGGGGGAGTTGGAGGCAGGTGGGTGGAACTCCCAGAGTTCACCCCAGGGTGAACTTGGAAGGGGAGCTCTGCAGTCCTCCGCCGCTGCAGCCTTCCCTCCTCCCTCGCACAGTCTGGCACCTGTTGGAACAACTTGGGTACAAATCTAGGAGGCCTAGAAGAGGAAGCTTCCTCCTCAAGGGAGGGCCTGAACTGTGGAGGGGGAAAGCCTGGCTCTGGTTTCTAGGGGAGAGGCTGGAGGGAAAGGAGGAAGGGAGCTCTGTCCCACTGCAGAGGTGGCAAGGACTTCTGGGTACCAGTTAGGGAGCACCGGCTGGCACTCACCTGACACTACTGAGTGCCCAGTGGAGGCCGGATGTCTGGGGGGGGGGCGCGTTAAAAAATGTGTTTGAGGTTTCACAGCTAGGAAGTGTCAGAGCCTGGTCCAGCACTGACACCCTTATGCGCTGTCTGTGTTGGTGTTTCTGTCTGTCTGTCTTGGAGGCTGTGCCACTTGCCCAGGCATAGATCTGCCCCATTCTTTCCAACAGCTGCACAGTACTGCGTGGCATAAACGGACCTTAATGGACTTCTCCGGTTCCCTCTGAGTGGCCATTAGTTTGTTTTGGAACCCCTACTAATAAATCTTCGCTACCTCTACAAAAACGGTGACTTTGTGCTCATCGGACTAATGAAAAATAATGCAGCAGCAAGTGTCTTACTTAATAGACCCAAGCTCCTCAAAGACGATTCTCAGCGCCTTGTAACTGTTAACTTGGTCAATCCTTGGCAAAACCCTTGGAGGTGGGTGTGTTATTTTTGTCAGCCCCATTCTGCAGATTAAGAAACGGAGGCACGGAAAGATTAAGTGACTTGCCCAAGGTCACGCAGCTCACAAGTGGGCGGGCTGAGATTTGAACCCTGGGGGAGTTGAAGGATGAAGGTATAAGCTCCTGCCTCCCTGTCCCTTTGTCGCTGGCCATCCGTCTTCAGGCTTACGTGCTGTGACGTGGCAGGGGGCACATTCTTGGAAGTGGTCTTGCAGGTTAAGAAAGTACATTTATTTTTTTTAAGATTTAATTAATTTGTGACTAAGAGAGATACCAAGAGAGGGAACACAACCATGGAGGAGCTGGAGAGGGAGAAGCAAGCTCCCCGCTAAGCAGGTAGTCCAATACGGGGCTCGATCCCAGGACCCTGGGATCATGACCCGAGCCAAAGGCAGATGCTTAATGACTGAGCCACCCAGGTGCCCCAAGAAAGTACATTTAAATTCTGCTGTTGCTTGAGGGACCAGAAGCTGGCCAGGGAGTGTCCTGTGCATCCCTGGCTGAGGGAACGTGACCCCCACCCTCACCCCACCCCCAGCTAGTGAAGCAGCTGCAGCTGGTCAGAACCCAAGAGGCTGGAGCCCACACTGGGTTCTTTGTCTTCGGTGGGAATCCTGCAGCCCACACAGCCCCTCTTAAGGACCCACTGTCCCAGCACCAGCAGGGCCTCCCGGGGGCCAGGCCCGGCTGGGAAACTTGGCACATTGGAGACTACTTGGCTTTGGTGCCAAGTGGACATGCAGAGTCCACTCAGGAGTCATTCCCGCTGAAAAGACAGACTGACGAGGCTGACGGCCATGTCCAAGGGGGTGCAGCTGCCTGGAGAGGTCTGGGGTCTTGGGTCCCAGTCCTGGCACTGTGTAGATCCCACCACCAGCTCCAGGTCTCCCATTTCCCCCCTGCTCTCTGGGCACCCATGTGCTGCTCTCACTTAGGAAGGGAACACTTCCCCTTCCTCAGGCCAGCCTGCCGGCGCCTAGGCCTTGCCCCTTGGGGGGCCTCCTGGATTGCCCTGTGAGGAGTGGTCTTCCTCCACTGGCCTGGCCGGGCCCTCCACCCAGGCATCTGAGGCCCTGCCCAGAGCAGAAAGGCAGGAGCGCCTGCCAAGAGGGAGCCAGACGGCCTTCTAAACACCAAACCGAGGGGATAGTTCTAGGCCCAAGGCAATCTCGCCGGCCCTGCCCGGCCTTCAAACAAGGGGAGCTCTTGACGGCTCCTTAACCCATCAGAGTATGTGGAGAGAAGGGGTCCAGGGTGGGAGCAGGGAGGGGAGCTGGGGGTCAACCCTCCAAGAGAGAAGCAATTGCTATGAACCAAGGTCAGTTTCTTTGTGTCTGAAATGGGGAGACCGGCACACCACGTCCCCCTGCCCACGTGAGACAAACTGTGAAGGTCGGTACCCAGACCAGTCATTTCCCAGGGGAAGCTGGGGCTGACAGCCCTGGCCCAGAGCCCAGGTGGAACAGGTCCTGAAAGGCTTCTGAAGAATTCCTGCCAGCCTGTCACCCTGCCCTCTTGTTGTACCCTTGGTCATCCTCCCCTCCTCCTACCTCTGTTCTCCCTGCACTCCCTTAGTCAGAAAACCCCACAGAAAATCTCAAGGCTCTGAGGGCTGCCCTGGGGTAATCCCTTCTTCTTTGGGGGCCAGAGGGGGCATTCTGGAAAGGGTGGGCGAGTCTAGGGGGCCGGACCAATGAATGTCCTGTGTCTGGGGACCCATCTTCAGTTGGGGCCAGGAGGGACAGCTCCCTGCAGGGTGGGGCGCTGGGCAGAGAGCTCTGAGTGAGCAGCGTGCAGAGGAGGCGGTCCCGGTGTTTGCTGAGTGAATGAGCGACCTGCTCTGGGACTCAGAGCCCAGATCCTGCGCAGAAGGTTGCGGACGGCCGGAACCTAGTGGGGCATCTTCATCCCCGTTGCTCCTCCTCCTCACCAGCCAGTGTGGGGCACCTAGGAGAGGGGGATGAGAGTGGGCAACAGAAGGGCACTCTAGAGACTGTGCCCCTTCCTTCACCATTTGCCCGAAAAGCAGAGCTTTTGACTTACAGCGCGAGACTCACGCAGCAGCCATTTATCGAGTGCCTACTGTGTATCGGGCCTGGGCTGAGCACTCTGCATGAATGAATGAACAACTTCCAGCACCACAGGGGCGTGTGTGTGTGTGTGTGTGTGTGTTGGCGGGAGGGGGGGCAGAGTTCCATTTTGCAGATGAGAATGTTGAGGCACAGGGAGGGCAAGGACTTGCCCACAGTGCAGACCATTTTGACCCTGGATTCCAAGTTCTTGACTCCGCCCGCTGCGAGTTTCCCCCTCCTCGTGGCTCCGGGCTGGAGTGGGAAGGGGGTGGGGGGTGGGGGAGATCCGCCGGCACCGCCCAACGGCTCTGGGGAGGGGGAAGTGGCACAGGGTGTAGTCTGCAGAAGAGGGTCTGTAGCCCCGTGCGCCCCTGCTCGGGGGTGGAGGATAGCTGTTGGCCAGCACCCCGTGTGCCCCGCATCCCCCCTGCCCCTCTCCGAGGTCCTCGCTCGGAAAGTCCCGCGAAGCCCCCGCCCCCGGCCCGCGGGCGGCGCGAACAAGCGGCCCTTTCTGCGCGCGGCGGCCTCCGGCAGCTGGCCCGCGGCCCGCGGGGGCGCGGACAATCCCGGGGCTTGTGGCCGGGGCGGGGCGGCCCGAGTTGCCAAGGTGACCCGGGCGCGGGGAAGGCTGCCCCGGCGCGGCGCGGGCGGCGGGGCTGCCGGGCGGCGGCGGCGGCACCATGAGCGGCCGGAAGCGCAGCTTCACCTTCGGGGCCTACGGCGGGTAGGTGCGCCGGGCGGGGGCGCCCGTGTGCGCGCGGAGGCCCCCGGGGTGGGCGGGCCGGGGGCGGGGGGCGCCGCGCTTGCGAGTCTGGGTTTGCGTGTGAGGGGAGCGCTTCGGGGGTGAGTCCGCGTGTGCGCGCCTGTGGGTCCCGGCCGGCTGCCCGCGGGCAGCCGTGGGCGCGCGAGGGCTCGATGGGCTGCTCGGTGCGTGACAGCGCCTCTGCACAGGGCTGGGGTGCGGAGCCGGTGGGTGCGCGCCCCCGGGTCGGGGCGCGGCCCTGCAGGAGCCTCTACTTGGCCTTTGAAGTTGCTGGGCCCCTTCAGTGAGGCTTTGGAAGGAGAGAACCTAGAAGCCATCAGCAAGCCCATGCTTACGTTTCCCTGCCCGGCTCCCAACTCCGCGGCACCTGAGCTGCCCCCTTTCTGGGGCCACCTGGCTCTCAGAAACCTCCTCCTTCCGGGGCTGCTGGCTGCCGGGGCTTGGAGACCTAGGGCCCTGGAGGCAGAGTGGTGACTGGTCCGTCTTGGGGTCACCGTCCCTCCTGACCCCAAGTGTCCACCTCCGAGGAGTGCAGAGTAGGGCTGGGGAGATTCTTGCCTTAGGCAGAGTTTTGGTAAATTGGAAGGAAGACCAGGTGCAGAGACTGGGGCTGGAGCCCCTTCCCTGGCCAGCCAGGTAGTTGGATGACCTTCCACCAGGCCCTGCCTCCTTGTCGGGGAGACACACACAGGACCCGCCTTGGGGAGCAGAACGGTTGGAGCTCATACGTGTAATGCTGCCGGAGCAGGGCAGGTGCTCTGGGAGCTGTGGGGGTGGTGTCCGAGGTGGCAGCCCTCACTTAATGCCCAGCCTCACCAGGGACCCTGGCAGAAGGGTTGTGGGGGTGGTGGGAGACAGGATTCCCTCCTCCTCTGGGGCCCTGCTAGCCTCCAGGCAATGAAAGGAGGCTGGGGAAGTCCCAGGACTCCTGGGCACTGACACGGAGAGGCAGCCCAGGAAGTGTGGCCGGGTTCCGTGGTGGGAGCTGGGACAAGCCCTGACCTCTCAGGCCTCCCTCTCCTTGTCTGCAGAGTCCACATGAGCTGACCCCTAAGAAGGCCCTGCCTCCCTCTCTGGCAGAGTCTGGTTTGGTCCCCCTTCCCCATTCTCCTCTGGCCTCTGGGCAGGAGGCAAGAGTTGTTTGTTGTCTCAACAGCTGCCCAGTCTCTTGGCCCCCAGCTGGGCAGGAGGGTGGAACTCACCCCAGCCCTCCCCAACCGCAAGGTGCCCTCAGAGGGCAACATCCACACCCTCTCTGTGACGTTGGGCTTGGAGGGATTTGGGGAAAACAAAGTCTGGGGGTAGCCCCTGAGCACTGGGGCTACCGTTCTTCCTCTGGCTGTGCGATGAGGCCAGGTAGGGAGTCTGTGTGTGCTGGGGGTGAGGTGGGAGAGGAGGGTAGATACGAGAGAGCTCTAGCTCTGGGATGGAGGCAGGCCGCCAGGAAAGTGGGGGGATGGTTCTTCCTGCCCCCCATAAACCATAAACACCCACATCCTTCAGTCCTGCCTGGAATTCCAATCCTGTCCCACTCCACCTGTTCCCAAACCCCCCATCTCGGCCACCAGCCCCTAGTCTGGTCCTGGGCCCCTGCTTCCCTACCCCTGTGCCCCCAATCCCGCCTTTTTCCCTTACTTTTCCACCCCACGCCTTCCCATGTCCCTAACGGGACACTGCAGAGACCTAACCAGGTCTCTGCAGCCTGTGGGGGATTTTGACAGTGCATCGGCACCCAAGAAACAATATCTCCTCCAGGCCCCGCAGGCAGGGTGCTGGGTGAGGTGGGGTTGGCCTGATGTGCTAGGCGGGGCTGGGTGAGAAGGGGCTGCCCCCTCATTTGCTGCCCCTCTTGCTGTGTTTCAGAGTGGACAAATCCTTCACCCCTCGCCGAAGTGTGTGGTGAGTACTGGGAGCTCTCAGGAGGGGCTGGGCTCTTGGCTGAACCTTGGGAACACGCCGAAACCAGTCCCCACCCTACAATGACAGACCAGACCCCCCCGACCCTGCGGCCACCCTCTCCAGGTGATGCAGGGGGCAGACCTTACCAGTTCTTCCCCCAGCTGTTCTGCCCTACAGTTCTCTCTTGATCTCCAGCTCGGAGTCATGAAAATCAGGTTAAATCTTAGTTCTGCCTAGCACCTGTGTGACCTTAGTGATTCACTAACCTCTCTGATCTTCCGTGTTCTCATCTGTGAAATGGGGATTAAAATGGCCATTTAACGGAGTGTAAAATTGTAAAACAAACAAACAAAACACCTAAAAAACAAAAATAAGGCCTGACATACCGTAGGCCCTCACTGAAAGTACTTTCTTCCCTCTCTTCCTACCTCATGGCCCCTGGGGGGCTGAGAGTGCCCTTGACCCCAGATCCTCTAGTTCCGTCCCATACGTAGCCTTCACAACCCCCTCCTGCAGCCCGTTGCCCCAGTCTGAGGCTGCCCTCTCTTTGGAGGAAGAGGGGGCAGCTGTGTCTGCAGCTTCCCCAACAGCGAGAGCAGTGGGTGGAGGTGCGGCCTCGCCTCGGGATCCACAGCACCCCCGAAGCCCAGCAGGCGGGTGCCTCCCAGCTTCCCCAGCCCCAACAGCACATGGGCCCAGCTGGCTGCTCCTGTTACCACTTCAACTCCAGCGGGAGAGCTCGCGCTTCCTGCCCCTGCTGGGGGCTTCCCAGGGTCCCCAGGCTCTGCAGTGTGCCCCCCACCCACAGCTACTAGACCACTCTTGTCTGGCACCATTGCCCCACCTGCTGCTGAGTCCCCCCAGGAAACCACACTGGGGTGGGAGGCACCCAGGTGCCCAGGCTGAGGTCCAGGACCTGCCCTTTTATCTTCCTTTGATGCTCTCTGTGCAGCCTAGGACCAGTCACTCCCCCTCTCTGGGCTTTATCTCCCACTGCTGTACCCAGTTGATTTGAGCCTCCAGTAGTGCAGGATCATATGCTAAGCCCAGGGCAGGGACAGGGTGAGGGGAGATAGAGATGAAGTGAGGAAGACGCCATCCTTTTCTTCAAGGACTTCATTAATAGTGTTTTAGCGACAGCCACTTGTCAAGGACCTGCTGTGTACCCGGGTACTGTTAGGTGCGTGAACTGTATCATCTCACATAGTCTTTACCACATCCCTGAGTTAGGAACTGTTATCTCTAATTACAGATGAGAACAGTGATGCACAGAGTGGAGGAAGTGACTTGTCCAAGGTCACACAGCTATTCGGGGGCGGAGCTGGGATTTGAATCTTAATCTTCCAGACCCTGCAGAGCCCAGAGTCTCATGCATTCTGTCCCAGGGCCTCCAGACCACACGGTGGGTCTAAGCCCTTGAGAGAGGTCTTGAAGATGGAGAGGAGACCCAGAACTCCTCTAGGGAGCCCTGAACAAAGCATCAGAGATGAGGGCCCAGGACTGATGGTAAGTGACTAGCTGTGTGACTTTGGGCAAACCTCTTCCCCTCTCTGGGCCACAGTTGACAAACTTCTGAAATAGGATTTTGGAATCACGAGGATTTGGGCAGTCCCCGAAGTGCCTTGCCCCACACCCTCCTCCCTGGAGATGCTGTCCAAGGTGCTAACCTCTAAGGCCCTCCCTTCTAAGCGGATTGCTTAGCTTCCAGCCTGTGCCTGGCATATAGTTACTGCTCTGTAAATAGGGGTCATTTTGATGATGAATTATGACTTTCTGGCTAGTCTGGGACTCACTTCTCTTGTGACCTGCATTTCTGATCAGTGGAAACATAGCCCCTGAGAGCACCATCTCCGTACCTTTGCTCACATTTTCCCATCCCCTTGACATGTCCTCTCCTCCCATTCCCACAAGCCCTCACCACACCTCCAGCCCTCCAGCCCCCCTTTATCACTGTGCGTTGAGTGTTTTCTTTCCAGATCCCCACGTTTTTTCTCTCCTTAGAGTACCTCCCTCTGCTTATCATGCCTGTAGAGCCCACATGCATGCTCATTTCTGGAGTAACAGAAAGAGGTGGCCTTCAGAGTCTTGACAGGTGTGGACTGGAATCTGCCTCTGCCGCATGTTCATGGTGTGACTTTGGGCAGGTCGCTTCCCCTCTCTGAGCCGCACTTGCTGCTCAGTTAAGTGTGGAATTGGATCGCTCAGTGAGTTGAATGTGTCGGTCTAATGCTGTGGTACAAGGCAGGCTCTGAGGTCCTTGAAAGCAGGGGTTCCTTGAGTTATTTTTGACTTAGGCCCATTTTCTAGCATGAGTCACCAAAAAGCTGGGCTCTCTTCTTCTCATGTCTCTGTCCTCCACACAGTCTTACACAGCTGCCCAAACCCAGGAAATGCTTAATAGATGTCAGTGGAGTTGAATTAAATGTGTCCAGAGCGGAACATTTGGAACTTTGTCAAGTAGGCTGGGAGAGCTTCCTGGAAGAGATGTGGCTTCCTCCACCCCCTTTAAAAAAAGGATGAAGGAGTTGGGGCTTAGCTCAGGGAGCAGCGAGACCTGATATAGGCCAGATGTGATCATGGCTGGATTCCCCTCCCCCCTGCCCCTCACCAGCAGGTTATCTGCAGTGGAGAAGCTCAGAACAGGTGTGAAGAAAGGATGAGGCCCAGCGTGAGATTAGGAGCCAGTGGGATAGGGGGTAACTGTGGTTCTGTGACCTAACAGGGATTGGACATTGAAGGTGGATTCAGATGGTGGGGCGAGGAAGGAGGCGGAGAGGTGTCAGGCTTGGGAGATGGCTAAGTAGAGTTGTGCAAGGGAGGGGTTCTGGAAGAGGACCTTAAGGCTAGGAGTTGGTGGGGGCGGGCAGGACCCAAGCAAGAACTACCTGCCAACAGCACGTCAGACACTGTCTCAGGTGGTCTCGGTTGTGATGACAGTATTGCAGATTGGCCTTAGTTTCCCCATTTTGGAGGCCAAAACCAAGACTGAGAACTGGCAAGGGCTGGGTTTGAATCCAGCCCTTTCTCCTGCCCAGGAAGGGGCCTTGGCCAGATGAGGAAGCTAAAGAAATGAGGGACGTTCTGATTACGAGGTGAGGGAGGAGAGGAGAATGCAATGACCCTGAGCACCCCCAGAGCAGGGGTCACTGCCCAGCCTCATGTGTCCCCCCAGGAAAGGCCATCTGGTCGCCCAGATATCTCCCGTTGGCAGTGATGGTACCGGTTGCTCCCACATATGATGCTTTTCCTGGGTCTCGGACCCTAGGCCAAGCACTTCAGCTTAATTATCTCATTCCCTCCTTGTGCCAGCTTTACGCAGCAAAGACTGTGAGAGACGATTCCCATCATTTCCCCATTTTACAGATGAGGAACCTGAGGCTCAGGGAGGGGCTGGAGCCAGCCCAGGCACACAACGAGTGATGAACCCAGACCGGCAATGCGGTCAGCCTGGCCCCGTAGCTACAGCCCTTGTTCTCTTGGATGCTACATGTGCTGAGTGTGAGGTCGGGGTGGGTGGTCCCTGTCCTCAGGTGGCTCCTCTCTGTAAGCACTGAGCTGGAAGCCTGGGGGGCCTGTGTGCTACTGCAGGAAGCATGAGGCCAGCCTCATTAGTGGCTCTGAAATGCCAGGCAGGCACAGCCCGCTGGGCCTCCTCATCTATTATGCATCTGGTGGGCAGGCCCCCGGCGGGCAGCTGGCAGAGCACACGGGGAGCCAGCAGCTGCTTCCTGAGCCCACACCTGCCACCATACCTCTGGGCAGGGATTCCCCCAAGGCATGCCAAGACATCTCCTGCCTCATCCCCCCGGCCCAACTTGGGTAAGGGAGTCCCACTGGGGACAGAGACATGGATGCTGATGACCCTCTTGTTAGCCTGTCCAGCCCAGCAGCCACTTCTGAGCGAGGCTGGGACCTCGACTGTGCTGGGGGTCACTTGGGGCTAGGGTGGGCAGGGGCAGGCTGCAACAGGGTCTTCCGGGCCCAGGCTCCTGGCTGCACAGAACCTCAGAGCAATGAAGTTGTGGTCATTTATTCATTCAGCCACAAAAAAACTAGCAAGTGACTTCTGTATGCCAGGCACATTTCTAGGGACAGCAGGAAATGAGACAGGCCCAGTCCTGGTCTTCAGAGAGCTTGGTGCGGCCAGAAAGTCACCTCTTGGAGCCTCAATTTCCTTGTCCATAAAACGGGGACTAGAGGAGACAGTCTATAAATAGGTAAGAAATGAACCATGATGGTTGTGCTGAATTTTAAGGAATATACATATACATATATATATATATCTATATATATACATATCTATATATATTTAAAGATTTTATTTTATTTGTTTGACAGAGAGATAACAAGAGAGGGAACACAAGCAGAGACAGAGGGAGAGGGAGAAGCAGGCTTCCCTTTGAGCAGGGAGCCTGATGTGGGGTTGGATCCCAGGTCCCTGGGATCATGACCTGAGCTGAAGACAGATGCTTGATGACTGAGTCACCCAAGTGCCCCTAAGGATTTTATATTTAGCAACCTCCACAGCCAACATGGGGCTTGAACCCATATCCCTGAGATCAAGAGTCGCATGTCCACCGACTGAGCCAGCCAGGTGTCCCCAGCTGTGCTGAATTTTATTTTATTTTTATTTTTTTTAAGATTTTATTTGTTTATTTGACAGAGAGAGATCACAAGTAGGCAGAGAGGCAGGCAGAGAGAAAGAGGGGGAAGCAGGTTCCCTGCTGAGCAGAGAGCCCAATGTGGGACTCGATCCTAGGACCCCGAGACCACGACCTAGGCCGAAGGCAGAGGCTTTAACCCACTGAGCCACCCAGGCGCTCTGTGCTGAATTTTAAAGCAAGGGTTCATGCTACCAAGAGCTGATCCTTAGCTAAATCTTACTGCGTGCCGGGCTGTGTTCCAAAACACTTTTCATGGATTGATGGATTTAATCTTCACAACGGGCCCACGAGGGAGCTACTGTTATTACCCCCCGTTTAGGGCCGAGGAAACTGAAGCAGCAGGGGGGTCAAGCAGCGTGTTGAAGGTCTCTTGGCAAAAACTGAGATTTGCACCTAAGCAGCTGGGCTCTGGTTTGCATATCACCCTGGGCTGTATGGCTGAAGGATGATCCAGGGAGTTGTGGAGGGCGTTCCTGAGGGGGTAGCATTTGAACCCAAACCTGAAAAATAAGAGGAGCTGGATGTGGGAGGAGTTAGCCGGAGGAAGGAGGCATTCTTGACAGAGGCAACAGCCGGCACAAAGGCCCTGAGGCAGGAACAAGCTTCGGCTGTCTTGGAAACAGGGAGGAAGCCAGTATGGCTGGAGGGATGAGGGAAAATGAGGTCAGGGGTGGGTTGGAAGAGCGAGGAGGAGGGAGATCAAGCAGGGCCTGCTGGGAGTTTGCGTATAATGTCCGTGACTGACAGGCAGAACGATTGAGTCTTAGACTCCCGGCTTTGTAAAATCTTAGAATCAGAGAATTTGGGCCTTCTGGAATCTTTGGAAATGAAAGAGACCTTTGAGATACCCTCCTATGACCTCCCACCTAGCAAGAAGGCCTTGCTTTGTTTGGTTCATGACCCTTTGAGTATCGGAATGAGGCTTTGGGGGTCTCCTGAGAAAAATTCACTTTCATTTTCAAGACCTCCTGAAGCCCACCATCCCTCCTTAAGACCATCATGACCTCCAAGCAGCTCCTTGACTAGCTCTTCCTTGCTCACTCCTAGTGACAGGAGGCTCACTCTACTCGAAGTAATCCATTCCATATTTGGATATCAAAAATTCTTCCGTGGGGCGCCTGGGTGGCTCAGTTGGTTAAGCGACTGCCTTCGGCTCAGGTCACGATGAAGTTGTGGAGTCCTGGGATCGAGTACCGCATCGGGCTCCCTACTTGGCGGGGAGTCTGCTTCTCCCTCTGACCCTCCGCCTTCTCATGCTCTCTCTCTCTCTCTCTCTCTCTCATTCCCTCTCTCTCAAACAAATAAATAAAATCTTAAAAAAAATAAAAATCTTTAAAAAAAATTCTTCCAAAAAAAAATTCTTTAGAACCAGTTGCCTGAGCCTAGATGTAGCCTCGGGGGCCTCCGATCGCCCACAGTGGCCCTTTAATGAGATAAGGACAGAGATCCTATCTCTCCAAGTCTGTTGTTTCCAGACTCAACAGCTACTTGTTCCAGTCCATGCTCATTTTCATCCTCTGTTCAGCTTAGCTCCTGCAGGCCTTAAAGCCCTTTATCTTCCTCTGGGGCCAGGCGATGGCCCCTTCTAAGGAAGGCCATTTCTTTCTGGGGAGGAGGGGAGCTCCTGGGAGAGAGCCCAGACCAGAGAGACCCCCCCACTCTTCCAAGGAAGAGCCCCTCCAGCTTAGGAGACAACAGAAGATCCCTTCCAGATGGGTTTTGGTCCAAGGACTGCCGCTGTTTTCCCATGGGATCTTGGGCAGTGAGTCCCTGTCTCTGGCTACTTTCCCCTTGCCTACCTTATGCACAGTGAAGAGACAGAAGAGGACCATAAGGGCACTTGCAGCTCTAAGGTTCTCCGTCTGGTGGGCCCTGCTCGCCTCTACATCCCAGCAATGCTCAGACTCAGGTCCCTGTGTAGGTGGTGCATGGGAAGACTTGGGTTCCATTTTTTGGCAGCCCTGACTTCAGATTCCAGCTTCAGTTTTTCTTACTTGCTGTGTGACCTGGCAGATGCCCGTCCACCTCTCTGAATCTCAGATTGTCCATAACAGTGAGAACTGTATTGCTTACCCCACGGGAGACTTAGAATGAAATAAGTTCAATGTGTGTCCTCAGTGGATGTTTTCCCTTTTACCAAGCGTTTGCATTTTAAGAGAAGAGCCTCATTACACCAGAGAGAGACTCAGTAAGATTCTAATACTAAATTTGAGGCACTATTGAGGTGGTTTGGTTGAGAAGCAGTGGTTGTAAAGGAGACTTTTCTAATATCCCCAAATCCCCTAAAGACTTTCCTCAGTTCAGGGTCTCCCCCAAGACATTCATTCATTCATTCAGCAAATTAATTCAGCAAATATTTAGCGTGCGGATGCCCTCCGAGGGCCAACCAGACACTGGGGATGTGACTGACATTGGAGATGAGATAAACAGGAAATGAGGAAGGAGGTGGTTCTACTGGGGGTGATAAGTGTTGATTGGGAAGATACAGGGAGTCTGAGAAGGACTCCTCCCCTACACCTAGGAAGCAGGAGAGGCTTCCTGGAGGAAGTGGCCCAGCAGCACTGTGGAGGGAGAAAAATATGTGATGGCCTGTGCCGGACACAGGACAGAATTGGACCTGGCAGCTGAAGGTGGGAGGGGTAGCCATCAGGTCATATCCTTGCAAGCCCCACTGTGACTTCCTGTGGGTGCTCCTGAGGGTCTGAACCCCTAGGCCACCACAGGGCAGAGGCCTGCCAGGGTCCCCTGCCCTCCTTCCTGCTCCTGGAACTGCTCTACGCTGTGCTGTGTGCGGTGTAAGTTTGCTTCTCTGGGGCTCATTTTTTTCACCTGTAAAATGAAGAAAACAAAAGCACCTCCTTTGAAGATTATTGTGGGGATGAAATGAGATCATGTGTGCCAAGGTGGAAAGCTTCCGCTGGCCCGGAGCGATGGCAGCGATCGTGGTTATTGCCATGTCGTCCTTATGTGCTGGGCCCTGCAGAGGGAGGAAACGGTGTGAACTCTGGCGTCTGGAAGCTCACCCCCTGCCGGGAGGGGAGACCTGCGTACACCCGAGCACGCTCTCCAGCCATCGGCACCAACCTGGACTGGCCCTAAGAACGCGGGCTGATGCGGCCAGACAGGCCTGCACAGTCCCGGCTGGGTGGCCTTGTGCAGTGGCTGCCCTCGCTGATCTGTGGTTTCTTCCTTTGTTCAGTGGGGTGTCCGTAGCCCCCATGTGAGCGACCGGGAGAGCAATGACAAGGTACTTTGGAAGGGCTAGCGGGTGCATCTGCTTCAAACTGCACCAGCTTCTGGGCCCAGGTGACCTGGGAAAAGATAACCCTCCCTCTCTGAGGCTTGTTTTCCTGCCTATAAGATGGGAAGATTGGCTACAAAAACATTCCGATGTGCTGGGTTTCTAGCAGAGTCAGAGAGTCGCTAAACTTGACTGGGTCTGTTTCGCTGTGTGATCTTGGGCTAGAGACTTAACCTCTCTGAACCTCAGTTCCCACATCTATAAATAGGGACAATCTTCACCTCACAGGATTCTTTCGTAGCTTCCATTAGCCATTTGTTCATTCAACAAATATTTACTGAGACCCTACTGTGTGCCGGGTAGTGTCTAAGAACTGGGGACACAGCAGCAAGTCCAATGGCCATGGTGTCCGGCCTCGTGCAGGTTACCTCCCAGTGCAGAAGACAGATGCAAAATGAGCTAACAGACAAACTGGGTCGTTTCAGATGGGTAATGGGTAATGAGTGACAGGGTGGGTGGGACGGGGTCCCCCGTGGCTAACAGTATGAGGGAGGGCCTCTGGAGGCCTGAGTGCGAAGGAGCTGGCCATGGGAAAGGGAGTCCAGAAAGAAGGCAGAGTGAGTGAGTGTAAAGGGTTTGAGGCAGAAGCAAGATTCCCTGCCCCACCCCAAATCTGGAACATTCCAGATCCTCTCCTGGCAGCGGGTGGAAGGCAGCTGAGCAGCCAGGGGCGTTGGAGGCCTACCGTCTCTCAGATCAAGAACTGCTGCTCACGAGGCAGGTCAGGGGGAGGGGGTGGGCGTTGTGGGCAGGCGGACCAGACCAGAGTGAGCAGAACGTCCTCTGAGCTGGCAGGGGTGAAGGCCTGGGCCCACCCCGCTGCCCTCAGGCCAAGAGGTATTCTGGGGTCTGGCACAGAGATCCTGGGCAATTCAGGGAGGGGTTTGGGGCAGGGGAGCAAGGGAACTTACGCTTACTTCCTCATCCCAGCCAGCCTGAGTCTGGGCACTGGCCACGAGTGTCTTGGCCAGATCTGTCCACCCACGGGGCCAGAGGCTCTTTGGGATGACCCCCCTCGTATGCACACATGCACACGCACACGCACACACGGTTTCCGTACTTACGCTCATGGACTTGACTCCTGTCCAGACAGCTTTGTCATGAGCATAGAGTTATATCCATACACGGTCCCTCCTGGCACAGAGCCTCATTGAACATTGACTGTGTGCTAAGCCCCCAAACAGATCCGGGCCTCACCTGAGGAAGCTCCGTTTCTAGAAGGAGAGATTGGCAGTGATGGGAGGTCACAGTGGGACACGTGCAAGGCAAACTGGTCAGTCCATGAGGGTTGCACACTTCTGCAGAACCCTCCAGGACAGGGTTCTGGAGAAGCGGGTCAGGGGAGGGGCAGCCTGAGCCAGTGTGAGGCAGGGGTTCCAGAAAGCCTGGAGAAGGGGGTACCACCTGCAGTGAGATGGGGGAAGATGGGGCGTGTGTAACAGGTAGGGGCTGTGGTGTGTGCGCAGAGGCCTCGTGGGCCGCGTGAGGCCTGCGGGCCGTGAGGAGCCATGGGGGGGCTTTGAGGCAGGCGGATGACGCAAGAGATGCAAACCCCCACACGGCCCAGACACGAACGCTTTCTCTCCCACCCACATTTCACGTTCCTGCCAGGCCTGCCTCGACATCCTCCCCCACGGAGACACACGCCCTGTCGCACCACCAGGCAGAGCTGCAAAAAACTCTGAGCTGGCTTCTAGCAAAAGCGTCAGACGTTTGCCCCGCCAGCTCGCCAAGGGAGAGCCACAGGGCGCTCTGCCTCGGCCGGGACCGACATTTGTCCCTGCACGCTGGGCAGGAGCATCACCGTCCCTGCCCGTGGCAGGTGGCTTCCGGCTTGGGGAGCACGGCGGCTGGCATCCTCTCACTGAATGCTCCCAGCAACCCTGCAGGGAACAATCATCAACACCGTTTTGCAGCTGGGGAGACAAGCTCCAGAGAGGTCAAGTGACAGGCCCCAGGCCACACAGCTAGAGTTTGACATCGTCGGAATCTGAACACAGGTCCACCTAACCTCTAGATGTGTCCAGTGGCCCGTCCAGACTCAGGCACATGTGGATGTGCATGTCGCCTTTCCAGGCTCTTGTGGAAAATGTGGCAGGCAACCTTCAATGACAAATTCTTCCAGAAACAGGTCGATCAACGTGGAAAGCTACTTAGGGCCCCAGTGCGTGCCCACCTGCCCAGGGAACCTGCAGCCTCTGTCGGGTAAGGTCGGTGGTGGGACTGACCACCTGCCAGCCCGCCAGCCCGGGGCAGTTCAGGGCACAGAGCTGAAGCCCGGAGCTCGGACTCTGCATTTGCATTTGCAAATAAGGCAGACAGCCCTGTCCCCCCCAAGCCCCAGTAGGCTAACCCCAGCTGGCCTAGCTCCCAGGACATGACAGCTGAGGTCCCGGGGCATGGCCCTGTGCCCAGCTTCCTGCGCTGCTTTTCTCCAGTCTTCTCCCTTCCCTGACCACAGAGAAGGCTGCCTAATGTGTAACGTAGGGGGAAAAGCATGGGCTTCAGAGTCTGTCAGAACTGGGGGTACAGCCCAGCTCTGTGACTCCTGACCAGGGAACTTTGGACATCGTCCTTAACCTTCCTTCTATGTCAGCTTCTCCTCCTTAGAATAAGGAGTGAAGAGTATCTACTTCAGTATGACTGAGACAGGTAGGAGCCGGCTACACCCAGAGCTGACTCATAGTGCTGATTTTTTCTTTTCTTTTCTTTTTTTAAAGATTTATTTATTTATTTGACACTGAGAGAGAGAGAGAGAGACAGAGAGAGAAGGAACACAAACAGGGGGAGTGGGAGAGGGAGAAGCAGGCTCCCCGCTGAGCAGAGAGCTGATGCGGGGCTCAATCCCGGGGATGCTGGGATCATGACCTGAGCCGAAGGCAGAGGCTTTAACCCACTGAGCCACCCAGGTGCCCCCCCAAGTGTTCAGATTTTCTTAAAGAGATCTTTTCTCTCCCAATTACAAAAATAATAAGTGTTCATCATAAAGATCCAAAAAATGCAGAAAAATATATCCTGTAGAAGGCAGGCGTGCCTAGTGGTCCTGCTTCCCATAGATAACCCACGTGAACATCTACATTTCATCTTTAGTTTTTACAAGTGAGGTTTTTGTTGGGCAACTTGCTATTTTTTTTTTTTTTTAACTTAACGATATGCCTCAAACCCCTTTTCCCATCTGGACAAGAGGCCTCCTTTGTGATCAGTGCGCGGCCGTCCACGCTTTGCGTGGGCCTTAAGGCTTTTATCCAGACTCCTTTGAATGGACGTTGGAGGTGGCGTTCAGATGTTGGCCCCTGCAGACGCCGCCGCTGGGATGTCATCTGTTCTTATGTTTTTATACATGTGGGTATAAATGTCTGGAAGTGGAGGGGCCGGGCCGAAGAGTATACACATTTTCGTCTGTAACAGGAGCGGCCCAAACCCCTGCAGAGAAGTGGTAGCAAGCAACGGGCCCCCACAGATCTGGAAAAGTCCGCGTCTCAAAATCAGGCGAATTTACCCACTGCCTCCACCACCCCCCACAGGGACTCTGGAGCCATCAAGAGGTGTAGATTCCAAACGCGGAAGGCGCCTGGGAGGTCATCTCATCCAGCTGCACGTTCCCCCTACACCTCCTGTCCCCGCACCTTAGGAAATCTCCGCACTGCACCCCTGTGCGGCTTTGTCTGGCTTTGCTCAGGGCCTCACAATGTTGGTGGTTTCACTTTTGGGCAGCTCTAGTCGGCCTTCTCCCAGCTTCCACCCAGGACTCCTGCCTTGGTCCTCAGCAACCCACATAGAAAGGGAAGAAGGAAGAAAGGAGGAGAGAAGGAAAGGCCAGGAAATATTCAGGGTTCATGCTGATAGTCTTCGCATGGACGAAAAACTTATTCAATCCTCCTGAACCCTTTGGAGGCAGACACTGTCGTTATTCCCACGGCATAGATGAGGAAATTGAGGCTCAGAGATGTTAAGTAACTTACCCAAGGTCACACAGACATTAAGTGGCAGAGCTAGTAGTGTGCAAACTCAGGCCATCTGGCTCCAGAGCCCACACCTATGATGCTACACTGCTTCTTCAGGTGGGAGCCTGTGACTTATTGAGCGCTTACTGTATACTCAGCTCTAGGCTAGTCAGACTATGCATGTAACCTCTGATTTATTCTATACAAGCACCCGGCAAAGTAGGTCTTACTATTTCCTGTTGCAGATGAGGAAGCAGGCTCAGAGAAGAGAATCAGCTTGGAGGAGTCGGCCCCCTCCCCAGCCCCCGCCGGGCAGAGTAAGCCCACCAGGGTTCTGGTGCCTCCATTTGTCTCATCCTCCTATCCATCCTACTGGAGGATGTCAGACCTGGGCCTTAGCACCGTCTAATCAGAATCCCAGTTCCCCGGGGAATCGGCCTGAAGAGATCATGATCACTTAATCCCATCCATGTGCTGATTTTTAGGCAAAGCCAGGGCTCCTCCTTGTCACCTGTGCTTAGGACACGGCGACCCTCTCCCTCCCTGAGGGGGTTTTGCCTTGGCCTGGCAGGGACTTCTGCTCACCGGCCTCGCCTGGGGCCCGAGGGCGCGAGCCCACCAGCTAGGAAGGGAGAGGGTTGGACTAAACAAGGCCCCAGCACTCTAAGCCTCCGTGTCAGGGTGTTGGGACCCAAAGAGTGCCAAGAACATCTAGAGAACAGTGGGCCGGGTGTCCCTGGGGCTTTGCTTGGAGGTGGGGGAGGCTGGGCTCACCCCGCTCAGATGCCAACACCCCAGAGCAGGGGGCAGGACACGAATCCTGAACAAGTGACTGAGCATAGGGGTGAAGGTCAAGTGGGGGAGGGGGCAGATCCGTGTGAGTGAAGGAATGCGTGGGGTGCAGAAAAGGGAGACCAACCCCCTGGGCAGCAGAGGCGGGGAAGGACAATGAGGTCAATGAGGAAGGGGGAGTGTAGGTGGCATGGGGCCCCAGCCCACAGGTGCTGGGAAGGGCCCAGCTCACAGCCTCCCTGGGCACTGGGGGTGGCAGCCTGTGGCAGGCCCATCAGGGAGGCCCGTCCGGTGCCTACTGGCCGAGGGTGGAGCAGCGGGTTGGAGCAGCACCTTGGGCAAGCGGCCACCGCCATCCTGGCTTCTAGTTTCTTCCACATGGACTGGAGGAGATAACGTTATCTGCCTTAGGTGCTTTGTGAGGCTGTTGGCAAGGTCTAGCGCGAAGAAGGCAGTTTGTCCACTGTAAAGTACCAGGCTGGGTCAGCAGCTGTTGTCGTTACCCCGGCAGGAAGAGGCCCCGTGCCTAGGTCATCTCGGTGTCACTCCTCCCCACTGCCCCGAGTGCAGGGAGGAGTTCATCCCAGGGAGGTGCAGGGCCCGGGGGGGCGGTCACGCCTAGGCCACAGTGGAGCTCTGGACACCTGGGCAGGGGAGGCGCTGGCAGGCAGCAGGTGGATGGGAGGCCCAGGCTCTAGGTGCTGTGCCCCCGGGTGGGGGCCGGTCCCATGACCTCCTCTTGGGGCTGCCAACCTGTTGTTTGCTCAGGAGGCCACCTCCTGGCCTGGCTCCGGTATCCGGGTGTCTTGGCGCTCAGCCAGCACGGAGTGAGGGTGGGGGCCCCATGTGCCGCCTTCCTGCTCACCCCCTCTGCCCAGCCTGGAGACTGAAGCCTGCTCCTTCCACTCCCAAGGGGGCCCCACCAATGCTACCTCTTGGTGGTTGTGGGACCCTGGCCCATCTAGCAACCTCTCCGAGCCTCTGCTTCCTTATTCTGAAAGGCTGTGACAGTCCCTCCATTAGGGTTGTCACTATAAGGACTACATGACATCACAGCACTTGGCATCCCCACCCCCACGCTCCCTCTTGTGTCCTGGTAGAGGGCAAAGGTGCCTGGGTAAAGGAGGGCCAGGAGTGGGCATGTCTGTGTCCCTCCCCTCCCTGGGCCTGGCCTTAGAAACTTGCTCGCTGGGCTGCCCCTGGTGCCACCTTCCCTGGCATCTTGGCAAGGCCAAGGGCAAGCAGAGTGGGGGTGGGCCATGCCGGGTGGTTGAACACTGGAGACAATGGGCCTCTGTGGCCCACAGGGGAGGGGACAGTGTCAGGGAGTCTCTAGTCTCCGGTTTCAGGAGATTAGAGTCCCTTCAGACCTGATACCATGGCTGGGAGACAAGGGCAGCCCCCACACTCCATCCAGAGGGCCTCCCTCAGGGGCGTGAGGACCCACAGGAGTAGCCCCCCACACCTGCTTTTCCTCTGTGCCCTCTGCATTCCCCCACGTCAGCTACCAGCTTGGGAAACCATTTGGTTTCATGGAGCCCAGGGAGACTCAAGGGACCCCGGCCTCCGGTGACCAGCGCCGGGCTGGGCTGGACCACTCAGGCACTGTGCTGGGCTAGCCCCCTCCCCACCCCAAGTCCCTCTCGGCCCTGTGTTCGCTGGCCAGCTGAGTACCCGCTCTGCTGGCTGGTTTCCCAGCTTGTGTGTGTGCTGTCCAGCACCTGCCTGGCTGCCCTGCTCCCAGTTGCAGGTTTCCGGCCTTGATGGACATATGTCACCTGCTAGGGCCACCAGAGCCTCACCCCTTTAAGAGGAACTTTAAAGCACAAATAGTTCACCAGCCCCCAAAGCAGGTAAAGGGAGCCCCCAGCAGAGGGACGGCGTGCAGAGACTCAGCAGTGAAACACTGTGTCTTGTTTGGAAAACCACCTGCAGCCCGGCCAGGCTAGGCCAAGGCCACTGGGGCAGGACAGGAAGGGGGTGTGTGTGGAGATGAGGCTGGGACAGTCAGCAGGGGCCACTCCCACCCGGGGACCTCCATCCAGCAGGTCTCTTTGGGAGGCCAGAGGGCCGAGTCATACCCAGAGGACAGCCCAGCCACTGAGCTAGTGCCCTGGAAGGATGGAGTTCTCCAGGAGAATGGCTAATATGGCTAATAATAAAAATAATAGTAATAATAATAATAGCAAATGCTTCTCTAGAGCTTCCTCTACTCTGTGGCTCACAGCAGCCTTATAAGGAGGGATGTTATCTCTCATTTTGCAGAGGAGGAAAAAGACGGGACTCTCCTACCAACTCTCCAGCTGGGGGGGAGGCAGCCCAGGAAGGCATCTGGTAGCTTTCCTCAGCCTTACCTAGCTCCCTCCACTGTGCCTCAGTCTGACCTGCCCTTTGGCCGTGGACAGACCCACCCTGAGATGCGTCCCCCCCACTACCCCAATGCGGCATCTGGAGCCCTGGACTGATGGAAGGCCTGGGTTCTGGCCCCCAATCTGCTTCTGCTTTGCTGGATGACCTTGAGGTGGTGGTTTAGGCTCTCCGAGCCTTGGTTTATCCTTCTGGGAATTGGGGATCCTAGCGACTGCCTTATCTCCCACTCCAGTTCCGGTGAGACTCCCAGGAGTGAGCAAATAAAGAGCACTTTTGAAAAGTACAAAGAGCTGTACTCATGACAGTGAGATTATTATTGTTACCTCGATGTGGAGATAAGGGATGGGAGGAGGAGCCGTGACGGTTGCCAAGAAACCCGGGAGCTGTCAGCAGCGGCTTCCGGCCGGGCCCATCCCACTCAGGAGCTGGGCCACGGGGCCCCTCCTCCACCCTCCATTCCGTCCCCCACCCCGCCGCTGTGCCCTTTCTCTGGGAGAGATGGGTGCTCCAACACAGTGGGGAGCTGGGGCCAGCTGGCTGGCGGCCACATACCTCTAGGCCCTGAAGGTGACCCTGGAATGTGCCTGGTCCAGACGCCAGCTTGGCTCCGGCTTTCTGTGTGACCTTGGGCAAGTCACCTCCTCTCTGGCTGCCCACTTTTCCTGTGTCCAGGTGTCCTGTACCTGGAGGCAGGTGTCCAGGCCAAACAGGGCAGGACTGGATCTAGGCCTAAGAAAGATGCTTGGTGGTAGCTGCCAGGCTCAGGGAGGGCTGGGAAGTCATTGGGAGCCAAGGCTGGGTGACTGGACTGAGGTCCTGGGTTGAGAGCAGCTATGATGTGTGTAGTGGAAGAACCTTGGGCTGGGGTAAAACCTCTGTTCTGCCCTTTTCCTGGTGTGACCATGGACTTGTCACTTAACCTCTCTGAGGCTTGGTTTTCTTATCTGGAGAAAAGGTGGATAATATCCCATCTCACCAAGTTGCCATGGTGCTCAGATGAGATGATAGACTATAGAGTGCTGTGCAGATATGACTTTGGTCATGGCATGGGGAGGGGAAAACAGGAGAGAGCTCCCCATGTCCCAGCACACTCCAGGCACCTCCCAACTGCTACACGTAGGGAGAATGCAAAGCATTTGAAGCTGAGCTAGGCCAGAGGGTCAGGGAGATGTGCAGAGAGGTGCTGAGGGTCAGACCTCATGTGAATGGAATGGTGAAGACCAGGAGGAGACAAGGGTAGGCTAGAGATGGGGGAGGGATGGAGAAGTTCAAGTTCAGAAGAGGGAGGGAAATGGCCAAGTTGGGGGAGGTCTGTAGAGGCAAGAGGTAGAAAGGAAATGGAAGATCGTGGTGAGATGGGTATGAGGTGAGAGGGAGGCTGACAGCGGAGGGAAAGCAAGGGGACATGGCAGGGGAGTGGGTGGGGAAGAGGCAGGCTGAGTTTATTCATCCTTGCCAAATTATTTATTGAGGAACTAGTGTCTACTCAGAGTCAGTAGAGTGTAGCATTGGGGCACCTAGACTCAGATCCTCTGCGTTTCACTTACTGTCGGTGTGATTTTGGACAAGTTACTTAACCAGTCTGTGTCTTAGTGCCCCTCCTTTGAAAGAGTGAGTCCAAGCAAAGCAGTTAGAGCAGAGCCTGCCCGGGGCACCTGTGCCCAGTATCAGCCTTAGCTGTCCTTGCTGTTACTGTTACCACTGCCTCCCTGATGCGAGCGGCTGGGTCCGCCCGGGCTGTGAAGCTCAGATTTTGGGCTCTGGAGGGACACACCTGGATCCCAACACCTGCTCTCCCTCCTTCACTGTGTGACCCTGGGCAGGTTAACACACCTTGCTGCACATCAGCGTCCCCGTGTGTGATGCAGGCAGCTTTCCAGCACCTGCCTCCCTGGGTTACTGTGTTAATTGAGTGGAATCCTACAAGGCACAGGTGGGCTGTGGCTTTCGTGATTACTGTCCTTCTGCTCCCTCAGGGCTGGAACGGATTGGGGGCAGGAAGGGCCCAGAGCCTCCTGCTCTGTTCCCGTGGTGGAGCCCCTCCGGTCTCCTTGCCCTTTAGGACCTCAGCAATGACCTTGTAGGTGGAGGAGTTAGTTGCCTGGAAGGGGGAGGGAGCTGGGTACTGACTGGGAGGGGCCCACTCTAGCTAGCCAGGAACTAGAGAGTTGAGGGCCTTGGGGCAGGGTCCCCCGTGGAAGTCAGATTCCCCCCACCTTTGTCTTGAGACACCTCCCCAGCATGAGCAGTCCGGCGTGGGATGGGTACCTGGACATGGGGAAGCTCAGACAGAGGGTTCTGGAAGGGCAGGATGTTAGGGAGCTATTGCGGGACTGACCTGCAGCGGGACACCGTCTGAGCCTGGGGGCCTGGGAGGGGCAGACAGAAGAACACCACCCGAATAGCTCAATGGTGGGCAACAACCTCCACTGGGCAGCCAGATCCACACCAAGACCACTGTCCCCATGTCCCCAACACTATGGGGACCCAGCTTCCCCGGGGGCTGCAGCCCCAGCACTTCCTGGACCCTGGGCAGCCTCTGTTCTCCATGCCCCTGGCACTGACCTTTCTCAGTTAAGGGCATGGGCTTTACACTCGGGTTCTGTCTCCCACCTGCTAGGGGAAGTGGCTTCATCTCTCTGAGCTCCAGGGTCTCCATCTCTAAAAACAGGGATAAATAACGCCAGTGTCGCAGCACCGTGGGGAGGGTGTAAAAATGCTTGACCCGGCTCCAGGCCCATGACCCAGGGCTCGACAAAGAGTCTTCCGTGGAATTTGCCTGGGCCATTTCTGTGGGCCTCCCCCTACTCCTCTGGGTCCCGTCTCTCCCCGGGTCAGCACGCCTTGCAACCTACAGGGACCGAAGTTCAGGCTGTTTGCTCCACAAACCCCCAGTGCCTCCCTGCTGCCAACCTCCATCCATTCAAGGATTCATTCAATTATTTATCCGCTCGACCAATACTGAATGAGACCCTAAGTCGGGGACCCAGAGCTTACCATGAATGAATGAATACCGAAGAGTTCATTGAGTAAAGACTTACTAGCTGCCCAGGCTCTATGAGATTTTTTGGCAGCAGAGGCTGGGAGGGGTGTGTCACTGACTCCAGGTCACACAACAGGTAAGTGCCTGGGAACACCTTCCTCACACTGATGCCACGGCTTGCAATGCCACTGCCACCATCTCTGGTTTTCTGGATCAAGCACTGCTTAGTGTGGGCCCTTCTTTAAAGAAGCCAGCAGCCGGGGGCACCTGGGTGGCTCAGTGGATTAAGCCTCTGCCTTCAGCTCAGGTCATGATCTCAGGGTCCTGGGATCGAGCCCCGCATCGGGCTCTCTGCTCAGCGGGGAGCCTGTTTCCCCCTCTCTCTCTGCCTGCCTCTCTGCCTGCTTGTGCTCTCTCTCTGTCAAATAAATAAAAAATTAAAAAAAAAAAAAAAAAAGAAGAAGCCAGCAGCCAGAGAGGCCGAGAGGCATCTGATGTGTGCGGGGGGGCTGTGGACGGCTCCTCCAGACCGGTTCTCCCACGGGAGAGGCCGGGCTGAGGGGAGTCAGCGGGGGCAGGGGGGAGGTGGCTCAGAGGGTCCTGGGGTCTCCTTCCCCAGCCAGCTTCCTGCAGATCCTCCCCCTTTCAGGGTGTGGCAGTTCCAACTCTGCCTGACTCAAGCTCCCCGATCCTCAGCGGCCTGAATGACTCACTCTCTCAGGACCAGCCTCGGTGGATGGGACCCAGGCGGGGGTGCAGCCACGTCAGGGTGGCCCCAGGCAGCACAGGGAAGCCAGGCCTGCTTGCCCTGCCTTGGGCTTCCCGGGTCCCAGGAGCCACTGGGCACTTCCTCTCCCTGACCCCCAAGGTGGCCTCCCCAGCAGGCTTTCTAGGGTGACGGGAGCTGACTTCACCCTCACCAGACCTGCTTCCTTTCCTCAGGGAGAGGTGTGGGTGTGCGCAAGGAGGCTGAACTCGGAGTCAGGCCTCACGCAGCTGCTGGCTCTGCCCCTGACCAGCTGTGTGACCTCGGCATGCCTCTGGGTCCCATCTATTAAGAGGGAATGCCAGTGTGGTGAGGAGTCTGTGCCCTTAGGCCTGGAAAGAAGGGCTTGACACAGGGCCCGGCACACAGTAGGCCCAGTGGGTGTCTACGGTTGTTATTGTCACTGAGAACAGCAATAGCCCAAATGTTCTCTCCATCCTAAGGCTGTGTCTCCTCGAAGGCCCAGGGAGGGGTCTATAAAGGTTGAACACCCTGCTTAGGATCGAGGTCAGAGGACTCAGCCCTGTACAACAGCCCTCACTGCCCCTGCCTCAGTCTACCCATCTTCAGAATGGGCTGTGGATGTCCTCTTGGCTGGAGTATGTGTGTGTGGGGGAGGGGCTAACATAGAACTTGGGGAGAGACCCTGTCCACATCCCTGATCTCTGGGGAAGGAGAGCCTCTTTGGTCACCCTGCTCCAGAAGCCTCTCCTCTCCCTCTTCCTGGGGAAACCAGGACCCGCCTCCTTGTGAAATCTGTCCCCCAACTCTGAGAGCAACTCTTCCTCCCAAAGTCCACCCATCTCCCAGCTTGGGGCTCTCCCTGACCACAGACTCTTTCTGTCTTCCAGGAGGAGTGATGGGCAGAACCAGCGCTTCCCTCAGGCATTAGACCTGCCACGTGTGGACTTGGTTCCCCCCCATCCTGCTTCACCCTACCCCAAGGTGAGTGTCCCCTCCCCACTGCCCCTGCTCTGGAGAACCCTGGGGCCCAGAGCTCATTAAAAAGGACCACTGGACAGGGGTAAAATGTTCAAGCAGGTGCTGCTTAAGGTTAGCTCCACAAGGGGATGCCAGTCCTCACCCCTGGGTGGGTCGTGTGGCTCTGCTGGGGAGGGGGCAGAGCAGCTGGGAATAGACCAGCTGACCACCTTCATTATCAACATCACCGTCGGCCTCCTCATCCGCAGACTGGGTATGATGACAGCACCCGGCATGGAGCTGTCGTGAGGATTAAAGGAAAGAGTACCAATGAAACAGTCCATGCACGATATCCGGCATGGGGCAGGAGCTCTACAAATGAGATAATCAGAATCAAACGTTTGTCCGGCACTTGATTCATGCCAGATTTTGTGCTGGGCGCTTTGGGGCCAGAAATCAGTGTGACACAGATCCTGCCCTCAAGGAGCCAGAGTCCTGATGAGAGATGAGTAATTGAACAACCTAGCAGAACACCGGCAGCAACCACTAGAATTTACTGAGACTTACTGTGTGCCGGCTGGGTACTTAACGCTTTGCGGGCACTATTCCATTCCATCCTCCAACTCTAAGTACTATGTGATAGCTACTGTTATTAGTCCCATTTCGCAGATGAGAAGATCAAGGCTCGGAGACGTTAAGCTCCCTGCTTAAAGACACACAGGTTAGGATATGATGGGGTGTGACCCCATATCATAGGATACCATGCTGTGTGACCAGAGGACCTGGTACAGGTCATCAGCCTCACTTCTGCAGTACTTTTTGGTTTCTAAAGCATGTCCACAGACATCATGCCTCTTGGTCATTTCATCAGACCTTGGGGTAGGCATTCTCCAGATGAGGAACCAGATGCTCAGAGAGGGTTTCCCACGGTCACACAGCCAGGAAATAGCAGACACAGGGCCGGCCAAGGGCAGTGTACCTCTCCTGCTCCAGGAAGGCAGATGGCCAAGGACCTTAATCCTTGGGAGGGGACCACCACCTCCAATGGGGTCCCAAGTGGGTGTCCTAGGGCAGTGTGAGGGACTCCTGAGACCCTCGCCTGCTCCCCGTGTCTGGGCAAAAGCCCAAGATGGGGCCATGGGGATCCTGGGGCTTGGCAGGAAGGGAGCAACTTGAGGGAACCTGGGTTCATGAAGCCCCCAGTCCCTCTTCCCCTAAGCATACAGGAGAAGGTCTTGGTTCTCACCAAGGGCTAGGTGCCCTTGGACCATAGCTTCCCCTCCCTGGGCCTCAGTCTTCCTCTCAGGAAAATGAGGGTAGGAAAAACCCATCACTCAGTCCCACCTGCTCAGACAGCCTAGGGCTGCCTTTTGCGGATTAGCTCTGAGCCACCTCCTCTTGGGCTTCCTGGCCTCTGGCCAGTCAGACAGAAGCCTCCGTTTGTGCCAACGCTGCTCAGACGGTGGGCTCCAAACCGCTCTGCCCTGACAGCCCACCCCTACTCCAGAAGCAAGCCCCAGGCTGTGGATCACCCTCCTTTGATTGGGAGGGAAACCAGAGTACAGAGAGACTGAGCGATCCCCCTGGATGTCCAGTAAACCCATGGTGGGGCTGAGGGGACTCAGGTCTATGACACATTCTCCATGCCCCTCCTCTAGCACCCCTAAGTCTGGGCACATTTATCACGTGGATGCAGCCAATCTGAGGGACAAGTCACCTCCCTGTGCCAGTGGGCAAGTCCCTGCTCCCCTCTGGGTCTCAGTTTCCTCATCTGTAAGACAGAAGTGACAATTCTTTCTCTAGCCACCTTGCCAGCTTCCAGCTGGGACTAACTTTGGAACTAACTTTGGAACTAACTTTGGAAAGCAGAAACCAGGAAGCTCGGCAATGTTACATTCCCAGGGCAGGATGGAACTCCCAGGAGGGATATTGCCCTCTCACTGGAAAAACCACATTTGTACAGACACTGAGCTCTTTAGGGCCCTCCCACCCTGCCCCCCCTCCAATAGGGATTTCTCCACTCAGGAATTCAGGAATCTACACACGTGTACATCACAATCTACCCACGCCTCTGTCCATGGACACGTTCATCTGCAAAGGTATTCAGAGACATCCATGTGTACACAGGCCTGTGTATACAGACACCCATGTACAGACACGAATACAGACATCCAGGATGTCCACGACACGCAGCCACATCTGGTCCCTGAGTCACACACATACAGCTACTTGCACATGGGTGTACACCCTCCACTCTGCCTGTCACGTGGACGTCTCCAGTGATGCGAGAAGGTCTCACCTACTCCCACTGTGGGAATGGATGTTTTCTCTGGCTGCATTTCGATGGGTGCCCAGAAGCGCTCAGGCCTGGAAGCGCCTGCGTAAATCAATATTTGCTGCTGTTAATTATTAAAAACAAAACTACACCGTGTCTGGAACACACATCTCCAGAGTTCCCGCCGACTCCCCGGGCTCCAACCTGACCCAGGGCCAGGTCTGGAGGAAAGGAAGTTCCGGTGCCTTCCTTCCAGAAGCCCTTAGTCTTCTAGACGAGGGTGGTGGGCAGTGGCTGGCGGCTCCTCCAGGGAACTGAAGAGAGGCTGTGCCCTGAGCTGGTGGGCAGCCTTGCCCCTGCAGGCTCCAAAGCAGCTGGTGTTGACTTGGCCGCAGCTCAGGAAGCAAGTGCTGCTTTCCCAGTACCTGTCCGGGGAAGGGGTTCTGAGGGGATGGCCCTGCCCCTGCTGTAGAGGGACAGACCCAAAGCAGGGTCAGCTGGAAGGGCCTGCAGAGGTGGGAAAACTGAGGGCCTTATAGTTTACAGATGGGAAAACGGAAGCCTACGGAGGTGGCTGGGACTCACTCAAGTCCACTCAGCAAGTTGTAGCAAGGCCCTTGCTAGAACCCTCATGTCCTGACGTCCTTGGCAGTCCCAGTTGCCTCCCTCCTCCAGGATCAGGGCAGTTAGTTAGCATCGGGTGTGGGCACAGGATCTGAGGAAGGGAGGGAACAGGCCAGTCTCTGGCAGGCATTAGGAGGTGGGGGGAAATGAGGGGGGGAGAGCAGCTCCAGGCCTTTCCCTGGAGAACAGGGAACAGTTTCTGTCTTCTCCTGGCTGTGTGAACCTGAGCATGATATTTCACCTCTTAAATCAGTTTTCTATTCCGTAAAATGGGGCTGACACTCGTACGTCCTGGATTGTGGGAAGAGGTCATCCTTGCTAAGTACAACGTCAAGTAGATGCTCAAGGAAAGCCCTCTGTCTGCAAGGTAACCCTCTCCTCTTCCAGCCCAGCTTCACAGCCTGTCCCAAGAATCCCTGAGGCGGGGTAGCCAGAGTCCGGGAAGATAGAGAAGGCGAGGTAGGGGCGCGCCGAGTACAGCCTGGGTGCTCGGGGGCGGGGCGGGGGGGGTGCTCTAAGGGCCGAAAGCGTGGAGCACGCAGGCGCAGTGTCCGGGGACCGCGGGCCGGGGACGAGCCGCGCCGCGCCGGGGGCGTGGCCACCTATGTCCCCGCCCCGGAATTCCGAAGCCACGCCCCCGCGCCGCCCGTACCTGGCGCCCCGCCCCCTCCGGGCCCGGCTGCCGCGGGAGCCCAGCTCAGGCAGTGTGCCGCCGGGAGCCCGGAGCCCAGAGCGCGGAGCTCGGCGCTGCGGGGCCCGGGCCGGGGCACGCACGGGCGGGAGCCGGCCGGGCCAGCTGAAGCGCAGCCGGGGCGGGGGCCCGGCCGGGCCAGGCTCGGGATGGAGCAGCCGCGGCCCCTGGCGCCCCCCGGCCGTCCGCGGAGGGGCTCGCTGCCGGCTGGGGCCGGCTGGCAGGTGAGGACCGGGGCGAGGGCGGCCTGGCCGAGGGGGTCCGCTGGAGCCGGCTCAGCCCGACTTCCTCGAAGCTGGGAGACTCTGCCCCAGCCAGGGCGGTGTGCGAGGCTCCGTCATGGAGGGTGTGTTAGCTTCTGGGCTGACAGCCGGGCACGGCGGCCACAGGGCGCAGCCCTGCCCCGGGGTCCTGGGCCTTGGGCTTTTTCTCGAGCCACCCCCGGATCGGAGTGCCCGTGGTGGCACGGTGTCTCTGGGCTACCGCGGCGCTGTGTGTGCGTGCGTGAGTCGGCGTGTCTGTCAGCCTCGGGACCACTTCGCCGACCCCTGCCCCCTTTAGGAGGGGTCTGAATGTCCCAGTGTAACTTTGCGGGGTGCTCTGAGCCACTTCGCTCAAGGTCTGCCATGTGGCTGGCGTCTGCTGGCCCGTGAGGCTGTAACTGTGGGTGTCACTTGTTGCTGTGTGTGCTCCCTGGATGACAGTCCCATGTGTCAGTGTTTATGTGGCTGTGACTCCGGGTGCATTGTTCCTGGCCATTGTTCCCTTGGGTCACCCTGAGTGGGGCGCTCTGGGGGCCAGTAATGCACCCACATCACTGCCAGGACCATGCGGGGCTGAGATTGCGTGGCCCGAGCACAGATGCCCCTGTTGCTGTTGGGCAGGATGTTGAGTTAACTGGTGTGTTTGTCTACCTGAACTGCAGGTGTGGCAGTGTGGCTGCCTGGGGAATTGTCCCTTCCAGGCTCAGAGTGTTGGGTGTGGCTGTAGGTGACCGTGGGTCGGTGTCTCCCATGGTCTCTCGTAGTGCATTTACAGGGTGGGTTCTGCGTCTGGGGACAGGCCCTCCGAGTGTGCACATGGAGTGTTTGCGTCTCGTCATCCTCACGCAGTGTGTGCACGTGTGATGGGTGGTGTGTGCCCCAGCGGGCATGAGGGGGAGTGTGTGTCAGCCCTTCAGACCTGTGCCCCCACCCTTGCTGATGAACCACTTGCACAGTGGCTGTTCACTGTTCTCCCCCTCAAAACTCACTTAATGTGGGATCAAGTCTGTCCTGTCTGTTACCAGGGTGCGTGACTCTGTTAGGGAACGGTGAGCTTGTACGCGGGACTGGGGCTCCGTGGCTCAGTGTCCGTGAACACAGCTGCCGATGTCTGCGAGTGCATGCTATTGTGTCTCTCGGCACACAGATGTGAGAGTGGTTTTGTGGGTTTGTGTAGCTTCGTGTTCCATTACTGATGTGCGCCTCTACACAGGTGTGGGTTGGCATCTGTGTGTTCAGCCTTGCAGGACGTGGACCTGTGTGTGAGTGGGTGTGCTGTTGTGTCCTTTAGGACATTGCCATGTGTTACTTGTGTGTTAGCCTATGGCTCTGAGGCTCCGAATGGGTGTGCACAGACCGTCTGGGTTTGTGTGGGGGGGTGCTGATTTATGTGTGTTTACTTTCTTTGGTATAGTGAGAGTGTGTTTAAATATTGGTGTACAAGGCTGTGTGTGTTCAAGCAAGAGAGAGAGAGAGAGAGAGAGAGAATGTGTTTCCTGGTGCACAAGCCTACAGCACACGCGTGTGAGCTCAGGCGGTGCCCCCACCGGGCAGCAGGAGCCAAATGAGTTGAGGCCTTGGAAGTGCTGGGGGAGGGGCACTATCATGGAGACCCTGGGGGCATCCCAGGCCCAGCCCCCAGCCCAGCCAACGGGCAAGGATGCTGCCTTCCAGGAAGGCTTGTAAGGAGTTGGCGCTGGAGAGCCCAGAGCTGCCAAGCACGGCTGGCAGAGGCCCCGATTAACCCTGTGTGGCCCTGGCTGGTCTTCGGAGAGGCCGGCTGCAGTGGGAGGGGCGAGGGGATGCGTGTGGACTCACACACAGCTGTTGAGCTGATGGGACATCCCAGCACTGTCTCCCCCAACAGCACCCCCCTCCCCCCATAATGCTTGCAGGGGGGTGGGGTTGGGGCCTTCTTCCAGGAGGGGTGGGTGGAACCACAGACCCTCCTGAGAATCCCGCTGTGTCCTCTGTGGGGCTGGGACTTGGGATACTTGGCCCATCCTGGCACTGCCAAACATGCAGTGACATGGGAGAGACCTGTCTGTCCCCGAGGGTCACGTCCATCCGTGTCTGAGGCAGCAGCCTCCTTACTCTGGGAAGGGGACTGAGTGGGGTGGACTGCCTGGGAAGGGGCCTGGGCCCTGTGCTGACTTCACAAAGCAGTTGGTCGAGCTCTGCTGGTCATCTGCCCAGAGCTCCCTTCTGCACTGCCCTTTCCACTCCCTCTTGGTGCTCAGACAGGCCCACGGGGGTTGGTTAGAGTTGTGGAGACTCCTTGGGGACTTAGTGGGATCAGCTGGGCCGACACTGAGGACTGACCTGCCCTCCTCCCTCTCTGTTGCAGAACACAGAGCTGTTTGAGATGATTGAGAAGATGCAGGTGAGGTTGGCTCTGTTGCCCATTTGGGGGAGCCACAGAAGGAGCTGGGCTGGGGTGGGGGCCCTTGCTATATGTCCAGCCCTATTCCTCTCTGAGGATGGGCCAGGAGCCCCCAGCAGACTGTTCTGCAAGGAGGTGGTAGCAGGGCATTGTCCTGAGCCCTCTCTCTGGGGGTCCGAGTAGAGGATGGAGGCTGGGAGTGCTAATTCCCTGTTTGACACATGGGCCCAGACCCCACTTGTGTCTCCCCTGCTCCCATCCCTGTGTAGGTCCCCAGCAGGGCTGGGATCAGTGGCTCATCCCAACTCCCCCCCCACCCCCATATACACCCCCAACCCCCAACACACATTCACACACATTTCCCATCTGCTAAGAGGCATCCCAGGCTCCGCAGACCCCTGTGTAGGATGGCAGGAGGGACAGGTGCCAGGGCACAGGGCAACCCAAGGCTGTGCCACAGGCAGGGGGATGTGCCCCACCCCCTCTGCCTGACCCCTGTCCGCCTTGCACTCCCAGCCCTGGTCTTCCAGGCCTCTGTCCGGTGCATGGGTACGTGCTGGGAGGTGGGCAGGGGCGTGGGGCAACTTGAACAAAGCTCAGGAGCTTTCCCTCCAATGTCAGTTCACCCGCCCTCCAAACCCTCTCCTCTGCCCCTTCCTATTTCTCTGCCTCTCTCACTTTTTCCGTCTCCACCTGTCCCCTCCTTTCTCTCTTTCCCTCTGTCCCTTTCCTCTCTCTCCTAAAACACACATCTTTGTAGATGCAGTGGCCTCCCTCCCACACTCACACA
Organism: Enhydra lutris kenyoni; assembly: GCF_002288905.1. NCBI lineage: Eukaryota > Metazoa > Chordata > Mammalia > Carnivora > Mustelidae > Enhydra > Enhydra lutris. The sequence continues at coordinate 4,252,384 of NW_019154122.1, forward strand.
CTAGCACGTGCAGGCCCCCACCTACTCCCAGTCCCAGCGGCACACATTCCCGCACAGAGCTCCCAGCACCCTGCCCCGGGAGTACCCCCCCCATGGCCAGGCTTTCCCCCTCATAGGGTGTCAGCCTCCAGTGGGGTGCAGCACTGGCCACAGGCATGGGAGGGGTAGAACGGGCTTTGTTACCTTCTCTCTGCAGGGAAGCAGGATGGATGAACAGCGATGCTCCTTCCCACCACCCCTCAAAGTAGGTTGGAACCATGGCCCCACCCCAATTTTCTGTGGCTTTCTGCCCACGCTGTCTGCTTCCTGAGCAGCCTCTCCAAAGGGCTTGGGACCTGGAAGGGATGGGGAGACTCCCTCCCCAGGTGTGATCAGCCAGTTTCAGGAAAACTCAAACCCAGGACCCAGGTGGCTTCTGCCTGGGAAGGCTGATGGGAGGGGAGGAGAGGACAGGAGGAGGTGGGAGGGGTAACCTTGTTGCCCCCCCCAACCCCCCCACCCCTTCCTCCCTAGCCTACTGTGAGGAGACAGACAGGAGGCGGGGGCTGGAAGGAGATGGGAGGAGGCTCTTGTTTAGACTCAGAATTTTCTTTCTTTCTTTTTTTTTTTTTTTAAAGATTTTATTTATTTATTTGACAGAGGGAGATCACAAGTAGACAGAGAGGCAGGCAGAGAGAAAGAGAGGGAGAGGGAAGCAGGCTCCCTGCTGAGCAGAGAGCCCGATGCGGGACTCGATCCCGGGACCCTGAGATCATGACCTGAGCCGAAGGCAGTGGATCAACCCACTGAGCCACCCAGGTGCCCCTAGACTCAGAATTTTCTTGTGGGGGAGGGGGGCGGGGGGGTCGCACCTCCCCTGCAGATAGGCATATGGTTCTGTGGTTGATTTGGGACCTCAACAATCCAGAAGACTGGCAGCTGGGCCTGGGGGGTGAGGGCGAGGTGGGCCCAGGGCTTCAAGGTGAGGGTTGAAGGGGAAGTTCATGGGCATATGCCTGACACTTTGTCCAGAGCAGGGGTTCTCCAAGTGGGGTCCTCAAACCAGGGCATCCCCATTACCTGGGAGCTTGTTAGAATGTAAATTCTTAAAAAAAAAAAAAAAAGTAAATTTTGGGGGCCCCACCCAGACCCTGGGAAACTGGGAGGGTGGGGCACGGCAGTGTGTTTAAGGAGCCCTCGAGGCCATACCGATGCACCGAGAACCACTGGTCCCAAGGTTTCCTCCGGGGAGGCAGTGAGCCTTTTTTCCAAGGCAGAGAGAGACCCAGAGGATGCTGCCAGCAGCAGTGAACTGAGTGTGCCTCAGCCTCTGCCTCCAGGGGTCACCCCAAGGCAAGCCCTGGGGAGATGCCCCGGCCCCATCCACACTCCCAGCCCAGATGGCTGGCTGAATGATGGAGCATTCTGGAGAGACTGGAGGTGAGTCAAGGGTAAAGACCCCACCCCAGCTGGGTCTCTGCCCTGTTTGTGTTTTGTAGACGGAGGAGGACTACATTCCCTACCCGAGCGTCCACGAGGTAACAGGCTCGCCCCTCTGAGCCCATCCCTGCTTGGGGTCCAGAGGTGCCCACGAAGGGAGTCTGGATTCTCAGGTCCTCCTCCCTGCCAGGAGCCTGATCACAGGCCTTGCTGTGGGCACCAGAGCCTCAGCTTACTGGCCCAAGTGTTTAGAACTCCTATGAACCCTTAGACCTCTAATCCAGATCTTCCAGCCTCTCGGCCAAGGTCATGCTCCCAGCACTACCTTCCCCCAAGTCCTCATCCTTGGAGACTGGAACCCCATGCGCCCTGGGTCTGTGCCTGTAGTAGGACGAGAGGGGCTGGAGCACGTCTGCTGAGGGGGGTGGATGTAAGCCCTGGGGTCCACATAAGCTCTGGCTCGTTCCCTGGCACTCCTGAGCCATGGCAGAAGGGGCCCAGTCTGAGTTGGGGGGGGCGGTGTCCCGGGGCCCTGGTAGGGTGCAGTGTGGGTGGTTTTTACCCGAGTCCCCTTTCAGGTCCTAGGGCGAGAAGGACCTTTCCCCCTCATCCTGTTGCCCCAGTTCGGGGGCTACTGGATCGAAGGCACCAACCACGAAATCACCAGCATCCCGGAGACGGAGCCGCTACAGTCACCCACGACCAAGGTGAAGCTCGAGTGTAACCCCACAGCCCGCATCTACAGGAAGCACTTTCTTGGCAAGGTGGGTAGCCCACTGGTGATGGTGCCGGGCCTGGGAGGCAGCCAAACCCATGAGCTGGGGCTGGGTGTTAGTCCCCGAGTCCCGGGTCTCAAAACATTTGTGGTGGCTTCACACATTCATTCAACAAACATGCATTGCAAAAGGCAGCATGGTGCCATAGTTAGCAGCAGAGGCGGCACCACGGCGTGACCCTGGCTCTGTCACTCGCTACATGAGACATTGGGCAAGTCACTTACCAAACACCCCCTCCCCCATGCCTCTGTCTCCTTGTCCATAAAAACGGAGATGGTGGTGACACCCACCTCATGGGGTTGCTGTAAAGCCTTAACGACAGCAGTGTTTGCAAGGTGTTTAAAATGGTGTCAGGCATAAAGGGAGGCCTCAGTCAATGTTGTTGGCAAGTAATGAGCACCAGCTGTGTGCCCAGCCCTGTTCAGGGTACCAGGTATGCAGCAGCAAAGGGAACAGACCCAGACCCCACCCTCAGATCAGGGCTGGAAGAACAGTGCCATGGACCGATGCAAACCCTTGTCGCATCTCCACCTCCAGAGCAGGGGTCCTGCCCGGTGACAGCTTGTCAGAGTCAGCGGGTGAGACTCTGGGGGCTGGAGGGAGGTCACACGCTGGGATCGTGTGTGTCTGGCTCCATGCCAGATGCTGTTCTCTGTGCCAGTTTGCAGCCCAGGTGGTGGGGAGAGATGTGGGCTCTGGGGTCTCATGGCCTGTGTGTGCATCTGGGCTCTTCCATTTCTTGACGGTGTGACCTTAGGTAAGTTACTTAACCTCCCTGAGCCTGTTTCCTCATCCATAAGAACGTGGCTCGTAGAAGCATGTGTAAAGCTCACTCACGCTGGGCACAGAGTGAGTACTTAATCAGTGTTTGCTGTTACTACAGCTTCCTAATTACTCTGTGAGATCAGGATCATCCCAGTTTTTACAGAAGAGGAAAACTGAGGCTCATAGAGGTCAAGCGTCTTGGTCAAGGTCACACAATTATCGAGCTAGGAACTGGACCTAGCTCCGGCTGACGTTCCATTAAAGGGCGCTGGGAGGGGTCATGCTTCCAGCTCAAGGGACTTGAAGACCTCAGTGTGGCCCTTTGCCAAGTGCCTGCCACTCCGTCTGCAGTTGGTGCCAAGCATTTGGGGGTTTCCATCACTCTGTGCCCGGCCAGGGCTCAGGGGGACTTTCAGCTCCAGGTCAACCCAGATTGTCCCCGAGCTGCGGGTTTGTGGGGGCACATCCCCTGCCCCTTTCTCCACCTGTCCTCTGAGCACAGGTGTTCCTGTTTCAACAGGACTTAACTTCGGGATGACTCCTGTGGCGGGTGTGGCCAGGAGCCAGAACCACTCCCAGGGCCAGGGCCAGCAGGGGGCGCAGAGCCAGGCTGGGGAGAAATATCTTGGTGTTCTGGGCCTGCCATTGACCTCAGGACTTCCCCGTGCGGAGGTGCCAGGCCTGGGCTCCCCTCTGGGGGGACCATTCCTGTCGCAGCTCCCCCTCAGTCCCGCTGTGGTTTTTCTTCCCAACCCTGTGGCTCCTCCAGGTGAGGAAGGAGGGTGGGAACCTGCCGGGTCAGCCGCCCAGTGTGTTTATGAGATGTTTCACTTCCTGTTTCTCACGGGCCCTGGCTTCAGGGACCACAGATCCACAAGCTGAGCAATCAGTCAGAAGACTTTTATAGAGCACCTACTGTGTGCCCAGTCTGAGAAGAGCAAGGGCTGGGAGACAGGTATGCAGGTACAAATGTAGTTCTGACTCAGATGAGGGCCCAGACAGCCAAAGTAACTACAAACGTGCAGTGAACACCTACACTCTGCAAGGCTGTTTATCTCTTCAGTCCCTGCGCCGTCCTACAAGGCAGTTGGCCTCCCATTATTCAGAGTGGGAAACTGAGGCACAGAGAGGCAAAGTGACCTTCTTAGGCTGCCCAGCTGGCAAGTAGCAGAGCGGGGATTTGAACACAGGTCTATCTGATACCGAGTCTGCCATCACTCACGACACCTGCTGCTTGGTGAAGGACCCCCATCTGGGAGTGAGCTGGCTTTCTGGCCTGGTTTCTGGAAGCCCCAAGCTCAGCTCTACCCTCTCTCCCGGCCCCCGCCTCCCACCACAGGAGCATTTCAATTACTACTCACTGGACACTGCCCTGGGCCACCTTGTCTTCTCGCTGAAGTATGACGTCATTGGGGACCAAGAACATCTCCGGCTACTGCTCAGGTGAGGGTGGGCCAAGGGGACCCGGCGACAGCAGGAAGAGCTGGGGCCTTACAGCCTAGAAGCCCATCTCATTGAACCCACTCTTCTCATCAAGGCCCAGTGAGGCCAGGGAGTTGCCTGAGTTTGCTCCGCAAACCAGCCCCCGAGCCAGGCCAGGCCCCATCATCACCTCTGGTCCTCCCTCTCCCTGGAATATATCCCCTCCGGGCTGACTGTGCAGAGGGGCTCTTCCATCTCTGTCTCCTCTGCCTAGCCCCTCAGTGTGGGCTTTCTCCTCCCAGGACCAAGTGCCGGACACACCATGATGTCATCCCCATCTCCTGCCTCACTGAGTTCCCCAATGTGGTCCAGATGGCAAAGGTGAGGCCTGTTTGGGCACCCCAAGGGGGCACACAGCCAGGTGCAGCTTTGCCAGTGCACTGTCCTCTTGAGCCCCATGTCCAAGCCCTGCCTGCTGCAGTCCTGTCTCTGAGGTCCCACCTCCCCTGTGTCCCATGACGCTGGCATGTGGCTCTGTGGTTTGGGCTCCTGTCCCCGGCCCGTGTGCTTTTCGGTCACTTTAGAGCACCTTCGGATACAGGGACCCCGGTTTTCTTCACCCCATCCTGAGCAGCAATGAGCCCCCAGTCTGGCAGCAGACTTGGCTGCTCCCTCTCTGTGGCTGCTCCCTCTCTGTTCGGCTGCGGTCCTTCCCAGATGGTGGCCCCAGAGGCCCAGAGGCCCAGAGCCCCTCCCCCCAGCCCCTCCCTTCTACCTGCAGCTGGTGTGTGAAGATGTGAACGTGGACCGGTTTTACCCTGTGCTCTACCCCAAGGTACGGCTGTATCTGGGCCCCACTCACTCGGCTGGGTGGCTGACTAGGGAACTGAGCACTTATGGGGCACCTGTTGTGTGCAGGGTAGTCCCCCCCAGGTTCTCTCATTGAATCCACACAACTGTGCAAAGTCTGCTTTTGCAGGACAGGAAGCAGAGGCCCAGAGTGGCCCAGTGCCTTATCTGGCGATGCCCAGCAGAGGAAGGGGGCCCGCCTTTAACCTCAGTGTTGTCCGCCCTGGAGGCAAAGCCTCATATCCCGGAGCTCTCAATGCCATTTGGGGCCCCTCCCAAGGGCAGTCACTGCTCCTGAGCCAGGGAATTCTGGTGGCCTTGCCTTTTGACCCAAGGGGACATGGGGAGAGGGAATAACACAGGCGCCTTCACAAATGCTGCCCCACCGATAGCGGCTATGCTCCCCGCTCTGGCGCTGCCTTTGAGGCCCTGTGGCCACGTGGGGTAAAGATTGGGCTTGTCTATAGTGAGACAGGAGTGCTTCCTGGAAGAGGTGACCCTGAAAGACATGTCAGCCCTCGTGGCTCTGACTGAGTTCTGGAATGAGATGAGGACCCTGAGGGGTGCTGTGGTCCAGCAAAGTTTCCCCAAAGGAAGGGGCCTTGGAAATCAAATGTTAGCTCTCAGGTACAAAAGAGGCAACAGAAACCCGAGGGGAGGAGAACGTCTCCAGGCCCCACAGCAAGCTGGTGGGACTAGTCGCATTCTAGAACGAGGCTGTGGGTTTACAAAGGAGCCAAGGACAAAGTTGGGTATTACAGAGTGGACTCGGGTGGGAGCCTGTGGGCAAGACTCCAGAGCAGTGAGCTGAAGCTTTGGTCGTGAGTTCGGGTCCTAGCTCTGCCACTTGCAAGCGGCTTACCTTAGGCAAATCACAAGTTCCTTAACCTCTCCGAACCTTGGTTTCTTTGTCTGTAAAATGAGGACAGCAGCAGTGTCTCCCTCATGGGCTTGTCATGAAGGTTCAGTGAGAGGACCCGGGTAGAGTACCCAGCCCCACCATGCTCGGCATGGAGTCAGAGCGGGACGTGGTGGCAGGTTGGAAAAGCGGCCATCTCACCCCCGGCCCTCTCCCCCGCAGGCTTCCCGGCTCATCGTCACCTTTGACGAGCATGTCATCAGCAATAACTTCAAGTTTGGAGTCATTTATCAGAAGCTTGGGCAGGTGCGCTCACTTCCTCCTCCAGGCTTCCCCACCCTGCTGGCCGTGGACCTGGGGCCTTAGACCTTTGCCAGCGAGGCCGCCTGCCCAGGGACTGTGCTTTCTAGGAGCTCGGGGCAGGGTGGAGGGAGGGGACACGGAGGTCCTCCTCCCGGCCTGCTCTAGGTGTGAGTTGGGAGCTGGGGGCAGCAGCAGCTCAGGAGTGCGAGCTCGGTGACCTCTGCCCTCCCTGTGTCCCCAGACCTCTGAGGAAGAGCTCTTCAGCACCAATGAGGAAAGCCCCGCCTTCGTGGAGTTTCTCGAATTTCTGGGCCAGAAAGTCAAACTGCAGGACTTTAAAGGGTGAGCATTAGGTGGGAAGAGCATCGCTTAATTGGACCCATGCCCTGGGGCGGGGAGGGAGTCCCTGTCCTGGCCCGATGGAGGCCTGGCTGGGACTGGAGACTGAGCCTTGGCCTGGGGGGCCCGGGGTAGGTTCCGAGGAGGCCTGGACGTGACCCACGGGCAGACGGGGACTGAGTCTGTGTACTGCAACTTCCGCAACAAGGAGATCATGTTTCACGTGTCCACCAAGCTGCCCTACACAGAAGGGGACGCCCAGCAGGTAGCCTGGGCACCCACCCACCTGCTTCCCACCTGTCCCCCTGTCCCCCCATCCACCTGTCTGTTCAGTGTTCACCACACCAGGTTCAGGGGCCTTGGGGTATAGACATGGAAACGATCCCTTCCCCCGACTTGTGGGCCCTAGTGGGGGCAGGGTGACACTGCTGTAGTGTTGGGAAAGCCTGTTTCCACATCCATGCCGTGCGGATGGTAATGGCACTGACCTCACAGGTGAGCGTTCAGGAGGGAATGCATACCACGCGGCTAGAACAGTATCTGGTACATGACAAGAGCTCAATAAATGGGAGTTAGTGTTTTTACAGGGAGGGAGAGGCATTGTGGGGTCACATGGGGTTACTTAAACTTGGCAGAGGTAGGAGTCAAGAAAAGCTTTTAAGATAAAATGATCTCTAGGCCACAGAGGAGCTGGGAGAAGGAGGGGGTATATTCCAGGTGGATAAAATGGCTTCCACGTCCTGCAGAGGCCTGGAGGCGAGGAAGTGCAGGGCGTAGTCTGGGAGCTGAACTCCGAAATTTGTCACCTGTCCCAAACTTCCTGCAGGGAGGTCCACTTGACCTGATGCTGCCACCCCAGGGAGATAAAAGGGTAGTGTGAGAAAAATGGAAGTATTTCTGTTTAGTATCTTTCAAGTTTCTTCTGAGAGGATCCTGTGTTCATCTCAGCACCAGGAATGTATACTCTGAGTGGAACCTGTTTGTTCATGAGGGGTTGTGTTTGGGGTACTGAGACAGAAGGAGGGCTGCGAGGTAGAGCCTGGGGCCCAGGAGCCCTGGGTTGGGGTCCTCTCACTCACCGCGGGGCCTCACAAGCCCCTTCTCTGTCAGTCTCCATTTCCTCATCAGTCACAGGATTCCAAGCAAACTAAAATAATTTGAAGCCAAGTTTCTCCTGACATTTTTTGGGGAGAGAAGCGGATCCTCAGACATACCCTCTGCCTACCCCAAACCCTCCGGCCGACCTGCAGGCACCCTCCCCACCCTCCCCTGCGCCCGGCGAGCCCCTCTCTATCCAGGTGGTCAAGGCCTGTGGCCCTGTGCTCAGTTGCAGCGGAAGCGGCACATCGGGAACGACATTGTCGCTGTCGTCTTCCAGGACGAGAACACACCCTTTGTGCCTGACATGATTGCATCCAACTTCCTACATGCCTATGTGGTGGTACAGGCCGAGGGCGGGGGGCCGGATGGCCCGCTCTACAAGGTGGGTGATGACGCCGATTAGCCGCAGCCCCAGGCCCAGCCCCGCCCGGAGTCACTGAGACGGTCCAGAGGGCTCTGAGTCCCCCTCTTGCTCTGTTGATGAAGGAGTCCCAGCCTGCCTTCTCTGCCCTCCCCTGGGTTATCCCCCTCCACGGAGCTGGTTACCCTTCTCCACCCTTTAATCTCCTTGGCCTTTACTATCCTCATGACCCCTGAGATCCTCAACCTCTTCTCACCACTCAGATTCGGGACCGAGGATGGAGGAGCTGAAATCCTGGGGTTCACTGGCCCAATCAGCAGTTACTGAACCTTCCCCAGCAAGGGGCAGGCCTGGGATGAATTAGGGGTCTCTGGCTGGGGTGCGGACTCCACAGCAACTGCTGCTCTCCCTTCCAGGTCTCTGTCACTGCTAGAGACGACGTGCCCTTCTTTGGGCCCCCCCTCCCGGACCCCGCTGTGTTCAGGAAGGTGAGGGGCAGCCCCCAGCCCCTATCATGGAGAGAGCAGGACGAGATGGGTGGGGACTGAAGGGGGCACACCTTCTGCTATAAGTGGTCCTGAAGCCCCACCATGTGCCAGGCCAGCTGGGCTCCCCTAACCATGTAACTGGGGCCTGGCTTTTCGTTCAAAGTGATCTTCACTTACAAAGCCATAGAACAAAGTGCACCATTGTTTTAGATTTCTCATGGGAGACTCTGTGGCCTTTCCTAATAGCTATTATCTTTTTGACAATTACAGTCTTCTTTCTTCTAAAATATCTGGGAACGGGGCACACGTTTCTCTTTCTTACCTGTCAGGCCCTTGCTTCACTTCTCCCCCAGACTGAGGCATAGGAGACCCCAGCCAGCTCCTTACAACTGTGAAGTTTCCTCTCCCGAGGGGTGGGCGACCATGAAGGGCACAGGGAACCCTCACAGGTACCGAGGCCAAGGAGCGCCCTTTGGGAGTGAAGAGAACGACCCCAGGGCCCCAGCAAGGCACAGCTCAAGGACTCCAGCCCCTGAGTCACTGGGGTCCAGCCCCTTGCCTCTGTGTTCATCTGAGCACCATTCTCCTCTCCACACTGGGGGCTCCCAGGGGCCCGAGTTCCAGGAATTTCTGCTGACAAAGCTGATCAATGCTGAATATGCCTGCTACAAGGCAGAGAAGTTTGCCAAACTGGAGGTGAGGATGGGCTGTTGGGCTGAACCCCTCCCCCTAACCTGGGATGTCAGCCCTGCCCCTGGGGAGGGAAATGCCACCTTCAGACTTTGGCCTGAGGGAGAGCTGTCTGGGGTGGGGGCGGATTTACACGTGAGCAGGGCTAGGGTCAGGGGAGAGGGAGTAGGGAATTTCTAGGAATATGTGAGGAATGTCCCAGGAGGCGCCCGTACAGAGGACACCGTGCGGGAGGGGGAAAACTGGGGTTCGGGACGGGAGGAGCCCTGGGGGCTGCCGGAGCTGCGGAGGGGCCCAGGGGAAGACAGCATAGGCTCCCAGAACCCAGGCTCACCCCCTACTCACTCGGAGAAGGCGGACGGGATTCTAATTGAGGAACGAAGGGCTGATCACTGCGCTCTCTCCTGATGGCCCCCACCTGGCCCACAGGAGCGGACACGCGCCGCCCTCCTGGAGACGCTCTATGAGGAACTGCACATCCACAGCCAGTCCATGATGGGCCTGGGCGGTGACGAGGACAAGATGGAGAACGGCGGCGGCGGAGGCGGCTTCTTCGAGTCTTTTAAGGTGAAGAGCCAGGGTCTACCTGGAGCGGAGGGGCGGGGGCGTGTCCAGGGTGGAATCGGGGGCGGGGTTACGGGCAAGGCGTGGGGGTGTGGCCGGAGGCGGGCTCGCAGTGGGGTGGGGTCGGGCCAGGATCTAGCCGGGGTGGGGTCAGGGGCGGGGTTATGAGCAAGGCGAGGGGGTGTGGCCAGAGGCGGGCTCGCATTGGGGGGTGGAGGCGAGGGGGTGGGGTCGGGACGGAGTTAATAAACAGGCATGAGATGAGTTGGGAGCTAGGTGGCAAGTACCTGGGTGGAGTGAGCTTCAGGGGAGGACCTAGGTTTTAGGGTGGGGCTCTGACTTGGGAGGAGTTAATGATTGGAGGCGGAGCCTAGGCTTGGGGGTGGAGTCTACTTGGGAGTTCTGCGAAGGTGGAGCCTTCTGGGTGGAACCAGGTGCCTCTGGTGGTGGCTGCCAGGTCAGCAAGCAGAAAAGGGAGAAGGAGGTGTCTGTCCTCAGAGGGAAAGTCTGAGGTGCAGTCTGTGACCTGAGTGGCCATAGGAGAGGGACCTGGCCTGTGTGACCTCAGACCTGTGTGACCCTCTGACCTGGCTGTCTCTGGTTTGGTGAAGTCCTGGTTCCCAGTTCTGCCACTCACCAGCTTGAGCATCCTCTGAGCCTCAGTTTCTTTCTTTTGTTTTATTAAGTTTTATTTAAATAATCTCTACACTCAATATGGGGCTCAAACTTATGGCCCCGTGATCAAAAGTTGCATGGTCTTCCCATTGAGCCGTTTCTTTATCTACTGGGTAGGGTGGTGGCAGTTTACCTCCTACAACTGTTGAAAATTATTTGTGAAGGAGTTATATTTGTGCGATATAAGTTCAAAAGCAAAATGCAAAACCCTGCCCGTCTCCCTAAGCAGTTGCTGTCCAAAGTAAGAGGTAGAGGAGCGGGGAGCTCCTCTTTCCCCCTTAGGTTCTGGATTCCCCCCCAGCTGCAGGTGCCCAGGCGGTGGCTTCCTTGCCACTTTCTCCTTCATTCACGGGAGGGAAACTACCCACCCTCCAGGTGCCCCACCAGGCAGGCTGGGCCTCACCCTCAGCCCAGGGCAGGCAGCAAAGCTGGAGATGTAGGTTTGCAATGGGTTTGCATAAGGGGATTGGTCCAGCTGCCCTGGCCTGCCCTGGACTTGGGCGAGCAGACCGTCTTTGAGAAAGGAGCCAAAGGAGAGCCGTGCCTGTGCCCATTGGAGACAGGGAATTGGGGGTGAAAATGGCTCTGGGGTGTCTTGAGGAGGATGGGGTCGGAGGCCCCCCATCTCTGGTAGGTGCTGGACAGTAGACCTGGATTAAGTAAAAGAATTTCTCAGAGGCAGCAGAACCCACAGTTAAGGTTGTGTGATTTGGAATATGGGTTCCAGGCTTGTCTCGTACGTGTAAAATTGGCATGGTAACAGTGCCTACCTCGTAGGGTGGATTGACTGAGTGAACGTAAAGTGCCCGGCCCCACAGGAAACGTTCAGTACAGACTGGCCAAGAAAAGCAAGGAAGGCAAGAGGGAGGAAAGAAAAGAAAGTAGGAGAGAAAGACCTACAGGACCCTAAGAGCAGAAAACTGAGGTTTCTGGAGGGTTCTCTGTGCACGCTCTGGTCTTGCTCCAGCATCCTCTGCAGTCCTTACAACAGCCATGTGAGAGTCTAGGAGGCTCAGAGAGGTGCGGTGGCTGGTCCAACATCACCCAGCAAGCTGGTGGCAGAGCCAAGGCCCGAACTATCCTTAGGCGACATGTGGGCTTGCCCCTCCTATGGCCTCCCAGGCAGAGACTTCCTCAGGTTACCTGGAGTGGCACTGGTGGTGAGGGACCAGATGCCTGGGCTCCTGGGTTTCCTGGGGGGAGGGGGGACCTCAAAGTCTGTGCCTCCTCCACTCCCACCCCACCTTCACAGCGGGCCATCCGAAGCCGCAGCCAGTCCATGGATGCCATGGGACTAAGCAACAAGAAGCCCAACACCGTGTCCACCAGCCACAGCGGGAGCTTTGCCCCCAACAACCCCGACCTGGCCAAGGCAGCTGGAATAGTGAGTGCCCTCCCCCAGCAGGCCTCAGCTCTCCCCCACCTCTGGGGCCTGCCCTGCACCCCCACCATTGCCCCGCTGAGTGCCCATCCTGGGTTCTAGACTGAGTCCAGCCACTGCTCCCCATGGGGGTCCAATGTCCAGGCCACGACAGTGGGGTGCTGAGAGCCTGCAGCCCCCTTCCAGCTCCTCAGCCCATCCCCCCTCCTGGTCCCTTATTCAGGTGACTTTCTGCGGGTCTACTCTGGGGCTACCTCTGTATGACATTCCTTACTGAGCACGTACTGTCTATCATGTGCTGGGAATGGGGCTGCTTTGGGGGCACCTACTGTCAAGCCTTGGGTTGCGGGAGCACTACTGTGTGTCAGGCTGTGGGCACGCACTGTGTGTCAGGACCTGGATTTCTGTGTGAGCGCCTGCCGTGTGCCTGGCCCTGAGATGCTGGTGGGTACTTACTGTGTGTCAGGACTTGGGCTGCTCTGCGAGCTCCTGTTGTGTCAGGACCCGGTTGCTGTGTGGACGTGTACTGTGTGAGCTACTACCGTGGGCCTGAGCCTGAGTGTCTGTGAGTACTTACTGTGTGTCCGTTCCTGGGCGGCTGTGTGGGCATCAGCTCTGTAAGTGTCCACTGGATGCCCGTCCCTGGGCTCTTGTGTGAGAACCTACTATGCATCAGGAGACGGGCTCCTGACTCCTGACTGAGCACACGGTCCATGCTAAGCCCTGGAGACCGGGGAAATTTCGTTGCGTGTCAGGAAGCGAGCTGTGGTGTGAGCGTGTTCTCTGTGAGCCCCTTCTTCTGCGCGCCTGGCCCTAGGCTGCCTGTGAGCACCTACTGTGTGTCGGGGCCTCTCTGGTTGTGGCTGCCTCTCATGTGTCAAGAACTGGCTTCTTTGCGAGCGTCTCCCGAGCGAGCACCTACTGTGTGATTACTTCCTGTCTGCCATCCTCTGCGGGACTCTGCCGCTAAGACTGGGGGGTGTGCTGGGCACACGGGGTGGATGAGGCCTTCAGCTCTGGGCCCATCTGCTTTCCACCGCCCAGCGTCCGCCCCTGGCGTGGCACCCGCCGCTCTGCTTCTCCCCGCCCTGCCATCTTTCTTCCGTCCATCTGTCTGGCTGTCCTTTTGTCTTTCATTGACTGCATGCCGCATGCCAAGCCCTGTGCTCCATGCTGTGAGGCTGTGTCACGTGGCAGGAGGTCCCTCCCCCATCCCCCAGCCACCCCTGTCCCAAGGTCTGGCCTGGCCCGGGGAGCAAGGCAGGGCCTCTGCTGGCCTGCAGTCACCAAGCCTACTGTCCCAGGAGAAGCAGGCTCACCCCCTCCCTTCCCGCCGAGTGGCCCAGCCTCCTGTGGGTGCTGTCAAGGGGCCCCGGGGCCGGGCCAGGCCAACAGCACCCACCAGGGCAGTAACCAGACCCATTTCTGTTTTTGTTTTTGTACATCTCTCTCTTCTGCTCTTACTCCTTTTCCTTCTGCGTCTGTATTGTCCCTCTCCTTCCCTACTGCCCCCGCCCCCCCACGGACACCTGTCTCTTCCCTCCTCCCACCCCCGCCCACACTGTTCTCTCCCTTCTTTCTCCTTCCCTCCTCCCACCCCCGCCCACACTGTTCTCTCCCTTCTTTCTCCTTCCCACCTCCCTGTTTTTCCTGGCTCTGTCTGTCTGCGTTTCTCTCCATGACCCCGTTTGTGCTCCCCAACCCGTGTCTGTCCGCGTCACTGTCTTTTGGCCCACCTCTCTCCTCCATCCACTGTCCTACCCCTTCCTGGCCATGTTGTCTCTGTCAACCCACTGCCTCACTGTCGACTCTGTTTCTCTCTGTCCGTCTGTCCTTCTCCCCTTTCCCTGTCTCGCCTCTCCCGCCCCTTCCATCTCTCTGTGTGTCTCTCTCCACGTCTGTCTGTTTCTCTCTGTCCCTGCCCTCTGCCGCTTGCCAGTCATTGCTTATTCCCGGGAAAAGCGCGAGTAGATTCGGACGCCGGGGCAGTGCCATAGGCATAGGAACCGTGGAAGAGGTTGTCGTCCGCGGGGCCGCCGGCTCTGGAGGCTGCCTGCACGTGCTGTTCTCTGCTCGCTCTCAGGACGGAGGCCATATTGGGGACGTTGCCCCCCACCTTCCCTTGGGCCGGGCCCGGGGTTGTGCAGGGTGGAGTGCCGGCAGCTCGGGCTCAGAGGCCTCATACCTGTGCCCGAGCCTGTGTACCCCCTCCAAGCCCCCACTAGGGGTTTCTGGCCCTGCCCTGGCCCTTGGGACCCTGGCCGAGTCCTTGCCAAGATCTGGTACCCAAAGACCCTACACCCAGCTGCACGTCCCCCAATATCGCCAGTTCTGCATGGAACACCATCCCTCTCCTTTGCCCTGATTCCCGCCCCCCGCACCATGAACCGGCCTGGGGGTTCCTGCCACTCCATGCCTCCCTGGGGCCCATCTTCCTGCCTCCTCAGAGAAGCTGGGGTCTGCCTCTGGCGCTGGGGCTTCCCACCCTAGCGTGCTGAGTAACCACGGGAGGGAGGGTGTCTTTCAACCACGGGGCGAGTATCTCCTCCAGCCAGTTTGGAGGTTCCAAGGTGGGGTGGGGGCTTGTGCTGCAATGTCCACCCTCTCCCCATGGCCCTGAGCCGCCTCCAGGTCCCAAGACAATGTGGGCCAGGGGGCTGGGAGTCATGCTGAGGTCTCATCCTCTTCCCATCCCGGCCCAGAGTGGCTGCCCAGCCTCCTCAGGTTCCTGCCCTTCTCCTGGACTGAGATTCCAGGCCCCATGCTGCTGTGTGCTCTTGGGGGGCCCTGGCCCTCACCAGGCCTGTTTCCCTGCCTGTGAACTTGGAGGGCTATCTCTGGAGATGGAGACTTCTCTCGTCCTTTCTTGCTCCATTGCCTCTGCTTCAGGGCCTGGGGCAGCAGGGCCCCAGGTGGCATGTGGGGGGCAGTGGCTCTCCCAGGACAGGTGGGCACTGAGTTGAGGCCTTTCCCTGCAGTCACTGATCGTCCCTGGAAAGAGCCCTACAAGGAAGAAGTCGGGCCCGTTCGGCTCACGCCGCAGCAGTGCCATCGGAATCGAAAACATCCAGGAGGTGCAGGAGAAAAGGTGGGTGGGCAGGTCCCCTGTCTCCTCCAGCCCCTCCCGGCTCCTTTGCAGTGGCAGAGTTAGGCAAGCAGGAGGGAGTGCCAACTCCTCTGCCCCCGTCCCTCTCTGGGCACAGTTAGGCAGCCAAGCACCTGCTGTGTGCCAGGTCCCTGGGCCAGCTCGTTATCTACCGTGCGACGCCGTCTCTGGTCATTGGGTCTGCTGGCTCCGCAGCGGGTCACACCTTGCATGGCAAGGTGCTGTAGATGAGGGTGCAGGGGCCTGCCCAGGTCACACAGCCAGTGAGAGGTGGAGCTGAGATGGACAGCCTGGCCTGTGGGCGTTGCGGGGCAACACCTGTGTGGGAGAGTGCAGGTAGTATACCTCAGAAGCAGCAGGACGGCCCCTGGGAAACAGAGGAGAGGTCCTGACTGTGAAGTCTGCCTCTACCACGTTGGGGCTGGGTGACCCTGGAAAAGTCACTGGACCTCTCTGAGCCTCACCGTCCCAATTTGGGAAATGAGGCTAAGAACACAACAGACAGCATGGGGCGGCTGTAGAGGTGTGGTGTGGGGCATGTGACACAGGGCAGGTGGCCCGGGGCTCAGGAGTGGAGGTGGTACCATCCTTATGGCCAAGGGAGCCCAGAAGCCTGTGAAGCCTGGGTTCAGATCTTGACTTTGCCATGGAGCTAGCTGTGCATCACGGGGCAGATTCCTTCCCGTCTCTGGTCTCCAGTCGCCTTCCTCATGACAGGGATAAGGAGGGGAGAACTGGAGGAGTGTCCTATCTTCCATAGATGTTCTGGCACACCTGCTCCTTTCCTCGGCCAGGCCAGCCACGTTGCTGCAGGGATGGCCCTGGGGTTGGCCCCTGAGGATATAGGGTATGGGGATGAGGCAAGAGGCACCCGTGACCTCACCACCTGGGCCTCATTCTACCTTTGATGCCAGGCCCAGTGCTGAATCCCCCCACTGCCCCCGTGTGCCCCGCAGGGAGAGTCCCCCCGCCGGCCAGAAGACCCCAGACAGCGGGCACGCCTCACAGGAGCCCAAGTCGGAGAACTCATCCACTCAGAGCTCCCCAGAGATGCCCACGACCAAGAACAGGTTGGGGTTCGGGGCACGCTGAGCCAGGGGGCTTGGACTCACCCTTTCCAGTCTCTGCGTGGGCCTGGGGCTGCCCGTTGGGCACCAGGGCTTTGTGTGTTGGACACCAGGGCATCAGGGAGGTCTGGGCACTCTCACAGGTCCTCCTTTGACACACACCAACCGAGAGCTTCATTCATGCCAGGCCCCAGGCCAAGCTCCAAATCCAATAGTGAGCTGGGCATGCACAGCCCCTGCCCCATGGAGCTGACACTACAGAGTAGCGTAACCTGATGAGCTGTTTCTAGCTGGTGACACAAGAAGACAATAAAGTAGGGGATGCAATGAGGACTTACGGGGTGGGGGGGCAGGTAGTTGGTGCTCAAGAAAGACATCTAGAAATGAGGGAGGCTTCAAGTGAGAGCTGAGTGAGGAGCCAGCCCTGCTAAGACTGGCATGGCAGAGGGAAGAGGGCTCCAGGCAAAAAGCACAGCAAGTGCAAAGGCCCTGAGGCATGCTTGAAGGATAGAAGAGTGGTGCGGTTGGAGCTGAGTGAGTGAGGGGCTGGGCCCAGGCAGACTTTGTGCTGGGTGATGCTGGGGATGTCAGGGAGGTGGGCAGGGGCTAGATCCTGACTTTGGAAGCCATATGAGAATTTTTCATTTTACTCTAAGTGGGGCCAAGGAGGACCCTTTGTGATTTTAGCTAAGAGGAGTGATGCTTTCCAACCTGATTGTGGATGCCATGTGAAGAGGTGGGGTGGGGAAGAATGGAAGTAGAGAGAGGCCACCCCTCTCTCCAGTGCTGTGGCTCAGCCTCCTCTGTCCTGGCTGTGGGAGTGTCTAGACTCCCAGACTGTGCTCTCCTGAAGGGTCAGGCCAGTGAACAGAGAAGGAATGCACGACAGGGACAGGGAGAGACAGGGCTTGCAGACCCAGAGTGGGGAGGTCCTTTCCCACCTTGAAAGGAGGAAATCAGGGAGGAGGAGACCCTCAGCTGAATTTTGAAAAATGAATTTGCTTTTGGAGATTTGAGGGAAGGAGTGAGACTCCAGGAGACACAAAGTCTTGAGCATGGAACAAAACTGAGAGGGTTGAGAGTAGACTGTGGAGTTGGAAGGCCTGGGTCCTAACCCCTGTTCTCCCACCTATAGCTGGGTGACCTTGGGCTATGTGCCCACCCTCTCTGAACCTCAGTGTTTCCTTATCTGTAAGATGGGTCTATTAATGATAACCAGGAGATAACTCCAGTAACAGCACTTAAAACAGTGCCTGGTACAGAGCAAACGTACCCTGGACCAGAGTTTCTCTGTAAATAGTTATTATTATTACTGAATACCTCGCCAAGGAAATTAGACTTTATCTGGGGCGATGGGGAAACACAAGAGGGTTTTGCTCAGGGGAGAGGTGTGCTCAGACCCCTGAATTAGGAAGGACAGCCGTGGGGGGAGGCTCTGAGGCCTGGGCAGCTGTCGTGGGGGCCACTGAGGTGCCTGGGTGGCTGCAGGCTGGGCCTCCCAGGGCAGGGCAGCGGGGTGCGGGGCCCGGAGCAGACGCAGGCTGACAGGGTGCTGTCTGCGCAGAGCGGAGACGACAGCCCAGAGGGCAGAAGTGCTGAAGGACTTCTCCCGCTCCTCGTCCAGCGCCAGCAGCTTCGCCAGCGTGGTGGAGGAGACCGAGGGTGGGGACGCGGACGACACAGGCCTGGTGAGAGGCCCAGGGAGCCGTGGTGCTCTCCAATGGCTGGGAAGCGGCCCTTTGGTCCCTGTAGATACTCGGGGCAAAAGCGTGCTGTGTGGGTGAGATGTGGGTGTGCTGAGATGCGATCAGGGGACCCAGCCCAAAGGAGTCATGCAGACGAATGCTCCCTTACTCTGAAGGCTTCCGTGGCTCCCCAGTGTCACCCCCAGAGAGCCCCATCTCTAAAGGCTCCACTGAGGAGCCAGTCCCTCCCCAGTTTCATGTCTTACCACTTTAGCTGTCCTGTGCTCCGTTGCAGTCCCTGCAACATACCAGGCTTAACCCACCTCTGGGCCTTGTCACTTGCTACGGCCTTGGTCTGGAACACTCTCCCTGTCTCCTCTTTCCCCCTTTGTCTGACTGACTCCTATTCATCCTTCCCACTCGGCCTCCCATTACCTCCTCCTGAAAGCCTTCCCTGATTTTCTAGTCCCAGGGTAGGTTGGGAACCCCCTTTTCATGCTCTCACAGCCCCCCGGGGCTTTGCCTTTAGCACCCTCGTGTCATTCTTCATTCAGCAAAGCTCTAGCAGCCCCCTCTTCCTTGCCAGGCCCTCTTCCAAGTGCTGCGGATGCAGCAGGGAGCAGGGAAGACCACGGCCCTGCCCGTGGGGCTCAGAGTCTGGAATTCTGCTAGTCTCTTCACAGCCTGTCTTGCCTCCTAGACCTCACTGTCTGAGGGCAGGGACCCTGCCTGCTTTCTCTTACCGGCTCAGCCCAGGATAAACCTCAGAATGTTTACTGAATGAATGAATGGGAGTGTGTGGTGTATACCCCCCCATCCTCCTGTGGTCTCGCTGGGGCAGATGTTGCTGGGCCCCCATCCTCTTTGCAGGGGGGCGAGGGTGAGGGGTTCTGGATTGCAAACAGAGGAGGCCAGGAGACGGGGCCCGGGAGCCCAGCCAGCCCCTGGAGAAGAGCTGACCTCCCTCTTTTCCTCTTCCCCCACCCCCAGGAGAGCGTCTCATCCTCAGGGACGCCTCACAAACGGGACTCCTTCATCTACAGCACGTGGCTGGAGGATAGCGTCAGCACCACGAGTGGGGGCAGCTCTCCAGGTACCAGGCCACAGGCAGCTTCCCCTGCCAAGCCCCCCTTGTGGCAGGAGGGGGACAGGGAGAAGCACAGAGGGCCGAGACCACTCCTCATGCCCCAGGCAGTGGGTGTGTGCCGGGCCTGCCCCCCACAACAGCGGGGACAGCGGGTGGGTCATTATCTCACCAAGAGGGCTGCTGACTTCAGGAGGGCTCTTGGGGGATAACGGAGGAGGGGTCAGGAAGGGAGGAGAGGGGGATTCCCTGAGGGAG
Organism: Enhydra lutris kenyoni; assembly: GCF_002288905.1. NCBI lineage: Eukaryota > Metazoa > Chordata > Mammalia > Carnivora > Mustelidae > Enhydra > Enhydra lutris. Next base: position 4,271,576 of record NW_019154122.1, read on the forward strand.
GGACTCCGTGGGGGCAGGGGCATGGTGCCTACCGCCCATCCATGCGTCACTCTCCCTGGTGCCTCCCCGCGGCCAGTGAGGTGGCTCCCTCCTGCCCCCCTCCCCAGGCCCCTCACGGTCACCCCATCCCGAGGCCGGCAAGTCGGGGGACCCTGCGTGTCCCGAGATCAAGATCCAGCTGGAGGCGTCTGAGCATCACACATCCCAGCTGGTAGGTGACGCCGCCCGGGGCCTGCCCGGTGAGAACGCTCCCCCAGGAGGGGGTCTGCTGCTGGGGAAAGGGGACAGGTGTCCAAGGGGACTGGGGGTGGACAGCAGACCAAGAGGTCCCCTGAGGCCAGGAGGGGCTGGGTTCATCTGGCCCTGCGGGCAGCCCGTGTCTTCTGCTTGTCTGTGTCTCCTGCCCGGTGTTGTCATCTGTCCTATCTCCTGCCTCACCCGCACTCTGTCCGCGCAGGGCTGTTAGCCAGGCTCCCGTTCTGAAGGTGACACTGAGCAGGTCAGACCCAGTCCTTGGCTCTTGTTTGGTGTGGAGAGGGCGGGAGGGGGCAGGGGTGGGCGGGAAGGGGGTGTGACTCCTCCTTGTTCCTCTGCCGTCTATGGACCTGGATTGGAACCCTCTGCCCCTCAGAGGTTGGGTGGGACTCTGGAGGTCGCTGGCCCCTCTCCGAGACTTGGTTTCCTCATCTGTGTGGTGGGTCCAATAGCTGCTGCCTCACCTCCAGCCACCAGTTGCTGGGAGGATATGGTGGGAGCCTGCGAGGGACTTGGGAATTGCTGGGGGGAAAGGGCCTGGGGGATTCCCAGTGGGACCGGAAGACCCGGAGATAGAGCCTGGGACCGCAGGGGTGGGCCCCTCCAGCTTCTCTCTCGCTTCATGGCAGGTTCATCTCCCTTTACCCTGCAGATGAGGCCGCAGAAGCACAAGGTGAAGATGCTGTGTCAAGTCCAGGTGGCTAGGCCCTCTGCCCCCAAGGCCAGCACCAGCCTGTGGGCTGTCCCCTGCCCCCACCTTGGCCACCCGTCTGGGCTGTCTCTGCAGGGCGGAGCCATCCAGACCTGGGAGGGGGAAGCTGCTGGCATCATCCCAACCCCCCGAGGCTGGGGCAGGCCGTGATCAGTTGAAGCAGAACCCCAGGCCTGGCTTGCCCCCACCCCGGGCCCTTCATCACACCTGGGTGCCCCTCTGGACTCATGGGGAGCAGGATGGGAAGGGAGGACTGACCTATCTCCGTGCGTACACAGCCTACTGTGGAGGCAGTGGGATGTGAAATCTGGGGGAGTGAGTGCTGGGCTGGGAGTCCTGAGTCCTGGCTTCCAATTTTGGTTCTGCTGTGTGACTTTGGGCAAGTCCCCATCCCTCTCTGGGTACCTCTGCTGCAAATGGACAAGATTATTTCAGAGGTCATTGAAGACTGTGATTCCATGCACCTGCCCCAGAATGGGGGCTATCCTCCTAGGGGCCCCCATCACCCTACCTTGCTTCTTGGGTTCCCTGAGACCCCAGGTGGGCTGAAGGGCTGGGAGCTGGCTATGCCCGTTGCCCCTCCTGGACCCTCAAGCTCTACCACAGGTCCTGTCCACTGCCTCCACCTGACAGACAAGTGGCCCCCTGAGGGGGAGGGGGACCCATCTAGCTCCTCAGCCAGCACCCAGCTTAACCCCTGCCATCCCATGCTCTGGGCACCCCAGGTTGAGGGGTCTCAGCTGGCCTAGAGTTATGGGCCTTGCCTTTGCGCCCCCCCACCCAACTCCCAGGGAGGGGGCAGCCAGGCCCAGCTGCTGTGAGTCCACATCCTTGTGTGTGTCTGTCCACACTTTTTAGGCACCACACCAAAGGCCAGCCTTCCGGCCCCAACACCCATTTTGGAAGCCCCCGTGGCTGTGTGTATGTCAGTAACAGTTGTACAAAATAAATTCTATTTATCGCTATTGTACCCCGGGTCAGGCCTGGCTTTGTGCGGACCTGACCGACTCCAGACAGATCTCAGTGGCCCCGGGGTACCAGCCTGTCCGTCCCCCTCATCCCACCCTTCAGAGCTGCAGGGGTACCTCCATGGCCAAACTATGGGTTCTGTGTGCTTCCCTCCCATCGTGCTGCCCTTCCGTCCACCCTGCTCCCTGTCTGTGCAGGGGGGAGGAAGACCGCTCTGCGGTCAAGCTGACCTCGGTTTCAGTCCCGGCGCCATCTCTTTCTAGCTGGGGGGCCTTGAGGAACTGGAGCCACAGTTTCCACTTCAGTGAAATGGGAGCGAGAGTATCTGTCCCCAGGGCTTGTGATGGGGGTTCCTCGAGCTGGTGTATAGCAAGCACCTGGCTCATTGGTACACAGTGGGTGCTGGGTGATCGGCCTCCGGCTCTCCTTTCAGTTGCTCAGAGAAGCACAAGAATTTCCTCAATATGGCCACCAGGGGGCGCCAAGGGATCGCTTACCGGGACGGACGGTCCTGGGCGGTTACAGTAAGGGTACGGCGTGACCGGGGTGTGCACAAACCGGGGGACCCAGCCTGGGTGAGGGAGTCATGGAGCAGACTCCGCAGCAGTGCTGCCCGAGCATCCTGGAAAGGCCTAAAAAGGGTCCCTGGGCCAGGGAACCGCAGGTGCAAATGTGGTGGAGCAGAGTGCCTGGAACTGGGAAGGGAGCAAACAGTTCTTTTTTTTTTTTTTTAAGATTGTATTTCTTTCTTTTTCTTAAAGAAAAAGAAATTTATTTATTTATTTATTTGATAGAGAGAGAGAGATCACAAGTAGGCAGAGGCAGGCATAGAGAGAGGGGGAAGCAGGCTCCCCACTGAGCAGAGAGCCTGATGCAGGGCTCAATCCCAGGACCCTGGGACCATGACCTGAGCCAAAGGCAGAGGCTTTAACCCACTGAGCCACGCAGGCACCCCTGAAGACTATTTCTTTACTTAGCATTCATGTACGGGGGTAGAGGAGCAGAGGGTGAGGGGAGAGAGAATCCTTTTTTTTTTTTTTTTTAAGATTTCATTTATTTATTTGACAGAGATCACAAGTAGACAGAGAGGCGGGCAGAGAGAGTAGGAAGCAGCCTCCCCGCTGAGCAGAAAGCCCGATGTGGGGGGCTCAACCCCAGGACCCCGGGATCATGGCCCGAGCCGAAGGCAGAGGCTTTAACCCACAGAGCCACCCAGGTGCCCCGAGAGAGAGAATCTTAAGCAGATTCTGCACTGAGCACAGAGCCCGACCTGGGGCTCCATCTCACAACCCTGAGATCATGACCTGAGCCGAAATCAAGAGGTAGAGGTGGGCGTTCAGCTGACTGGGCCACCCAGGGGCCCTGCAAACAGTTCTGAGTGATGGGAAGGTGACAGGGTAAAGGTGAGGCCAGAGCCATGTGGCCTTGAATGCCAGACCACGGGGCCAGGGGTCTGTGCTCAGGGCAGCGGGGAGCCATGGAGGATTTAAAACCGGATTGCCATAGAAGCTGGGGTTGCTGCTGGGCTGGGCAATGTCAGGCAGGGAAGGGAGTGTCAAGAAGGCCGTCGTTGGGGACAGTGGGCAGGCCTGGAAGGACTGGGGGGCATGAGCGTCTGGCTGAAGGGCCTGATGGGATGTGGGGCTGAGGCGGGGGAGTCCAACCCTGCTACTGGGTGTGGGGGGTCTCCTCTGAGGTAGGAGGGCAGGATGAAGAGTAGCTTGGGGTGGCACATGCCTTCCTGAGAGCTTTGTGGCCTCTCCTCTGCCTGCCACAACCCCCATGCCCTCCCCAGGACAGTGGTGAGCGCACACCTCCCCCCTCCAAGGGGCTGCCATGTTTTTCCTGACAGTGGCACTAGGATGTCTGGGGCCACCCAGGGGCTGTGACTCACAACCAATCCCTAACCCCGCCCGCCCGGTTTGGCTCTAGGCTGCCCTGGGCTCCATGGGTCCCATACCAACCCCTGCACAGCCTCACCCCAGTCCAGTAGCCTGAAGCCTCCCTGCCACCTTCCGTCCTCCCCTCTGTCTCTTGCCCGGCCTCCTCCCACCCCACCATAGAAGGGTTAGGGTTAGGCAGCCGCAGTTCAGCACCAAGGTCAAGAGCTGGGTGCCTTTACCTCCTCTCTCTGTGACTTGGGGGACATGATTTTGGCTCTCTGGGCCTCAGTTTTCTCATCCGCACAGTGAGAGTGCTGATAGTTCTGACTTGGGTACCCTGACATGAGGATTCAGGGGTGCAGCCCCAGCACCGGGTGTGCTCTATAAACAGTGAACGTGTTGGGGGTGGGGGGAGTGATTTGTTGTTAACGGGGACCAATACAGCAGCCCCATCGGAGGGTGTGGGGTCGGCTTTCTGTGCAGAAGACGGAGTAGCCCGTGCCGGCCCGACGCAGATGTCCAGACCCTGGGGACGTGTGATCGCCAGTTGCTCCCGGAGCCTCAGCTCCCCGGGCTTTGCCGGGACTGACAGTCCTTTCAGAAGGGGGCTCGGATACCCTCACCTGTGTGCTTCCCCACGCACCCCGCATGCTCTCTGCTCTGCTCCACGGCTGGGCCGGAGCCCCGGGGTCTGTCACAGCAGACGTGGAACCTGCCTTTGCCGGCCCAGCCTGCACCAGCCCCGCTCTGTGGCCAGGGCAGACCTCTGGGCTGAGTTTCGGGCTCGGCCCCAACCCATCCCCACCTCCCCAGCCTCCAAGGTGGGGCCAAAGGAGGCTGGCCTCCAGGATCAAAGTGTCCAATGGTTTCTCTTGGGCCCGTGCCAGCTCCTGGCTTGCTCTGGGTTCTGAGGTGGGGAGGGCGGGCCAGGACACTGACCCCAGGCTGGAATTAGGGCTTGGGTGGGGGGCCCCAGGCTCCGGGAAGCCGGGGACTCTACTTAGAAATAACTCCAGCGGTGGAAATGGCAGCCAGGGGTGTCTCCAGACGCAGGAGGCAAGGGGCCTCCTGTAGAGGGACTTGGGAGCCTGGCTGACCCGACACCCGTCTCCCCTGCCTCAGAGCTGGTACCTGTCCCTCCAGGTTGCAGGTTCACCACCTATAAAAGGAGGACAAAGCCTTACCTATTGCTGTGAGGAGGCTGTCATGGCTTCTGAGGTGCCTGGCCTGAGACCCATGCCCACTAGGAGGGGTCCTCCCCCATCCCATAGCAGCTGGGGTGTGCACCGTTATCCACGGCTAACCCTGGGCGACTTTGCCAAAGAGACGGCCGCAGGCCCAGGCCCGCCCCGTGCCAGGGGACCCGGACCTGGATGTTCTCTACTGCTTAGGCCACAGGGGGTACTTAGCCAGGGACCCTGGAATGTAGAGGTCCCTCCCTCCCTCCCTCCCTCCCGGTACCCGCCCTGCCCAGGGGACAGCCAGGGACGGAGCCTCCTGAAATAACCAGATCTGGTTAGGGAGGCTAATTTTAAAAGCCACTCTGGCTGCCCCATAGGCCCTTCTGGGAAGCCATGAATGTCCCTGTGTTGCCCCTGGGAAGCAGGGTGAGGGGCGAGCAGCAGGGGCCGGGGCTGGACTCCTTGCCCTGTTAGGGCGGGAGACCCCCAGCTGCCTCTCAGGGCCTTCCCATCCAGGACCCAGAGTCCCAAGGCCAATGTTGGGGCTTAGGGGCCCAGCCTCTACCCCGATCCACTCAGGGAGAACCCTGGAATCTTTGGATCTCTGTCTCTCTCTGCCACTGACACTTGAGGTCCCTCTTTGCAGGAGTGGCTCTGTCCCCCTCTCTCTGGGCCCATCACGAAGGCGGTCAGACAACATTCCTGACAGACCATAGGCTGGAGCGTACACACCAGGTTGGACTGGGTGCCCACCTGGGAACCAGGGGCCTGTTGGGGAGGACAGCGGTCCTGGAGGCGGACAGGGGCTATAATGGGGCAGGCAGAGGCCATGTCGAGGCACGACATGGGCCATCTGGACAGGCCAGGTGCCAATAGAAGGAATGAACTCCAGGGGTAGGGTTGCCAGATTTAGCAAGTAGAAACACAGAGCCCAGTTAAACTTGAATTTCAGATAAACAAGAAATAATTTTTAGTTTAAGTATACCTCATTCAATATTTGGGACATACTTATACTAAAAAATCATTCCTTGTTTATTTGAAATTCAAGTTTAACTGGTCATCCTATATTTTATCTGGCAGCCCTAACCTTGGGAGGTTCCAGGAGTGAGCCGAGAGGTTTCTCGGGAATGGCAGGTTTTATAGCCTGTGGGAGTCCCAGGCTTGGCGGGGGGATAGCACAACCATGTCCTGTCTCATGGCGGGGGCACACCTCCTGCCCACAGGGAGATTTCAGTTTTCTGGTCGTAGGGACCGTCCTTGGGAGCCTGGGGGCGGGGGGCCGTGACCCTGACACCAGCACCACACAGGGAACCACAGGGATAGAAGGGAGGGTCTGTGTATGTTCCCCGCTGAGCCGCAGGGTCTAACCCAGGGCCTGGAACATAGTAGGGGCTTCATAACTATTTGCTGAATGAGTGAAGTATCTTCCCTACCTCCGTGAGGATGGGCACGCTTGGCCAGCAGGGGGCTCCAGCAGCCTACCGTGCAAGCTCCATGGAGCTCACTGGTGTGTGCAGAGCCCCCATCCTGGGGGCTCCCCAAAGGGAGCTGCAGGAAAGGAGTGAAGGACGAGGGGCTGGAGAGAGGAGGCCAGTTTTTCCCTATAGCTCCTCCGCCCCAGACTCTGCTCTCAACCGGAGTTCAGCCTGGGCAAGAGGGCTGTAGGAGGTGGGGACTAGGGCAGGAGAACCTCCGGCTGACAGCATTGGGGGGTTGCTTGGGACGAAAATGGAGGGGCAGACCACAGAGGTGTTCTCAGGGTTCCTTCGCGGGGGCACTCAGACAGCCGGGGGAGTTCCTGGGACCCAGGTAGTTGGGGACCCTCGTTTCTGGAGAGCTGAAATTGGCCTTTTCCTGTAGGCTATTAATCTCAGGGGACTCCCTGGAGGGAATGACTATGCCCTCTCACACCTCCCCAAGAAACAGAGGTCCTTAAATAGCTTTTCATCCCTCATTCATTCATTCATTCCTGACTCACCCACTGTCACCATTTGCTGAGATGACCTCGCTTGGGGACTTGGGCTAAAGGACCATAGCAAATTGTCTGGGCTTAAAAGGAGTGCACCTGTTCTAATGCCCGCACTGTCCCTGGCTCCCTGTGCAGTCCTGGGCAAGAGACTGAGGACCTGGGCTTTGCCATCCCTGCCATGGGGATGGGGCCCCCAGCCCCCCCGCTGGAGTAGCTAAAGGTGGAAGATGGTGCCAGTCCACAAAGAGGGCTGCGGTGGCGGGGGCACCTCCTGATCAGTGTTGTTACCCTCAGTGTCCTTCTCATGAGGTCCCTGCATGCCGGTCAGGGAGCTGTCCCTGGCCCCGAGGCCCTGGCTTCATGGCCAGTGTCACGCTCAGGTTTCATCATCTCAGCCCTCGTCCCTCCTTCTCAGGGAATGTCATCTCTTTCAAGGTGCCTCTGGCCTCCAGATACAGCAATGAATCCTTCGGAGAAAAGCAAGAAGTAGGGACAGAGGTTGGAGCCGCCATCGGAAGGCAGGGCTTGGGCCTGGCCCCCTCTAACCTGCAGTGTGGGCTGGAGCTTGTCTCTTCCTGCCCTGGATCTCGGTTTCCCCAGTTGTACAACGAGGGGCTGGGGCTGGACATCCTCCATGCCCTGGAAGGGGCCTTTCTGTGTGTCATCCCTTTAGTAACGGTTTAGCTCTGAGCCTATAATCACATCTGCCCTGGGAAGAACTAACACAGCATTTCTTTAAATTGGGCTCTAATTGCGGCTTTTAGTGGAGTCAGATGCTCCCCATCCCCCAGCTGTTCTGAATCAGGGAGGTTGTCCTGACCTGCCCTGCCAGGCCCAGGAATCCCCTGGGATTGTTCTAGCTGTCATGGCGCTGGTGACAGGTCAGGCACTAGGGTCTCCCAAGAGTCTACTGTGTGTCAGGCCCCAAGCCAGGCACTCTCCATCCGGAGGACTCTGGGTCATCTCACTACATCCGTGGGAGGCAGGGGCCACTGAACCACTTTTCAGAGAGGAAACTGAGGCACGGAGAAGTGTAGTCACTTACCCAAGGCTGCTCATCTAGGAAGAGGCACAGGCCGGATTTGAACCCGGATCTGTTTGATTCCAGGGTGTTGCGCTCAGCCTGAAGCTGAGGAGCCACGCCCCATCCCCAGCTCGGACAAACCCCTCTCCTGGGGGGCTCTGCGGGAGCAGCAAGCGTCGCCCAAGCCCCCCGTCGCAGCTTTTTCTGTCCACATGTGACCACAGCCATTCCGCTCCTTCCCCACTGGTTGCGCCTGGAGAACAGGGTGTTGGTGGACGTGGCCAGAGGCAGCTCTGTGGGGCTCGGGTGGGGCAGGGGCCTGTGGTTTCCCTGTTTGTTCTGGAGATCCCAGCCGCTTCCCTGAGGAGACAGCTAGCGGTTCCCAGGCCACAGCCCCTCGGGTGGAGCCAGACCATGGCTGGCCAGCCTGGGAGCCCTGCCCGCCAGCCCCACTGGGCTCTGCCAGGCCCTGGTGCTGGGTGGTCTGGGCGGGGGCCAGAGGGGCTCGATCAGGGCTGTGGGACAGGAGCCGGGACTGGGGCCAGGCTCGAGGCTGCCCTGCCAGGGACCTGGAGGGGTCCTGAAGGCTGACGATGGCTGGACGAGGGATAGAGGCAGGCGTGGGGTCAACACTGCCTTGTGGGGAGCCCAGGAGGGAAGGCCCCAGACCCTGGTTCCATCTGAGGGCCTCAAGAGAAACATTCTCCCCCTCCAGGATTGTCTCTATTGGGTGGTTTCAACCCAACCATTGAGTTGGTTGAGACGGGAGCCTAACTCAGAAGCCGGTGGAAAAGTCAGGGTGGCAGGCAGAAGACCTAGATCCTGGCTCTGTGCTCCTCTGGACCTCAGTGTCTCCATCTGTACAATGGGAAGGGAACAGGAATCCATGCTTGTCGAGGGCTCATCTGCCGGGGTAGGTAGTCGCTGTGGGGTGGGTAGCCCAGGCTGGAAGTTTCTCAGTTGTTCCCAGATTCATTTCCAGAAGCTTCAGACAACACCTCCTCCCTGCCCAACACACACTTTGGACGAAACCCAGAGGTGAACACCTGCTGGAGTGGAAACGGCTCCTGCAGGTTTTGGGAGTCTGACAGACCCCAGTTCAAATCCTGGCCACTGGCTGGCTGTGATCTTGAATGCGCCATATTCTCTCTGTGCCCTGCAGCTTTAAATGCCATCCCAGCCCCCCTTCTGTCTCCAGTGGAATTCCTCCACTGAACCCCAGACTCTTCCTTCCCAACTACCTATGGGCACGTCCGCCCCCACGTCCAATGGACATCTCTAAGCTAACATGATCCAAACCACATCTGTATTTTCTCTCCAGATCTGTTCCCCATATCCATAAATGGCCCTCCACCCAGGTGCTCAGGCCAAAAATTCAGGGGGCATCCCTGGTTCTGCTATTTCCTCTGCTCCCCACAGTGAGCCCATCAGCAAGCCCCGCTGGCTTCGACTCCCAAACATGACTGGGATCCAGCTGCTTCCCGCCACCACTACACTGGGCTGGTCCAAGCCACCAGCACCTCCACCCCCAGTGACAAAAAGGCCTCCAGAGTGCCCTCCAGCATCGACTCCTGGCGTCCCTGGGCCCTACTCTGCACGGCTGCCAGAGCGATCTCTCCAAAGCATCAGTCAGACCACGTCTCCCTCGGTGTCTAACCCATTTTATTGAGTGACCTTCACCTTGATGTCTCATTCTCTCTGGGCCATGTTCCTCTCTGGCATCCAGCCCTGAGCTTTGTCTCGGGGACAGTGGCAAGAGGCCTGTGTCCCAGGAGATCCCTCAGGCACGGCAGACAAAGGGCCCACCAAGAGCCAAAACTGGCCATGAGAGTGGATGTCAGGACAGTAGCGTCCTTGGGGCACAGCCTCTCTACTGCCATTGTTCCCCAACCAGGTATGACCTGAGTGGGCAGGAAGCTAATTCCAGGTCCCTCAGCCAGCATGTGCAAGCCCGGGCTGACCCTGGAGACCCTGGAGCCGCCCACCGTGGCCTGGGGGAGGAGGCAGGGGCTCTGCGGGAGGCCTTTGGGCACGACAAGGACACAAACCGCATAGGACAGGACCTCTGCCAGGGACGTCCCACCCCAGCCACCTTTGCATTATATTCCTGACCCCTCCTTGCTGCTCCTTACCCCACCGAAAGGAGCTATCAGGATGATTAAAGCCCACTCTGGAGCCACAGTGCTTGGCCTCACGCCCTCCTTCATCCCCTGTTGGTGGTGCGGCTTTGCATAAGTCATCGGTTTCTCTCTGCTTCTGTGTCTTCATCTGGAAACGGGGGACAGACACAGTCCCACCCTCTGGGAGTAGTGGGAAGGATAAGTGGGTTCAGGGCCTGTGAGGTACTGGGAACCGTGACTGGCACTCTGGGGGACACCATAGGAATGTTGGCAAGTGTGCCCACCACTCGGCTTCCAGCGATCCTCGGCCTGTGTTCCAATGGGTAGAAGGGACAGGTGGCCCTGGCTGGTGGTGGACCCCAACCCGGCCTGCCCCCCACTTGGCTGATGGGGCCCATGTCTACCCCATCCTGAGGCCGGCGCCCACAGCAGAGGAGTCAGAAGAGGGCCTGGAACCACGACAGGGCAGCAGCACCAGGAAGCCCCAGGAAGCCACCCAGACACTCCAGAAACTCGGGAGCCCAAATCCCCTTCTGAGAACTTAATCCCCCCAGCCCCCCCACCCCCACCCCCAGATCGGCTGGTGCTAGATCTTGCTGGGAGGTCTTGGGTTAGCCACCAGGGTTAATTATAAACTCCACTGGCGTAGGGCTCTTACTACCCCCATCTGACGGCTTCTGTGGCTGGTGGGGCCTGGGTTGTTTGCCTTGGAGAGATTAGCACCCAGAGGCCAGGGAGGGGACAAGGGCTGGGGGCCAGGCAGACCTAGGTGCAACTTGCAGCTGTCCCTTTCAAGCCATGGGCCCTGAGCAGGTCACTGTGCTCTGCCAGTCCTCTCCCTTCTCATCTGCAAAATGGGGATGATAACGCCTGTCTCACAGGATGGTGCGGGCAGTATATGTGACAAGATGGCAACTTCATGGCCAAGTCCTGGGTGCTTAGTTGGGTGTGCGGCATGTTCTGGGTATGATTCTCTCTCCTTCCCTCCATCTCAGAGCAAACAATTTGCTGATGACCTATTCATTCGTGTGCGGTCTAGCTTCCTCCTTGACAAACCGAAGTGGGACTCTCAGGCCCATATTTGGGGTTTCCCGTCCCCATCTCCCGAGCCCCAGTTTCTTCTGCCTGGTCTGCTCTAGCACTTTCCTTGGGCAGCCACGATGATCTTTCAAAAATGAGGCTCACTCCCCAGCTCCCCAGGTGCTCGGTCCACCTGCAGCTCCTTGGAATGGCATCTGAGAACTTCCTGCCGATCTGTCCCCACGGGGTCCTCCAAAGTCCCCTCTGTACCCTCATGTCCTGCCTCAGGACTCCTTGGCCTGTCAAGCCCCAGCTGACTGGTTGCTTTCTCTGCCTCTGGGCCTGCCCCACTGTTCCTGTACTGGTCAGGTGCCCCCTCCCTGCCCCACGGCTTCCAGCTTCCTCGAACTGGGATGGCTTCTGGCAATCTGTGTCTTGAGACAGGAGCTTTCCGAGGACGGAGAGCCTCGCCTACTCCCAGAGTAAAGCAGGGGCCATGAGCTCGGTCTCCACCGGGACCAGAGGGGTAGCACTGTCTTAAGGGGTTTAGTGTAAGAGTACCAAGAGTTCTGGGGACTGTGGCAAATGGGAGAGCCGTACCCTGGACGGACAGCCATCTCTTGGCTCCAATCAGCCATTACCTTGCAGAAAGGTGGAGCAGTACCAGCCAGATCTTCCCTTTTTTTTTTTTTTTTTTTTCCAAAAAAAGCCGGAGAGACTTCATGTCCCAGCCTCTTGTGCAGCTAGTTGGGGTCACATGACTAGTTCTCGCCAATGGATGAGAGTGGAAGCTATGTGTGTCACTTCCAGGAAGAAGTGGTTAAAAAGGGTCTCTACCCCCCTCGATCCCCCCATCTATGTGCTGCTCACAGGACTTCAGTAGTTCTGGTAAGAAAAAGCATCCAGGACTCGGAGGAGGGCAGAGCCACAAGATGGAAAGAGCCTGGGTCCCTGTCACCTGACTGGATGTACCATCACATGTTTGAGATAGAAATAAACTCTTCACTGCGTTACATTCCAGATTTATCTTTAACAGGATAAGGGTTATGTGGATGAATAGAGGTGGATTTGTCAGCCCCTCTCTGTTCTTCATTCCTGAGAAAGCATCTGAGGGCCTTGCAAACCCGTGCTGATGGAGGAGGACGCTCACTCTTAGCTTCTGATGGATGCTGGTGGGCGGGGCTGGGACCACTGCCTCTGGTCCCTGACATGGATTAGTTACAGTAAAGGTGACAAGTGACCTGGAGGCCTTCTTGCTGTGGATTTCAGGGCCCAGAGGCATTCTTCTTGGATTTTCACAGCAACCCAGGACTGGGCTATGTCCCATTTTATTGTTAAGAAAACAGAGACAGGGTGCCTGGGTGGCTCAGTGGGTTAAATAAGCCTCTGCCTTCAGCTCAGGTCATGATCTCAGGGTCCTGGGATCGAGTCCCGCATCGGGCTCTCTTCTAGGCAGGGAGCCTGCTTCCTCCTCCCTCTCTCTCTCTGCCTGCCTCTCTGCCTACTTGTGATCTCTCTCTGTCAAATAAATAAAATCTTAAAAAAAAAAAAAAAGAGAAAACGGAGACACAGAGATATAGAGCCATTTGCCCAAAGTCACACAGGTATGGAGTGGTGAAGCCCCAGGTCGTCAGACAGCCCCTTCCTCCCGGCCCAACGCCACCCGCACTCCTGGGCCCGGAGTCCAGTCCTCTCCCAAAGAAACAAGCTTGTTTCTCTCTCTTCCTCACTGACCACAAAGACTCAGTTCTGTCCTCAGAAATATTTGGAAAGTTTTATTTAAATGTTTTGTGTTCCCTTTTAACCAACACCAAAAAGAGAAAAAAGATTTTTTTTTTTTTTTTTGCCTTTCCAAACAGGAGTGTCCCTTCAGAGAGGAGTGGGCATGTGTGTTAAGAGCTGAGAAATGTCTGCCTGTCCCGGCTGTTCTTCCCGGCCCAGGAAGCCCTGGGGTCGGATGGCCAGTCCCAGCTCACCTCCTGGGAGCCCCTGGCAGCCCCAGGATGAGTGAGCAAACCCCCATCCTGGGAAGAAGAACCGGGTCTCCCCGGCAGGGAGGGACATGAGCACAATGGGACCTGGTGGTTCCAAGAGGGGAGGGGAGTGGGAAGGTCAGATCCAGAATGTTCCATGGAAGCTCCAGGTCTGGAGAAGTGTGTTTGCTAGAAAAATAAGATGCTTTGAGAATTTCTGCAGTCAGCCTTCTCTGCCTGCCCAGAGAAACCTACTCTGTTGGCCCAAGGGGCAGCAGGGAGGGAGTAGAGGCCGGAGGCCGGGAACTGGTCTGGCTCCAGTGGAGGATTCCAGAGGGGAGCGAGGCTGGGCAGCAGACTTTGGTTTCCTGGGTCCTCTTTCTGGCAGCTGTAGAGGCTGTGAAGGCCCCCCTACCTGGCCCTTGAGGGGCAGGCTCCCAGACGGTGGGCCATGCTGAGAGGGGGAGGCTGGCCATCTGTCATAGACTGGTGGGTGCCTGGGCCCTGGGCCCTCAGAATAGGATGCCCAAGGGGAGCAGGGCCAGCAGGAGGAGGAGGGGCCCTGGAGAAGGGCCACCTGCTGAGCTGGCCGAGGCACAGTGGTCCTGGTTGGCACCGATGCAGGCCGCGTAAGCCATCACATGGGGAATGTAGTTCTGCTCATGGACGCCATGCAGGAGGTGCGCCATGGGACCCTTGGCGAAGACTGCGACGTCCTCCCCACCATGGGTCTCATAGCGCAGGGGCACGGCGGACTGCGCCTGGTAGTTGTTGTGAGCTGTGGGCCAGAAGAAACACTTGCTGAGAGCCTGCCGGGGGGCTGGGCTCTGCTGTGGCTTTTCCTGCCCTTCCAGGCTGGCTCGAATGCTCTCCTTCTATAGAGGAGGACATAGAAGCTCGGTGCAGGGACGTCACTTTGTGCAAGGGCTGTGGGATTTGGGGCCGAGTCTATTCTGACACAGAAGCCTCCCCTCGACCCCCAGAAGAGAAAAATCCACCTCCTCTGGGCTGTTTAGTGAACCCAGGAAAGCCTCTCACTGGGCTTGCTGAGAGCGGCACAGTGAGACCCCCAAGGACCACCGGGGCCACTGTGAGCAAATGAACATTCAACCATACGGAACTAGAGGGGCACACGGAGAAGGCTCAGCTCCGGGGAATTACAGCCACAGTGGAAATGGCGGTGTAACAGCAAAAGGCGCAGGGAACCACGTTAAGCCCTTCAGACAACCCTGGGAGGCAGAACTCTTTCCTGGAAGAAAGGGAAGCTAGGAAAGGCAAAATTGCACTACCAAGGTCACAGAGCTGCTCCACGGCGGATGGGGAGTTGACCTGAGATTGTTCTGATCCAATTCCTGGCTATTTGGAGCCTCCCCCGACCTTGGCCATGAGCCTACAGTATACCCAGGCCCATCCCCACGGGGTGCCCTGCCCTGGATTTGGGCAATCTCACCATAGTCCACCATGGAGACGTTCTCGCGCTCGCCACCTACCACCTTGTAGCCAGGCCCATTGCCGTATAGGATGGAGGTGAAGGGCTTCTTGTCCGTGTCACTCACCATGGGGGCCAGACCTGCGCAGGAAGGCATCGACCCAGGGATCTTGGAGCACCAAGACTACAGCTTGGCAATCCCTAGATCCCCTGTGAAGAACCTTGAACCACTCCATGAAGCCACTTTCCCAACCTGATTGATTTCCCCCCAACCCCCCCCCCCCCCGGTTTTCACGGTGCCCACACTCCTCCCGATGGCAGTCCATCCCCCCCAGGCCATGCATCCATCCTCTCTCATTCTTCTATCCACCCATCACCCAGGTAGCCATGCAGCCCCCCACCTGAGCACTCACTTTACTCTGTCCCCTTATCCTGTAACGGCGTCCATCCCCCAACTCTACCTTCTCTTCCTTACTCCATTCTCGCAGAGTCCCACCTGTGCCAGATCCGGAGCTTGCTGCCTCTCCCTCCCTACTCCCACTCCCCGATGGGCAGACCGCGGGAGTGCCCAGTGCCCACCCCAAGCAAGGCCCACTTACCAAAGATAGAATTGCCACGGGGGGTGTACCCCCCAAAGGTGAAGACGTGGGAGTGGTCTGCAGTGACGATGGTCAGCGTGTCTTCCACAGAGGTCATGGTGCCTGCCTTCCCGATTGCCTGGTCCATCTCCACCGCCTCGTGCAGTGCCAGCTTGGCCTTGCCCTCATGATGCCCGTGGTCAATCCTGCCCCCTTGAGACACCAAGGCAAAGGCCTAGGGTGAGGGGGAGAGCTGCACCCCCAGGTCCTGTCACATGACCGCCAGAGGAACCATTCTTTGATGGGGAATGGCCACGTGCCAAGTACCATGTTGGACACATCATGCCGCCGTGCAACCTTTACAGCGGCTCGGTGGGGACAGGTTGTGGACCAAGGGTCCATGCATGGAGAGAGCGAAGTCAGGATTTAGAGCAGATCCACGTGACTGAAAAGCTGGTGCTCTGTCCAGCACCCCTCACGGCCCTCAGAACAGCTTCTCCAACTCCTCGAAGGAGTCGGAGACCTCTGACAGGTGGAAATGGAACAAGCGTGCCTAAAGGCCTACTGAGTGCCAGGCATAACAAGCTGGTGTCTAGTTTCCCCTTCATAACAATCCTAGGCAGAAATGGGTACAAAATCAGCCCCATTTACAGATGGGGCAACTGAGGCCTTAGGTGCAGAAGTGACATGCCCAAGGTGGGATGACTGGGATTTGAACTTGGGTGTGACTCTCATTTTCCATACCTGGGCAGTGCCCACGGCAGGCCTTCATAAAGGCCTCTAAAGTCTGTGCCACCTCTCTCCTAGGTGGGTGCAAGAGGCCTGGCTTTGCACCTGGTTTCAAAGTCATGGCCAAGGGCTGCATGACCTGAGGCGACTCCTTCTTGTTTCTAGCAGGAGGACACTGCCTGAGTGGACACTCCCACTTCTGAGGGTCCTGAGCCTGGGCGTCCTCCCTTCCCATTGGCCTGAGCCTCACCACGGTGGCCTGGCAGGCTGGCAGGGTGGGTCCTTCCTTTGTTGTGGTTCTGGGAGCAGTCACAAAGAGGACTGCTCCCAGGGGAGCCCGTGTTCACCACCACTGGTTCCTGGCTGGGTCCTTGGCGTCAGAGGCCTGTTCAGGCCAGGCTGAGACCGCCATGCTTGAGTGGGAACCCCGGGGTTTGGCAAGAAAGCAGCCAAGCCAGGCGGCCGGCCGCTGGCCTCTGGAAGGCAGAGGGGCCTGAGTGTGTATATGTGTGGTGAGTGTGTATGTGCAAATGTGTGTGTGTGTGTGTGTACAGGGAGAGTTCAGTGAGGCAACATGTGGAACCATGGGAGACAATGGCTGTTAGAACTTTGAAGATTCTGGAAACTTTATCACTTCCTCACACTTCCTATTGTTATTGACTTGGCTATTGTGTAATCATAATAATGGTAATAATAGAAACACCGAAGATTTATTTTCTGCTGGGCTCTGTTCCAAGTACTTTACGTCTCTGAACGCAATGGATGTTAATAATCTCTCTAAGACCATTTTTGACCTCATTTTACAGAAATGTATAGGCAGAGGTCATACAGCACCAGCAAAGAACCAAAGCCTGACTCTAGGGCCTCCCTGCATGCTGGGAAACCCCGTAAACATTGGCATACAACACTGCCAACTCCTAAAGGGACCGACTCTCCCAGTCTGGGGGATCTGGGACATCCCAGGGTCATGAATCTGACCTTGGCCTCACAAGGGCATTGTAACAGATGCCTGCCATCCAGCTGAGAGCTCCCTCAGACTGATAGGTATCTGACGTGAAGGACCCTGGACCTGTCTTTTGGGAGGAGGGAAGCTCAGGGAGGGACCCCCAAAAGGAAGGCTTCCACCTCCTCTTCTGGGAAGCCTTCCTGGACTACTTGGCCTGACAGGTGCCTCGTGTCTAAAGGAGAACAGCTTGTTGGGCTGGGAGTTTCAACACCATGCATAACCCGTCTTCCCCAAAAGGAATTTAGCCTTCTCCCCAAAAGTGGATGGTTGTCTTTGAAGAGTTGGAGCACCCCATCCCCAGACCCGAAGGCCATATACCCAGAAGCTCCCAGGGAAGTGGCCCTGCAGCCTGCGGCCCTACCTTCGACCAGCAAGAAGAAGCCTTTGGGGTTCTTGTTCAGAATCTTGATGGCTATCTCCACCATCTCTGAGAGTGACGGGTCAGTCACATTGTTCCTGTTCAGCTCATACTGCAAGTCCCCAGGCTCAAAGAGACCTAAAAAAGATGTGGACGGTGAGGTTTTCCTGTGACCCTGCAAGGGGGACCCTCCCCCGCAAGGAGCCTGGGCTGTCTCAGGGAACACAGGTTCCCCACACACAACTTGGGGTTAGAGCAAGCCAGGAAGAAGCTGCCCACAGGTGGGTCCAAACAGTGCCCAGCACTGCGGGAGCACAGATGGCCTCGTTTCCCCTTCCCAGCCACACTATGGTGAGGGGATCACCACACGCATTTTTCAGAGGAGACTGGTAAGGGGATCACTATGTCCATTTTACAGAGGAGACTGAGGCACGGGTGCTCAGTAGCTTGGTATCTTCAGCTGCTAAGTGGGCGATCCAGGACTTAAAATCCATCAGTGCAGTCCCAGGTCTGAAGGGCTCCAGACACGGCACCACAACCCCCGGGGCAGAAGACCATGAATTCAATGGGGCAGCTTGGGTATGTACTTACATGTCACGAATAGGTCAGGCTTGAAAGCCATAGTGCCTGGTTCAGGGAAGTAGCAGAAGCTTTGGCTCACTGTCCCTTCTGTTCCCCGAGCTTAGTTTTCTCACTTATGAAATACGACTGATCCATCCCTTGCCCAAGTCACAAGAGTCCACATGTACCAGGTTGGTGCTTCCTGCCCTCAATGTTCCTTCCAGAACACCCTGCCCCTTCCATGAGTTATGTGTACAGCCAGACAAGAGGTGTAATGGATAGAATGCTGTGTGCCATATGCCCTTCTAGGAGCTTTGGAAGCACAGAGGCACCAGCCTCCAAGATGGCGCCCAATAATCCCTGCCTTCTGAATTTACACCCTAGTGTGTCCCCTCCTACACTAAGACTATCCTATGTACCCAATAGAACACCACAGAAATGATGCTATGTGACTTCCATGCCATGACATAAAATATTATGGCTTTAGCTCTGAAACAAGCCACCATGTTGTAAGGACACCCCACCAACTCTACAGAGATCTCCATGTGGTGAGGACCTGAGGCTTCCTGACAATAGCCTGCACCCACTTGCTAGCCATGGGAGGAAGCCATTTTGGAATCCCCGGCCCCAGTCAAGCCTTCGGATGACGGTAACCTCATGGGAGACCCAGCTAAGCCGCCGAAATTCCTGACCCCAAGAAACTGTGTGTAGTCATAAATGTTTACTTTTGTTATTTTTTTTACTTATTTTTCATTTATTTTATTTTTTGGTTTACTCTTCTTTTAAACTGTTTGGAGATAATTTGTTTGGAGATAACAAGTAACTTACACAAGGCATTGGCTCTTTTGTGCTCCTAACAACCCTGAGGTCATTTGCCCCATCTTACAGAACAGTCATCATCCCTACTTTACAGAAGAGAAAACTGAGGCGCAGAGAGGAGAAATCACTTGCCCAAGGTTGCACAGCTTATAGGTGGTACAGTGGGATCTGAACCCAGCACTCAGGCTCTAAGGTCCATGAGGGGGCCTGTTGTGCTACATGGGAACTTACACAGCTCTCCACAGCCTGTGTGTGGCATAGGGTGTTTGTCATGTGACCCAGGCAAGCAGTGTGTGTGTGTGTGTGTGTGTGTGTCTGGGGGATCCTCCAAGGTGCCCAGCTTTGAACCCATAACCTCCAATGACACACCCAGGACCTAGGGGCTGTGCCCCTTGGGAAAGATTGGCAGATTTTGCCACCACTCGCTGGGCACAACAGCCAGGTGGGACAGGGGACCCAGGTGTTGGCATGGCGGGGCTCAGGGCCTCATTCCACCAAGCCAGGGCCCCTCCCATGCTCCCCACTCCCTGGAGGAGGACCTCCGGTCAAACCAGCAGATACAGCCTTGCGGGCTTCTGCCCAGGCCACACAGCAGGATTGGCTTCAGGTCTCCTGCCCCAGCCAGGGGTCAGATTTACCTAGGCTGTGATGCTACTGGGCTGAGGGGCACATCCCAGTCTCCTCCCCAGCCTGAGCTTCTGCTTCCCTTTGTGCTCAATGGAACCACTCACTCTGCACAGGCAGCAGCTTTCAGGCCCAATTCTATGAACCAGAACCCCTTCCATACCTCTCCCAGGTCCTAGAGCCTGAGAGCAAAGGTCTCTAAGTAGGGGGAAGGCTAGGGCCTTGGCCCTCCCAAGTGCTGGACTCACAGCCCCAGCCCCAGGGCACCCAGCTGGGTGTCCTCCATCCCACCTCGCCCCTTCCCCCCAACGTTCCCCCACTTACCCAAGAGATAGTCCACAGTGTAGGGGTCAAGGCTCAGGAGTTCGGTGCGGTTCCAGACGTAGTGAGAGTGCTAGGAGGAACAGCCTTTGTCAGCCACATGGGGGTTGGGGGGTTCGGAGGACTGACCCCAGCTGGTCTCGGGGTCTAGGGAATATATTTGTTTCCTTCAGCCCTTTACTAATCCCTCCTTAAGGCTCTATCATCTGCCTTCAAGAAATGACAAACAAGAAATTCTAATACAGGGGAATGAGAATGGAGAGACTAGGGGCCACTGTGAGCCCAGAGGCAGCAACAGCAGGGGCTTCCTAGTGGAGGTGATGTTCTCATGGGGCCCTGGAGGACAAGAAGCCAGTGACCACCTGGGGTCAGGAAGGAGAGTTTCAAACAGCAGGGATGGATCATGGAGGGAAGAAGAGGAAGATACGGGTCACCAGGGGCCTGGAGTGTCCATCAAGAGTTGAGCACTGGGTGTATGATGGAAGTTATGGACAGCCAAGGAGGAAGAGAAGCCCTAGCTCTGCACCAGTGACCCCATCGGAGAGGGTGAGGAAGTGTGGCTGCCCTAGGACAGAGGCCACAGAAGAAGCTGGCTGACTTATCTGGAGAGGGCACCACTCAGCGGCTGGGCTGGGGGCCGCAGTACAGCCGGGAATCGGCTGTGCATCCTCAGGACAGCCCCTTGCCTTCTCTGGGCAATGACATCAGGATCTGTGGTTCTGGAGCCTCAGGGGCTGTTATGAGAAGGAGGGCGAGAGGGCTGAGGAAGTGCCCAGCTTCACTGAGCTGGTTTCCCTGTGTTACCTCATTCAGTCACTCACATCGGCCCTATGAGGAAAGTAGTTATTCCCATTTTGCAGACAAGGATACTGAGATCCAGATGGCAGAGCCACTTGGTGGTAAAGGGGAGTCTGACTCTAGAAGGGTCCAATCTCTCCCTCTTAGAGTCTACACTGAGCTCCAGGGTTAAGCACCTGCCCAGGCTAGAAGGGTTAAACTCTGGTCCCATGTTCACGTAGAGAAACTGAGGCTGGGAGGAGCCGTGTCTCTCTGGCTTGGGCCAGGAAGGGGCTCTGGCCTGGCCAGGGCTGACTCAGACAAATGGGAAGGGTTCAAAGTGGCTCAGTCCCGCCCTCATTCATCCTGTGGGGGCCATCCTCAGGCCCCTGCCCCCACCTTGCTTTTGGTCCAGCCCCATCCCACAAGCCCCCCCCCAACCCCCAGGGGCCAGTCCTGGAACCCTCAGAAACCCAACCCCAGAGTGACATCAAAGTGGCTCCCAGGCTGCTCCCCACTGTCTTCAGTCCTGACCACAGTCATTTCCAGACCCCATCTGCCCCAGGCCCAGCGGCTGCCACAGCCACTCCAGGGAGCCAGCACTCAGGCCCTGCCAGGGCTCCAGCCTTTCTTCCCCAGCACGTGCCCTCACTGCCAGGGCCAAAGCCAAGTCACGATGGAGGGCTTCCACCTCCCCTCATGGCTCGTGCACTCCCCTAACCGTCCTCCCCCTCCTCCTGCTCAGGGCTGGTCAGCCCCTCCCTTGTGGTCTGTCCCCTCCGGGTTCCCATAGCTCCTGGGCCCTTCGCCATCCAAGCACACAGTGATCCACAATTCCTTGCCCATCTGATTCATCCTTTGGAATTCATGCCCAGCCAGGGGCCCTGCACACAGTAGGGGCTCAAGGGGCTTGAATGTCCATGCAGGTGCTTCCATGGCCACCGTCCTCACCTCTCAGCTAGCTCCCCTGGGTGTCCGCCCCTGGAGGAACTGATTGATCACCTACTATGTGCCATTCACGTGTCTCTTAGACCATTTGGGCCCATCAGGGTTAAGAATGATGACCCCCTCCCCATTGAGGAGGAAACAAACCAAGACTCAGAGAGATGGGACCCAGCCCCTCCCAGCACAAGCCAGCTCTGTAGCCACGGGGCCCCGGGACAGGTTACCTTGTGTCTCGGTTTGAAGCTCTTCCAGATGTCGATGAGGTTCAGCCCGTCCAGCCTCGTGCCCCTGGACTTCTCGTCCATCTCATACTCCACGTCGGTTTTATTCTTGGGGAACATGTACTTCCGGCCGCCCCCCATGATCACCTATGCGGGACAGGAGCCATCAGTACCCCAGGGTTCCAAGCCTCAAGAGCTGGGCTCCTGGAGGCACTGGGGATACTGTGGACACTTCTCCAGCTCGGAGAGTCTTGGTTTCGGTCCACACCGCCCACCCTGAGCCTCTGCTTTTCCTCTTGGGGAGATGAAATCATGAACATACAAGGACCATGGTTTGGGGCATCTGTGTGGAATGTTGGAGGTACTGATAACTTCTCCTACCTAGCTTTCCAGAAGCCTGACTTTGCTCCTGCTCGCTTAAGAGTAACACCGTCTACGGAGCGCCGCCAGCATGTCAGGCACTAAACACTTCCGATATATTATCTTTTTTTTTTTTTTTAAGATTTTATTTATTTATTTGACACAGAGAGAGAGATCACAAGTAGGCAGAGAAAGAGGGGGAAACAGGCTCCCCGCCAAGCAGAGAGCCCGACGCAGGGCTCGATCCCAGGACCCTGAGATCATGACCAGAGCCGAAGGCAGAGGCTTAGCCCTCTGAGCCACTCAGGTGCCCCCCGATATGTTATCTTAATCAACTTCATTACCAAGGCTCCAAGGGAACCCGTATCCCCATTTTGCAACTAAAGAAATGGAAACAGGTAGGGGATTTTTCCCCACTAAGCCACACGGCCTTAGTCAGGATTCGAACCCATGGCTCCCTGACTCCAGCGCGGAGGCCCCGGTCCATCTGCAGAGCTGAGGACGGGGAGACCAAGAGCCTCCTCTCCTCAGCGGGAAGCAGCGTGCCACAGGCAAGAGGCCGCTGCCAGGGAGGTCTCGGGGCCGCCCGGCCGGGAGCCTGGGCAAACAACGGCCAGCGCTCACGTCTGTGTAGTCCCCGCCAGGCTAATTTTACTCACCACAGCTGGTGTGCGTGGGCGGACGGACGCGGGACTGTTTGTTTTCCTTGGGAGTCCATGTTTGAAGTCCTGACTATTTTTAAAATGGGGCCAAGAGCATAACAGTTGCTGCCTGCGGTGACCGCCACACCGGTGTCCTCCTGTCACCGCGGGCGTCAGGCCAGGCCGCCGCCCCGGGACACCTTGGGAGAGCAGAGCCCGGCTCTGCCTGGCCTCAGATCCACCGTCCCAGGCCTGGCATTTCCTAGGCTCCAAGGTCTCGCTTCCACTTCATTCCTTCCCAAGAACCCAGGAGTCTGGGCAGATAGCAGAGGTGGAGAAAGCACCCAGGGCCAGCCTGGGTCATAGGGAACTGGAAAGGGCACGGGCTTGGAAGTCAGACTTCGGTCTGACTCCAACTCTGTCACTTACGGACCAAGAGCCTGTCACTTCACCTCTCTTTCGAGCCTCAGTTTCCTCATCTGTAAGATGGAAGCAACACCCACCGGCAGGATAGCCGCAGAGGGAAGTGCGTTAATACAGTGTTACAACGTGGTCCCAGCACCCGGGAGCAGCCCAGGGGAAGGTGTTCTCTCTGGCAGAAGCAGAGGACACCAGAGTATTTCCAAAGAGGCAAGTTCCTCACGGCCGGCCCCAGCCAGGAGCTCTGGGGGCAGGGCGGGCTCTGAGGGGAAGGAGAGGGGACCCCGGGTCACCGGCCCCCGGCTCCCCACCCCCGTTCCCACAGAACCTGACCCCTTGGCATTTTCAGAGTGGAAAATGAAGCCCCCAATCTTTTATGCCGGGAGCCTCATCATTTCCAGCCCCAGCAGGGACTTCACACGCTCATTAAACTCCCAAATAACAGACTTGCTGTTTGGCTTTGGGGTTTGGGTTTGTGTCTTTCTTTCTTTCTTTCCTTTTTTTTTTTTAGTAAAAGATATTTATTTTCAGGGCGGACACCAGGAGTTGTGTTTCATGTGCAGCCTGAGGGCCGGGGGGCTTTGGGACGATGGAGATGCGAGAGAGGACGGGAGGCAAAGTGGGAAAGAACAAGAGGAAGGGGGGCAGCCTTCGCTCCGGCCCACCCCCTCACTCATGTCCCAGCATGTTCCCCAGTGACCCAAGGACCCCCATCTACACTCACCCCATGGAGCAGGCTTCTCTAAGCTCCGGTCCCCCTCTCCGGCTGTTCCTGGCACATCTCCCCGAGAAGCAGCCCCGTAATTATACCCTGCGCTTGTACAACAAATGTTCTCACATCCATGACCTCATCTCAGCCTCCAGCGGCCCTGGGAGGGGGCAGGTGGGGCGCCCTATGCTTGTTGCACAGGTGGGGAAACTGAGGCTCGGGAAGGGGAAGCAACTTGTCCCAGGATGTGCGTCAAGTGGAGGCAAAATCAGGACAGAGGCTTGGCCTCAGATCCATGCTCACTAGGACAGGTTGCTAGGACTGTTTGTCCCGAAAGGGGTGCTCAATCCACTGCCTGGGAAAGGGAAGTCATGGGTGGGGAAAGGGGCCTTGGAAATTGGGTGGTGCATGGGGGACAGACGGTGGGTCTGAGAGCCAGTCTGTTTGTCCGGTGGTGGTAGAAACAGGTAAGGGGTAAGTGGGACCTAGGGGCTTTCTCTGAGCCCCACTGAACCCCCATTTTAGTTTTGGGGAGCTAACGTCCCCTCGCGTCCTCTCCAGACCCCAGGCGTGGGTAACAAGAGCCTAAAAAAGGAGTAAACCGGAGGTCCTCAACTAAGGTCAGAGCAGGGAACCCCCCGAGAACCGAGGGGACAGTACCTACACCGTGTGTTCGCACCTCTGCGCACGTGTTGGCCTGGGGTGGTAAAGCCGGGATTCGGGGCAGGCCTGTGTGGCTTGTGCAGAATGCCACCACCTTCTGAGAACCCACGAGGTGTCGGGCCTTCCTATGTTGGGGCTTACTAAACTGTAAGGGCTTATTTTATGGGGATCTTGCAATGTGCTGACGAGGGAGCCACAAGTCACCAACAAGCCCTCGAAAGGAAGCTATGGAGGGGCGCCTGGGTGGTTCAGTGGGTTAAAGCCTCTGCCTTTGGCTCAGGTCACGATACCGGATCGAGCCCCACATGGGGCTCTCTGCTCAGCAGGGAGCCTGCTTCCTCCTTTCTCTCTCTGCCTGCCTCTCAGCCTACTTGTGATCTATCTCTGTCAAATAAATAAGTTAATTAAATAAAATGTTAAAAAAAAAAAAGCAGCAGCACGGAAGTTAACTGACCCATGGCCATGCAGCCAGCAGGCGGTGGGACAAGGGCTGGCAGCCGGGAAGCTGAACCACAAGCACTCGTGCTAACCACTGCCCACACCGCCTCTGCTCCAGGCTTCCCGGTCGGGGGCTCCAACCTGTGGCTGGCTGTGCCCAAGGGCACATGCAGGACAGGTACAACCCTCAGATGGCCATGGGTCACGTGGGAGGCGGGTGGGTGAGGGGCTGCTGGTGGAGCAGTGCCGGATCCCCACTTACAGGATAATCCCTGGGCGCCTGATTCTTGGGGTGGTGTCAGTCACACCGGGGCTTAGCCCTCAGCCCCACCGCGGAGAGAGCCTCCAGGGCTTCCCTGCCCCAACCGCAAATCCCCTAATGGGCTGGGAGCCTCCTAGGTGTGTGGGGCGCCAGGCCTGCCGCTTCACCTGAGCCAGCAGAGGCTGGAGGCCCGTCAGAGGCCCCGCCTCACAAGCCTGCCCAGTCCCAGAGCGGCCTGCACCCACAAACTCGCCTCAATGTCCCTGACGTTGTGCATGAGCTGGTAGGCAATGTCCTTGCAGCCCTGGCTCAGGGCCTCCGGGGGCATCTCGTTGTCTGAGTACCAGTCCCGGTCCGCAGAGTGGGCGTAGGCAGCACTGGGGGTGGCGTGGTTCACTCTCGTGGTGGTCACAATGCCCACAGATTTGCCTGGGGTGTGGGAGAGGACGGTTGGCGTCGGCTGGGGATGGGGCGCTCCAAGCTGTCTTCTTCTTCCCTTTCCCGACTAAAGACTGGCCTCCCATTCTGTTCCACTGACTGCCTGGGCCTCAGTCTCCCCCCGCCAGTCCTGTGGGGATTGATGAGGGGAACGGTGGGCTTCCGAAGACCCCCACAACACAGCTCAGACTTTGCCTCTGTGGCCCTGCCCCCTTGATGGCCCTTGAGCTGTGAGCACCTGGGCCCGGGTCCTCCCCTCCATGGTGCACCCTGCAGAAGCCCCTCCTACAGGAAGCAGCCCCCCCCCCGGGTGCCCTGCAAGAACACAGGGGCCCCCCTAAGGGCTCTCAGGTGGTGTGTCTGTGTCACCTTGTAAGTCGATCTCATACCCTGACTCCAAAGTTCCCGGGACACCAAGCAGGAGAAGAGCCCCCACTTCCAGGGAGGAAGGGACAAGCAGACACCGATCTCCCACGGGACCAGTGCCAGGCTACTTTCTACGTTCTTCACCTTCCTCACACCATACCTAGGAGGCGGCGATGTTTTCACGCCCATTTTATTGTCAAATAAATAGACTCAGGGAAATGAGCTGGGACAGGAACCCACATCTGAGTGGCCCCCTAAGCCACTAGCCTTCCTGCTCATGGATGGGATTCCACAAATATCTCCTAGGTTCCCAGCCATGAGCTGGAAGAGCCCTGGAGAGCATCTTTCTCTGTTCTCTCCCCATTACCCAGTGGGGCAGACCGAGGCCCAGACCAGTCATAGAGCTGGGCCCCACTCCCTACCACTACCCCACTCACCGGCATCCTTGGCCCAGCGCAGGATGGAGGTGACCTCGTTCCCCTGAGTCGTGTTGCACTGGGTACGCTGGGTCGCTGCGCTCACCCCCACAGTGCCCTCATTGGCCTTCACTCCACACAAGTAGGCAGTGGCCGTGCCTGCGCTGTCAGGGACCTGAGCATTGGTGTTGTACGTCTGCAGGTAGAAAAGGAGGGTCAGGAATTGGCCAGGCCTTGCTGCTGGCCTCCACTTCACCCCCACTCACACCATGAGGACTGGAGCATGATGGAGATAGAGAGGCCTCCGGTGCCCTTAGCCAAGCCCTGCTACCTCCCAAGGTCTCCCCAGAGCCAAAGTATCACTTAGCCACTTGCTTTCTGTCCCCACACCCCATGCCCTGGCAGCCAGGGTGGCGGGAAGGGGTGAGTGCAACCTTCCAACATGCAGGGGGGTGGGGGCTGGGTCACTCAGGCCTCCCTCCAGGTCTGGGGCTGTGGGAGCCAGCTAGGGAGCAAGGGAGGCAGGTGAGTCCTAGAGACGGAAAAGGGAGAGGGGTGTTCTTGAAAAAGTGACATGGGGGAGCCTGAGGCAAAGGGAGGAAAAGACGGGGGGAGCAGGATCTAGAATGGGGAAAAACCTCTAATTGAGACCCCGAAGCTGTGTGCCTGCCTGCCTTCCCCACTGGGCTGAGAGCTGCATCCCGGCTCCTGCCATTGCCCCGGAAGTGAGCCCCAGGCCTGACCCAGGATGTCCAGAAGACCTTCATTACATTAACGTCCCCATTGCCACCCCGGCCGCCCCCACCAGAAGCATATAGGACAGCAAGGAGGAAGCGGAACAGCTCTGCGGTGGTGTTGGAAGTCAGAAGGGGGCCAGGGGGGACAAGGGATTGGGGGAGAGCTGGGGGGCCTGGTGGCTGCTGTCACAGTTCAGTTTCTTAGCCTGGACGCTGGCTCTACAGACAGGCATAGTCTGCGATAACGTAAGCAGCCCGCTGGGGCACATGCACTTTCCCCATACGGGTTAGACTTCCATAGATTTTTTTTTTTTTTAAGATTTATTTATTTATTTGACAGACAGAAGTCACAAGGAGGCAGAGAGGCAGGCAGAGAGAGAGGAGGAAGCAGACTCCCCGCTGAGCAGAGAGCCCGATGTGGGTCTCGATCCCAGGACCCTGGGATCATGACCCGAACTGAAGGCAAAGGCTTTAACCCACTGAGCCACCCAGGCGCCCCACTTCCATAGATTTTTAAACCAATGACTACGACCCTCAAGATCAAGTCTCGGCAAGCAGCTGTTGCTATCCTCCCTTCCGGTGGGGCCACAGAGACCCCAGGAGGGCCGACTGCCTTGCCCACAGGCCCGGTTGCCCTGCCCTTCCTCGGTGCGGCCAAGCTGAGAGGTGGGAGGCCTGGGCCTGCGTGGCTGGAGCTCACCTTGGAGAGGGCCACATAGGGGAACTTGTCCATCTCCAGCTTGGTCTCCTCCCCGGAGTAATGGTGCAGCTGACCCTTGAGGATGCGGGCAGCTGTCACCGTGGAGACACCCATCCCTGCGGCAGGGGAAGGGGGGACTCAGTCTCTCGGGCTCCCTGCCCCTCCACCTCCAGCACCACCTGCCCTTCTCTAGTTTGGGGCCAAGGCTGGCTGGGGTGTGTGCACCAGAGCACGGGGCTCTACAAATTTGACTCTGTGGCCCCTTTCTCTCACCCTTCCCCAGATCCTCAGGAACTGCCTGGCAGAGCAGACAGTCCTCCTGGGTCCACAGCCTGCCCCCTCCCCCATCCCTTTAAACATCTCCCCCATCCCTGGGCCCCAGCCTCTTCAACACAGCCCCCTCCACCGCAGCCTGGCTCCCTGAGCCCCTACTGAGGTGCCTGCACCCAGCTGTGTCCTCGCCCCCCACCCCCACTGGTCTCACCATCTCCCAGGAACATGATGACATTCCTAGCCACGTTGGTGTTCAGATTTTGAAGCCTGAGGGCGTACTTCAGGGTCTGCTGAGCTTGGTCTCTCCAATACTTGGGGTCTTTCTCTTTCTCTGCAGAGACAGAGAGACAGAGTTATCTGGCAAGGGTAGGGGGCAGCTTTCCGTCCCCAGACATTACGGATACCTCATCTTCTCGTGCCTGAGGGCAAGGCTGCCTGGACTTGGCGGAGGGAGCCGGGACTGTCTGCCTCCGCCAGCCACTGTGTGGTCTGTAGACCTAGGTCAGCCCAAGGCTCAGAGACGCCAATCAATGTGCCCAGGGCCGCACAGCTTGGCTCCGCTCCCCAGAACCCGTGCTGCTTCCTTCCACCCAGTAGAGAGACATTCTGCTAAGGCAGCAAATGAATTGTGCAAGCACAATTAGGAGGGTAATGTTTAATCTGTTCAAGAAAACAAACTACTTTCACCTGAAGGAGTCCCCAGAGGTATCCAGCCATCAATTATAAACTCTGCCTGGCTTAGTCATTAAAGGCAGCAGAAACCTGAGTTAGCAATAGCATTGACTGCGGTACTGGAAAGCAAGATTGCCCTTTGTTTAACGAATCGGATTTAAAGCAGCCACACACAATCTCACCCCTGTTAGGAGAAATTAGCAAAGAGGAGGGTGTTCTGTGTCCCTGGTCTTGAGAAAAACTGGGAACCAGGAACGCTCTTCTCCCCCATCCCCGACTCCCTACCCTGCCCCCGCGCCCCCCTCCCCCCCCACCCCTCCCCTGTGTCCAGCAGTCAATCCTTCAATGGAAAGAACACAGTGGCAGTGCCTGACAGACCTCAGTGACAACCACAGCTGTGCCAAGGACCCCCATGGGGGCAGGTCACACCTCCCTAACCTCCATTTCCTTCCCTGTCAAATGTGTTTATTTATGTAGATTCCTCTCAAGGTCACTGTGCGGACAGGTTCAATAAATGCCGTACTCGACCCCCAGGAGATCACCATCCCTCACCCAGAGGAATAATTCCACACCAGACCTGGAATCACTTGTTCCTCCCAGCAGAGGCCACGGGGACTTGCCGGTGCCCCCCCCCCCCCCCCCCCCCCCCCGGGCCCCCCGCCTCCAGGGCCACCACTCTTCTGAAGGGCTCTGCTGACTCACAGGGGAAGAGACCCCCCCCTCCCCTGCTGGAGTCTGGGGAGCCTCAGTCCTCCCATCCAGCTGTGTACCTTGAGGCAAATTCCCACCACCTGAGCTTCTGCCCCCAGGAAAATGGGAGTTACAGCTTCCTAGAAGCAGTTTTAGGATTGAGCTCAAGACTCAACAAATGACAGAGCCAGTGGCTTTGACCAGGGCTGGCTCTCATCTTCTGCTTTCCTCCACACCTACCACAGTGGCAAGGCCTGGGTCAAGGAGCTTCTCTGGCCATTTGGGTGCTATCGGGGTGGTCTTGATTTACCGGCCCCTCCCTCCCCTAGCCCCAACATCCGGGCAAATGCGCCCTCCCCCCACCGGACCACAGGGGCTGGGCTGACATCAGCCTGCCCTGCCCTCATTCCTTCTTGATTCCAGCTCTGACCCCACTCTGCCAAGCTCCCAGCTCTGGATGCTCCCTGTGAGACCCGCAAAGACTGGTGAGAGCCCTTGTCTTTTCCACCAGCGCCACCCCCAGGGCCTGACCCTGAGAAGGGTTTGGTGCATGTGAAACTGACTTCATTGTCAGAGGAAGGGCCTCAGCAATCACGGCCTTGGACAACAGAGTATCAGGAGGCCATTGTTTCTAGAGAACATTACAGGACACGCACAAATGCTCAGAATATAATGCTAGGGGAAGAGTACTTATCAGTACATACTGTACAATTCCGTGTACATGAAGTTCCAAACAGGCTCAATTCATGTACGGTGGCAGGAGTAAGTCTAGGTCACCTCCTTTGGCTTGGGGGTGGAGGGGCGGGCTTGGTTGGGGAGTGCATACGAAAGCCCTTTCTGTCCCATGACTGGAAATGTTCCCTCTTCATCTGGTGGTGGTTGCGTGGGCATAAAATATGTAAAAACCTATGAAGCGATACATTTTGAATTGGTGCACTTTAAGTTATACCTAATTTAAAAAAGGGGGGGGTGCCTGGTGGCTCAGTTGGTTAAGCAACTGCCTTCAGCTCAGGTCATGATCCTGGAGTCTCGGGATCGAGCCCCACATGGGGCTCCCTGCTCAGTGGGGAGTCTGCTTCTCCCTCTGACCTCTTCGCTCTCATGCGCTCTCTCTCTCAAAGAAATAAATAAAATCTGGGGCACCTGGGTGGCTCAGCAGGTTAAAGCCTCTGCCTTAGGCTCAGGTTATGATCCTGGGGTCCTGAGTTCGAGCCCTGCATTGGGCTCTCTGCTCAGCAGGGAGCCTCTTTGTCCTCTCTCTCTGCCTGCCTCTCTACCTACTTGCGATCTCCGTCTGTCAAATAAATAAATAAAATCTTAAAAAAAAAAAAAAAGAAAGAAAATCTTCAAGAAAATAAAAAATAGGGGCACCTGGGTGGCTCAGTGGGTTAAAGCCTCTGCCTTCGGCTCAGGTCATGATCCCAGGGTCCTGGGATCAGGCCCCACATCGGGCTCTTCGCTCTGCAGGGGGCCTGCTTCCTCTCTGCCTCTCTTCCTCTTTGCCTGCCTCTCTGCCTACTTATGATCTCTGTCAAGTAAATAAATAAAATCTTAAAAAAAAAAGAAAAAGAAAATAAAAAAATAAAATAAAAAGAGGAGACCATGTAACACCACTACACACCCATCAGAACAGCTAAAAGGGAACAAATACAAAAGACGTTCCACTGCTGAATATCTGAAGATTTCTCATGTTGTTGCTTGTCCATCTTTTCACTTTTCATCCCTCTGTCTACCTTTCACTCAGGCGGGCTGTGACTGTTGAGAAGGCAGGGACGTGGTCCCACAGAGTGACTGCAGGTCCCCAAGGATCCACACTGAAAGGCATCATGGGATCGCAAAAGGGAGCAACAGCCTGAGACTCTGGCAGCTCCGGTTCCATCCCCAGCCCTAAGAGGCTGTCATTGGGGGAAGTGCCAGTCAGTCCCTCCCTGCACTCCAATCTCCCCACCTGTTGAAAATATTCTTCCCAAGAGCACTCACTCCCTGCCTAGCACTGACTATACTGCGTGATTCCCACAACGGCCCTAAGGAGGAGGAACTCCTGTCTCCACCGGACAGGAAGAGAACTTCCACAGGACAGACTGATCCGAAGGGGGCTCCCCTCTCCCGCTGGGGCCGGGGCTGGGTGCTGAGGGGTCAGATTGGATACAGATCTAGGTTGATAATGCGCACGTGTTACTACAGAAGGGATACGGAAAAGCGAGTCTTGAGCAACGTGAGTGCCACTCCGAAAGGAGGCCCAGTCTCCTTGGAGGTCTGAATTTACAGCGTGAGAACCGGAAACTGAAGAGTTAACATAAACAACCTATCTAGAATGTGTTGGAGAATCAGAAACACTTCCGTGTGAGTCTCCAATAAGAAACAAAAAAACGAGGGGCGGGGCGCCTGGGTGGCTCAGTGGGTTAAGCCTCTGCCTTCAGCTCAGGTCATGAGCTCGGGGTCCTGGGATCGAGCCCCACATCGGGCTCTCTGCTCAGCAGGGAGCCTGCATATCCCCACCCCCACCAACCCTCTCTGCCTGCCTCTCTGCCTACTTGTGATTTCTCCTTCTCCATCAAAGAAATAAAATCTTAAAAAAAAAAAAATGAAACAAAACTTCTGTTGATTTCACCAGCAAAATTTAGACCACAAGGGAATGTTATCGCCATGGGGGAGTGTTAAGTAGACAAAACCAACAGGAGACTTAACATTCCAAGACTTGGCATAGTCTATGCCCCCATTAAGGAACAGGATCATCTAAAGAGAAAGAGAGTGGCCTAACAGTAGCACGTGCAACTGCAGAGCTGGGATCTCCTGCACTGGGAACACGTGTTTCCAGATGTTAAAGCCTTTGAATAGTTCTATGACCCTGAACAGAGACATCACCCTCCTCCTATCCCACCCGCACTGGGGTTCCCCACCCTTCTGCCCAGTCCTCCAGCTTACCTGGCACCAAGGAGTTGGTAAGGCAGGTGCCAATGGCCAGCACTAAGAAGGGAGAAATCATGGTGCCCTCTCCAAGACCGGCTTTCTCTCCAGCCCAGAGGTATGATCAACGTGGGTGGGAGGGTATGGGCTGGCAGTGGTCAGATGTTAATTGATGTGCCAATCCTAGAAATTAAAGGGAAAAAAAAACCACGTGAGCTACAGCTCTGGAATTCATTCGTCCATTCACTTACACATCCGCTAATTCATTCCTTATTTGTTGAGTACTGATCACCGGCCTTGCATGGGGCTTGGCATGGGGCTCCGACCCAGGCAGTCCCTCCCTCCAGAAGCTTAATCACGCAGTCATGTAAGTATAATGAACTCCACACTGCAAAGCGGTTCCTTCCCCATTTCCCAGGTGAACCCCCACCTCCACTCCATCTGGAACCCAGAACCCAGAGTTTGGTCTTCCCGTGTAATGTTCCCCAAACCGCAGCATGCACCAGAATCTCTTAGAGGAATAGGCCCAGGGTCCACCTGTCCTTGCCCAAACTCCTGAGCTCATTTCCAAAGAGGTCCCAGGTAAGGCTGCTCCTGCTCCCAATTCTGACTAGTCTATAGCCTTTTAATGACCCGTGTCCCGAGCCCATCAGAGACAAAACAGAGTCCACCCTTTCTTACAGGGACAACCGCACTTGCCACATTCTCTTCTAGAACTTGGCATTTACAGTGAGATATAAAAGCTATAGGGAGTGAGTGACACACAGGAAGTCTGGCTGCTAAGACTGCCCGTTTCTGGGTGGTGACATTTCAGTGACTTGATTGCCTTTTCACTGTCTTTTCTGCATCTCCCAAATTTTCTTCTGTGTTGAGATGTTACCTTTATAATTAAAAAAAAAAAAAACCTGTTACACACACACACACACACACACACTGGAAGGAAATACACCAAAACATTAGCTGTGGTCTTTTCTGGGCAGAAAGACCAGGAACGATGATTTCCTCTTCTTTTTATTATATATATTTTTAAGTTTTCCACATTGCTTTAAATTGAGCACATATTCGATGGCATCAGAAAGTTTTTAAATTATGGTCACGCGTCAGTATCACAACTGGTAACCCCAGTTGCAGCTGAGAAACGTACTAACCCTATTGTGTGTAAATGTTACTGGAAGAGGAGAGATTTCAAATGGAACAGTTGCACAGGAAAATGTTATTTCCACCAAAACCGAGATAAAAATGACTACTCCATTTGGTGTATGTACCAATGGTGGTGAGGTACCACTTTCTGCCGTTGAGTGTGGTGTCAGATAAGAAACCATGCTGCCACTAGCAAAGGCGATCTTGATTCAACCTTAAAAATGTGTGCGCTGGGGATGCCTGGGTGGCTCAGCTGGTTAAGAGTCTGACCCCTTGGTTTCCCTCAGGTCAGGATCTCAGGGTCAGGAGATGGAGCTCTCTCCCTCTCCCTCTGCCCCTCCCCCTGCCCACCTGCGCACATACATGCACACTCTCTCTCTCCCCCTCAAATAAATAAATCTAAGGGGGAAAATTACACACTGCATTTCAGTGCCCAGAGGTGAGGGCTCACCGGTACCTCCCACCCACAAACACGCTACATTCACCAAAAGCACCAAATTGCACCCTTATGCTTTTCCAGCACCTTCTACATCCACCTGGTTCTTTGATGGGGGGCAATGGGGCAGGCAGGAACTAAAAGGAAACACTACATCTGACATCTACCAGCACTTAACTGAGAGGTATGACTTCTGATTTCTTTTTACTCTACCTTTTTCAAACAAAAACTTTTTAAGATTTTATTTATTTGAGAGAGAGCGAGCAGGAGTGGTGGGGAGGGGCAGAGGGAGAAGGAGAAGCGACTCCCCACTGAGCAGGAAGCCTGATGTTGGGCTCCATCCCATGACCCTGCGATCATGACCTGAGCCGAAGGCAGACACAACTGACTGAGCCACCCCGGCGCCCCTTTTTCAAATGTTTCTAGAGGAAACCCTAACATCAGAAAGAATCCTATTAAATTGATAAGCAATATCAACACATCACAATATTATTTCAAGAGCTTAAAAACTGAAGTCACCTCTTCTAGGAAGCCTTCCGGATGGCCACTCATTCCAGGATGCTACCTCTGAACTTCATACAGCCTCCGTCACTGTGGGCGTGTCCCCGTTTTGAAAGCAAACCTTTTCTGGTCATTTCCCTCACCACACTGGGATTCTCTACAAGCTGGGACTTTGCCTTGTTTGTCCTACTCCAGTGCTTGGCAGTATTGGTAAATATTGACATCAGTTGAAAGCCAACGCTCTAAGGAGGGAGGAGGGGGAAGGGAAGAATCACCCCCAAATCCTTCCTTTGTGTGTGGGGAAATGCACTCGTTGTCAAGTGCATGGGGCAGAACTAGAGTATCCATTCATTCACTGCTGAGGGCTGCAGATGGGTACAATCCCTTCGGAAAAGTAGGAGTGTCTACCAAAGCTGAAATGTACATCTGCCTTCTGGCCCATCTATCTCCAACAGAAATGCAAACGTGTGTTCGCCAAAAGACGAGCAGGAGAACACTGGCATCAGTACCGTCCGTCATGGCCTCAGCACGGCTCCACCTCCAGCAGGATGGAAATACGCTGTGTGGGTTCCCAGAACAAAATCTACACAACAGTGAGGACGAATGATTGACAACTCCGCCCAAAAACATGGATGGATCTTGCCAAGGTAAGGTCGATCGCAGGAATTGGATCCAAAAGTACATAGAGAGTAATTCCCAAGATACAAAGTACAAGGACAAATCGAGGGGTTAGAAGATCAAGATCAAGGTTGCACTTGGGGGGCGTGGTGACCGGAGTGGGCACAGGGGACTTGGGACTGATCTGCGGACTAGTTCCATGGGTGGATTCCATCTGAAATGTATCTATAATATAATGATGTAGAATATGGACGCTTTTCTGCATGAAGGCATGTATGTTCTATTTCAAGCTCTCTAAGAGCTTTGGTAAACTATCTGCAAACACAGACAGAATGCAAATGACCAGTGCACTGCCCGTCACTGTTTATGAAGGCTTCCACCATGACGTCTCACTAGGAAGCCCCACAGTGGACAGAGAGGGGGCTACATTCTCCTCTATAGGTAAGAAAACCAAGGCTCATGATAGTTCACCATGTACCGAGAAATAAGACTTAATCCTCTACCCATTGGGCCCAGTACAAACAAGGAAAGAAGGAAGAAGAAAAGTCAAGTGTGGCCCCAGGAGATCTGAAGGCCACGTGATTATTATTTGATTCTCTTCTCTGTCGGCTTGATGCTCTGGGAGAGTAAACACCACTTTCCCCATTGTTGGATCCCCAACCCTGTGCACACAGGAGCAGCTCTGTAAATGCTAACTTAATGAAAAGCCTCAAGATTCAGGCTGGAATGCTCTGAATTTTGGCCCCAGGGATGTGGCTGTGAGACCCCGCTGTCCTAGAGACAGACAGGTGGCTTCTCCTTGTGCTTCCCCCCACTGCCACTGCCTGAAAAAGAGAGGGGGCTGAAATCTAGGAAACCCTTCTGAAACAAGAGTCTCCTCTGCTGGCTCTTCTCTTGCCCCGCCCCCCCAAGAGGCTCCAAGCCTACTCTCTGGCAGCCCTGGTGATGGGCTCGGTGGGGCCCAGTCTGGGGCTGCAGGGGCCCCGGCTGCCCACCACCCTCTGCCAACGCTCTACTAGCTCAGAACGGAGCCTCCGAGTGTGTGCTAGCCCCACTGTCCCCCACCTCCCAGCTAGACCGTCTCTGCCAGGCTCCCAGCTACGTGTTCTGATTACTCATGACAAGTACGCAGAAGCCCTAACAGGGATCTGACCGCCCCCCCTCCGCCCCGGAGAAGGAGCAGCTATTTGGCAGGTCAGGAGAGAGAGCAGGGGGGCTGAGCCTTGGCCCTGAGGACTGACTCAGCATCCCGGGGCGGAGGGCATGGGAGCCCCTTGGAGCCAGGCAAAATGCCAGTCCTGGAAGGCTGGGTCTCAAAAGGTCCAGGGCAACTGACGGCTACAAATCACGACCATTTCTCAGGCACTCACGTGGTACCGAACATTGTGCTAAGTATTGACATCTGTGGTCTTTCTTAAGCCCCCCCCCACAGCAAGTGTCATTAGCCTCTTTTACACTTTAGGAAATTGAGCAGACGATCTAGCGAGTCCATGGCCAAGGGGGCGATTCCATCCCAGGCTGAAACCCAACCTCTCTGGGCCTTGGTTTCCCCACCACAGAGGGCGAGAGAGACCAGTGCCCACCCTTTCTCTATCCCACAGGAGCGAACTATAGCCAAATGAGTTTAGGGCAGGAGAGCTGGCAGGGGAGGGAGTATGGCCCAGGTGAGTTCTCCTACCTGAGTGGCCTGGCCAGGCGGCAGGTGAAGAAGCAGAGGAGGCTCAAGGCCAGGGTCAGGAAGAGGAGGCTGAGGACGCCTGTGAGGACCATGTCCAGGGTGGGGGACACAAGAGCCATCTTGGGGCAAAGAGGGCCCCACAGAACACCGTGTATGCACCCAGGCAGGCCAGGCTAGCCTTGGATGTGCTCTGCAATGCCCTGGGTCCGGTCCGTGGCTGTGACCTGGCTTTGTCCCTTGGGGTTAATCTTTTGGGGATTAGCCCAGGAAGGATGAACTGGGAGGGGTGGGGGTGGGGGAACCGCCCATGAAGCTCCCCTCCCTCCCAAGCCAGGCCTTCCCTACCCTGATGCCTATTCATTCAACTTTGTTCATTCATTCTTCAGTCCCAAACATTTGGTGAGCGCCAGCTGTGTACCTGCTCTGTTCTAGGTACTAAGGATTCGTTGGCGGAACAGGATAGACACGGTCTCTATCCTCTTGGACATCCCTGACCAGCCAGGGTAAAAAGAGCACCTACGAAGCTACTACTGCCATCATGCTGGTCCCCCCGTGGGACAAAAGCGCAGAAGGAAGGGAACCCCCAGCTGGCAAAGGCCATGATCCGTGACTTCTCTGAAGCAGCAACAGTGGCTGTTCCACCCCATTTACAAGCCTGGGAACGAGATTGCACTGAATCTGCCGAAAGGGGGAAGGGATGTCCAAATTAAGAGGAACTGTTCTTAGGGAGCACCCACTGTGTGCCTGGCCCCATGATGGGCATCAGCATCCCCGTTTACAGATGAAGCAAACAGGAGCTCAGAACAGCCTGTCACCCCAACCCCTGCACTGCCCCAGAACTGGGAGAGCACCAGACCTGCAGGACAGCAGCCTTCAGTAAAATCACCAGCTATCCCCGCAGAACCCACACACACAGGCTGGAGGCAACTGAGCTACCATGGCCTGCCTGGAGGTCCCTTTCCGTTCCGGAAAGGAACCCCGTATCCATCTCTCTTGGGTCCCAACAACATCTCATCAAGCCAGGATGGGCTTACAGTTCCCATCTTACAGACTGGAAAACCGAGGCTCAGAGAAGTGAAGCCATTAGACATAACCAGAGCCCAGACACCACCTGCAGTGTGCCTTTGAGACCAGGCCTTTTCCAGCTATAACTCCTGCCACCTGGGACCCCTCACACTCCATGGTACAAAGCACTCAAGGTCAGGGGAAGAGGCGTTTACCCTCTCACACCAAGTGGTCCCCTCTTTCTGGTCCCACAAGGGCCACTAGGCTTGCCATAAAGATAGGAAATCCAGGGGTGTGACTCCATGAAAGCCTTTTTTTTCTCAATAGGCTCTTGACTCAGACTGCATCAGACCAGCATAGCACACTAGGGACATGGGCCCCCATGACAGACAGGGAAACTGAGGCTCATCAGTAAAGTCATCTGGCCCAGCTGTCACAAGACCAGCACTGTTTGGGTCAGGCCCCAGCGCACCCACCCCCAACCCCGAGCTCTGAGACATTGGGTCAGTCCCTGTGCCCATCACTCGGGAGAGCACCTGTGGTGTGCCAGACACTGAGTGGGACACACCTGACCTTAGGCTTGTTAGTGAGAGAACTGGCTCATTTGTCAAAGAAGGCGAGGGAAGGGAGGCCTGGGCGGTAGTGGGAGGCGGGGCGGTTACGGTGGTGGAAATGATTCAGGCTCACATAGATGGAAGGTGCTGACCACGCCCTGCACAGGACCCCTCAAGGAAGCTACCAGAAGGTCACCCCTGCTCCAGGCTCCCTCCCCCACAGCTCACCCAGAGACCCTCCCTGCCAGCTCCCCCAGCCCTGGGGAGCCGGCTAGGACAGCTCTAAGTCTCCCCCACCCTCCAGCCTCCCAAATTAATAGGAGACCCAAAGAGGGTCACCTGGTGCTCCCTGGCCTTACCTGGCCAGGCCAGAGGGCAGTGATTTGTCCTTAGGGAGCCTCCTGGCTGGAGGTCACAGCCCTGGGAAATCTAGGCTGAGGAGGTCCTTTGAGCAGACTTCCCCAAACCAGGCCACAAGAATCATTTGGGGGTGAATGGCGGGGTAGGGGGGAGTGGAGGGGGGTAGAAAGTCCTATTCCCAAGTGGTTTCCTGCGGAGGGGGACAGACTAGGAAAAGTATGAGAGTGATGGAGGTATTCTTTTTTTTCTTTTTTTAATTATTATTTTTTTAAATTATTATTTTTTTTGATGGAGGTATTCTTTATGGTGACCGGGAAGTATTAAAAGTGTGTGTTTGTGTAGCTGTACAACTCCAGCCGGGGGCTAACAGCCCTCGCTCTGCCTGTATTGCCAGGTGCTGAGGACCTGATGAGCTTTGAGTGAAGGGGGCACAGAGAAAGAAAAGAGTGTGGCTGATTCAAATTTAAAAGGAGATTAAAGAGACCCCCAAATTCCCATTCTCCCAGGACCTGCCGAGTCATTCTGTGAGTAGATGACTTTGGGAAACACTGCTTTGCAGACTCTCCCACTGCCCAGACGGGAAGACTGAGGCCAAGAGAGAAAAGACTTACCCCAGTTGCCCAGCTCCTCCTTCCCATGGACACACACAGGGAACAATCAGATTCAGAACAGGCAGAAGCCAGCGCCCTCTGGGCTGTCAAGCTGGGCCTTCCTGGCTCTTTGAAGGAGCTGTGGCCACAGGAAATGCTGCGTGTTCCCTGAGCGCCAGCGGGCTGGGGACCGGGGTGGGGGCTGGGGGCCTACTAGAGCACCAACTGGGCTGTAGCAGCTCCCCGGGAAGGAACATTTCAGCTACAGGGTCAGAGAGAGGGGACATGGAATCCCTCTCTTGGCCAAGCCCGGTGTCCCTGGCAAGCCTTGCTGGCCCGGACTTTATTCATTCAGTGACATAGCTTATTTACGGCTTCCATGAAGCAGCTCCCGGTGCAGGGCTCAGGAAGGCATGTGTGGTTGCCAGCGTGGGCTGCAGGTCAGATCCAAGGAGGGACTTCCCCAGAGGGCAGTTAGCCAGATGCTGGCGACAGGGCAAGGCTCAGCCCTCCAGCTGCGGACAGCACTCCACATGAGCAGAAAACAGATGTGCGAGTGCCCGGGGAAGCACGGGGTCATCCGGCTGCCAAGCCATTGCGTCTTTAAGGCTCAGCTGAGACACCAGCTGTCCCCGGAGCACTTCCAGTCTCAACATCTCTGTACACAGTGTTCCCTGGTCTAGAATGTTCCCTGCTATCCGCTCCACGAAGCCTTCCCATCATCGTTCCACCTTGGTTGCTCTGCAGAGTCGCCCCGCACCCCTGCCTCAGCGCAGGCAATGGTTATGTCTCCTCCCCAAGCTCCCAGAACCTGGGGCGCTCAAGACCTTGGTCATGGTCACCCCTATCAGAGTCTCAGAGAGCCACTGGTTGTGGCCCCTTCACCACAGCATGAGCTCTGCGGACGGTGGCAGCCCCGTGGCTGGCAGAGCCAGGTGCACAGCTGGGTGGCCAGGGAGTGTCAGCAGGTGGGTGAGAGGGTGGTGGGGTCCAAGGGGGTGAGTGGCCGAAGACGCAGCCCAGCAGCAGAAGAGTGAGCCCCGTCGCCAGGCCACCGGGCTCAGACCCTGCCTCCGCCCCTCCAGCTGGGTAGCTAAGGGCCACCAGCCCCAGCCCTCTGTGCCTCGGGCTTCTCATCCGCAAAGTGGGAGACCAAGACAAACCACAAGGTTGTTGCAAGGACTGCAGGAGTTAACAGATGGACCGGCTTAAAACAGACCGCAGGGCA
This sequence comes from Enhydra lutris kenyoni, assembly GCF_002288905.1. NCBI lineage: Eukaryota > Metazoa > Chordata > Mammalia > Carnivora > Mustelidae > Enhydra > Enhydra lutris. Next base: position 4,311,852 of record NW_019154122.1, read on the forward strand.
TGGTAAGTGTTCGGCTGACTGCGGCCGTGGTGGGGATGAGGAGTGGGGGAGGATGGATGGACACATAAAGGACGGGCAAGGAGAGGGGCACGTGAGGGTTGGGAGCAGAAAATGGACTGGCCGTTCTCTGCTCACTCGGCCAGGCAGCCAGTCACCCTCAGGGCTTTCCCACTTGCTTGTCTGGAAGGCCCCACCAGAGGCCTGCTGCAGAGTGCTAATGTGGCAGGAGGAGGGGGTATTTAGTGAAGGGAAAGGGAGTGAGGTTCCAGTTCTTCGAGTCAAGGGGTTTCCACGTCTCCACGCGGGAGGAAACAACCCACCACGCAGCCTGACATGCTCTTTTCCTCTTGAAGGGGAGAGAGAGAACATCAGGGATCGGCCAGGAAGGTTCCATGGATGGATGGGGAGGAAGGCCGGGCTAGAAAGATGAGGGGGTGGAAAGATGGGGGGTGGAGATAACGGAGACGGGCGGTGCCCCTGGCAGGAGGGCAGAGGGGGCAGCCCAGACCAGTCACAAAGGGCTCTGCTCACGCAGCTCAGCCTAGTCGAGAGCACGTCCTGCGTGTCCCTGCACACGGACATGCCAGTCCATCTTACAGGTAGGGACGCTGAAGCTCAGGGTCTGCCACTTGCCCGAGGCCACACTGCGGAGCTGGAATCAGGCCCCCAGAGGACCGGGTTCTGGAGCCAAAGCTTTTCTGGGGCTCCCTGGGGCATCTGGATGGTTTGGATGCCACAAACTGGCTCTGTGGGCAGAGGACTGAAGCCAGTCAAGGTCCAAGTGGTGGGAGGAGAGCTGCCACAGGGATAGGGGGGATGGCAGGACCCGGAAACCCGTGCCTGGGGCCTGAGATGGCTGAGGGCCTGGGCAGAGGAGGTCAGGGATGGCTGCTCTACGGGCACACAGGCTTCCACCATCCCACGGAGAGGACATGGGGAGGGACGGGCAGGGGAGGCAGGTGCCGTGTCTCTCCAAGGTGTCCTCCATCCCCGTACTTGGGGGACACTCAGCAACCCTGTGGCAGGAGGCCCTCCGCTACCGGGACACCAGACTGTCCCATCCTCGCTCTCCCAATCAACAACACAAAAAGGAAGAGCCCAGGGAGGGTACACGCCTCCCCAGGGTCACACAGCACACCAACAGCAGGGACAGGGGTCCACAGAAGCTGGCTCCAAAGAGGGGGCTGCGACTAGAAGCACAAGGCAGTCCGTGAGCCTAGGAGCCGTGAGTCCTAGTCGCCCGTGTGGGCACCCGGGTCTTGGCATTCCAAACATTAGTGATCTGTGTCACCTAAAGAGAACCATTCAAACTGAGACCATTCTAAAAAAGCCCTCAACCCTACTCACAGCCCTTACTCTGCACCAACCATTGTTCGAAGCACTTTACCTCCATCCACTCATTTACTCCCTACCCACCACCTGCCACGCTGGCACTATTCTTACCCCCAGTCTGCAGGTGACCGAGCAGAAGCACAGAGAGGTTGAAGTCCCTTGCCCAAGGTCACACAGCCCAGCCAGATTTCAACATTCCTTCTGGATGTTTGTCTCCCAGGGCCGAGTGTAAACCCCTAAGCCGCCAGCGAGCCTGGAAAGGAACCATGTCGGCCCCAGCTGCAGCATGGGTCATTTTGTGTCTGTGGATGAATGGGCCACGTGCAGCTACTAGTGGGCTCGGGCTCCCTACACACCCATCCCATGTCACCCCAGCCCCCAGAGGGAGGGCTTCCTCCTTGTTCCCACGCCCTGTCCCCACTTACAGAACAGAGGTGAGGCGAGGTGACTTACCCGAGGTCAGAGGGTGTGAGTGAGCCTAGACGCAAGCCTCCGGCCCGACCCATGCCTAGATGCAAGCCTCCGGCCCGACCCACCCCACCCCTATTCCGAGGGGTCCTGAAGCAGGACCCTGGACCACCCCAGCTCTCCCCACTCCCCGCCCTCCCCCTCAAACCCACGCACCCTGGCAGCCTTCCCCTGGGAGAGGAAGCCACCATTCCACAGCCCCCATGTGGGCCCTGAGAGAGGCCAGACGCTGGGGATGGGGGAAGTAGGCAGTTAACTTGTAACCTGCTGGGCAGCGGCCAACACGAGCAACATCCTGGGTGGCATGTGCAGGGGGCTTGCAAACACCCTGCTGGCATGAGAGCCGGGAGGACACGGATGTTCCCAGAGATAGTGCGCTGCAGCTGGCCCCGGATAAGCGCGTTCCGCACATTCCCAGAGAACCTTCCAGCAAGAGGAGGAGACTCCTGCCCCTGGTGCACTTGCCGGTGACCCCAGAAGGTGGCAGGGCAGGGAGACTGCCTCGCCCTGCAGGAAACCTGAGCCCACGGAAGCAAGGGTCCCACCCAAGGGTGCACAGCTCAGCAGAGTCCCCGTGGCTTACAGGTTTCGCGACCTTGGGCAAGTCACTTCACCTTTCTGGGCCTCAGTATCCTCCCTTGTCGCAGGCAGACCATCACCATGTGTGCCTATATCACTGTCCGATTGGAAGCACGAGAATACGATAAACCGGGAGATAAATGCCCAGGGCTTGGCACATTAAAACACTCAATGTTAGCTGGTAGTAACGGGTGGAACGAGCATGCCAGGCCCCGTTCGAGGCGCCTCACATGCACGGACTCGCCTAATCCGCACAGCAGCCCTCCCGTATGTGCCACCATTGCTCCCACGGTACAAAGAAGTTCAGTAACTTGGCCAAGGTCACACAGCTATGAACAGGACACTATGGAGATGGAAAGGCAAAGACTCTTAATGGAGCACCTACTATGTGCTGGAGCTTTTGATTCCGCCTTCCAAGGATCCTGTGAGGTGGGAATTATCAGCTCTGGGTCAGGACACAACACTGAGACTCAGGAAGTAGGAGGGAGGAGCAGGGTCACACAGCCATCGCGTGGGAGAGCTGGGATCTAGGCCAGGGCTAGCTGGCTCCACAGCCAGTGTACTTGCTACTACCCCCATCACAGCCATCTGCCAGGACAACTTCCACCACTGGTGGCAAGAGCTGAGGCCTCAGCCACCCCCGGTACAGGGAGCCCTGTATCAGTGTGCCAGATGATCTCGTTCTGCCTATCTCTGTGTGCAAGCTAGAGTCCTCGCAGGAGTGCTGCAGGATATCCCTGGTGTGTGTGCCCAGCCCCTGCCCCACCACTGGCCCTGAAGTCAGGCTGCTCCCTCCGCTCCCTGGCCAACTCCCCTTGGGCTGCCTCCATAAGGGGAGTGGCTTTGCTTGGTCACAATTGCTTCTTCCCTCCCAGGTCAGCCTTTCCCGGTTTGTAACTCCCCGGAGAGGCTGAGATGGGCAGGGGCAGCCCAGGGGTACAAGTCAGGGTCCTGGCCAAATATTCAAGAGCTGTTTCTTCATCTGTGAAACAGGATTAATAAACGCCACTCTGCTTCCAATATCAGCTTCCAGGGAGGGAAGGAACTTTCCAAACTATAAAGTGGTGTAGATGTTCCTAAGGCTTTCCATGGCTCCCCTTCTGATGACCATAGTGGATCTCTGCTGTCATCGCTGGCCACCCGGAATCCATTCCCCCCTCCTAACAATACCGCAGTTTCCTTGGACAGCCACCCTCCCTGTTTCAGCCCTGGGGTTTGGGTGGGATTGATCCCCACCCCCAGCAGCTCCAGGTGGGTCCTGCTGGGCTTACCCTGGAAGATTTTCTCCACCTGGATGGTGTGTTCTAAGGGTGAGGGAGGGGGGAGGAGCACTGTGTGGGGCCTAAAGATGGAACCACTCACTCCTTAGAATCTGGAGTCTTGGGTAATATTGCTTGAGTCCCTGGATGCAGCCATTCCTGAAGCTTGCCTCTGAACATCCATTCCACAAGCCAATTAATTCCCCTTATTGTTTGCCTTGGATTTCCTGTTTCCTGGAACACAGTCTGACCTCAGAACTCCAGTCCAGTCAGTTCTTCTGAGCCCCTTATAATGTAAGCAACCACATCATGTCACACCCAGCCAGCTGTTCCTACCAAAGGAAAAAGCTTGCAAACAAGGTAAAGATGGGTCCATAAATTTCAAGTGCATGATTAAATAGGAGTCCAACTGAACACAAGTTACGTTTTCTTTTTGGAATCTATAAACCCTTAGAATCATAGGAGGTCCTCGGACAGGACCCACAACCCTACTGCAGGCAGGACTGAGACCCTCCCCTTCCAACAGCTGATGTCAGTGGGGTTTAACTCTTCCACCTGTGCCAAGTGTCTGTGGTGTGCCTGGCCCTATGCTCGGCGCTGCAGGTGCAAAGCTCCGCCTTGCAGGCCCTTCAGTCTAGCGAACACATTTGCACTGGGTTTTATACGAAAGCCCCAGGAGGTCAGAGTATGGGGGGTAATACTGCTACACCCATTTCACGGAGAAAGAAACGGAGATGCAGAGAGGTGAAGTGACCTGCCCAAGATCCTTCTGCTAGAGCGGGGGCCAGGCCAGGCCATGCTCTGGGATTGGCCTGGGTCCAGAACCAGAGCTTTTCCTCCCAGGTGCAGGGTTGGTACTGGGGCTGTCATCTCTCCGAGGCAGTCTGTGCTGTTGAGAAGTCAGAGTGGTTTAAAGAGCTGAAGAAGAGGAGGAGGAGGAGCCAACTGGCGGGCTCAGTTGGTAGAGAGTGTGACTCTTGATCTCAGGGTCATGAGTCCAACCCCACATTGGACATAGAGATTACTTAAAAATGAATAAATAAAAATCATAAAATAAATGCAATTTTTAAAATCTAATGAAGAAAGCCCAGCCTCATGGGCTTCCTGTTTGCCTGGGGCTCTTGGCTCCGTGCAAAGCCCCAGTGAGCAAACCCATTTGGATTTACTATCCTATGAGTCTCTCCTCCTGCAGGCTGTGGCCAGAGAGGGAACCAGGCACAACCCGGAAATCTAGGCCTCAAAAGCTTTCACAGGCAGCCCTGGGCGCCCCAAATGAACTGTCCCAGCCTCTACCCTGCCTCGCCAAGATCCAGCTGATACTGACTGAGCACCGCCGGCACACCAGGGCCTTCCCTCCTTGTAATTCAACCAACATCTGGCTGATTGCTGTTTACTGAGCACCTACTATGGCTGGAGGGTATTCTACACACTGAACAGAACCACCCGAATCCCTGCTGCTGGGGTGACCAGACAACAAAGAAGGAGCAAAGTCAACAGGCTACCAGGTGGTTGGTGCTAGGCCTGATGGAGAAACAGGAGGCAGCAAGGACAAGAGGAGATGGTGAGGACAAGCCCGAGACGCCAGGAGAAGGCAGTAGTTCTCCTCGCCGCAGAGCATGTGATTCCCGAACTGCAGATAAGGAAACTTCAGGAAGCTTCAGGATTGAAGCTGGTGTCCGCCTCCATCTACTCATCTCACCAGCGGCTGCTGGGCTCCCTGATGCCCTCTCCCCTAACCCTACCACATGGCACTAGCTGCCCTTTGGCAGATAACACAAGCAAGGCTCTGCCAGGTGAAGGCACAAGCCCAGGCCCGCAGGAGCACAGAGAGGCCGGGGTCAGCCCCGGTGCCAGCCTCTGCAGCCGCCTCTGGGCAGGGCCCACATCTGCTCCCGAAGGCCTCGCCTTCCGTCTCCAGCTCTGGGCTTGTTGAAACTCAAGCTTCCTCTTCGCTGATTCCCTGTCCTCCGAGAGTCCCTCTCCCTTTCCCAGAGCCGCTGTGGCTCTCTATCCCAGGTCACATGAGCCTGTAATTAACTTCTGCCCATCACTAAACCCGCATCTGTGTTAAGCCTCCTAAGGACATGTTGTGTAAGGCCAAGGGTGGGTGGACAGCTGGAATACGCGTGGAAGGGGTGGGGAGCTTCTCACTGAGCTTCCCCATCTGGATCTGTCCGGGAATCCCCAAAACCCCTGTGTAATCTCCCTGAACGCTGGAGCATAGTGGAAAGACCTTGGCCATGGAGGAGGTAGACGCGGGTTGAGTCTGTCCAACTTTGAAAGTGACTCTGCATCTGGGGCTGCAGATTTCTTATCCATCAAACAAGGTTAGTCAAGCCCGTCTTGCAAGGTTGTTGTAAAGATAAGATGCCCAGGAGAGTATTTGTTAAGAGATAAAACTCAACAGAAAGTGTATTTAGAAAACATTTAGGAAGGCCTGGCGGACAAACATCAAGAATTTGTTGAACTGAATAGAGAAGTTTGCGTCATGGTGAACCACCACCAGCGGCCAAACAATAGCTTCATTCATTATGCTCCTAGTAGGCATCCTCAGTACCAACCCCATTTTATAGAAGGCGGGGGTGGGGGGATGGGGAGGAGCACAGAGAGGTTAAGTAACTTGCCTATGATCACACAGCAGGCAGCAGTAAAGCTGGGACTAGGAACCCAGAATGTCCACCTCGGAAGTACAGACTGAACCATTATGCCAGGTTAGTTAACCGAGGCACTGAAATACAGGGACTAAGTGCTGAGCCAGGAAGGGATCATGGGCAGCCCCACTCCAGAACCTTCCCACTTAACTATCCCATCGGCTTGTCAGAGCCAAAAGGGACTCTAGTATACCCTGACACACTCATATTTTTCCCCCAGCAGGTTCCTGAAGTCCAAAGAGGTAGTGTGACCCTCCCAAAGTCAGACGGCCAGTGAGCTGAAGAATCAGGACAAGCAGCCAGGTTTCCTAACTCCAGAGCCCAATGCCAACCCTGAATATCACACAGACCATGAGGGGCCACCAGGGAAGGAGTCTCAAGGATGCACCAGAATTTTTCCAGCAGAGTAGAAGGAAGGCAGTCTCAGGAGAGGAAACAGCTCGTGCAAAGTTCTAGGGGGTCACTAAAGTCTTTTTTTTTTCCCCCTAGAGAATAGTGAGCTATAAAGTGCATGTAAAGGTTGGGGCAGGGGCAGAAGATGAGGCTGGTTTTTCATATTAATTACTTCCATTTTGTTCTTTTATTTATTTTAATACTTTCTTGTTCTGTATTATGTTGCCACCATCTTTCCTTATTTCTTTTGCACGCTTCTCCCATCCAAGTACTAACCAGGCCCGACCCTGCTTAGCTTCCGAGATCAGACGAGATTGGGCGCGTTCAGGGTGGCATGGCCGTAGACTCTTTTGCATGCTTCTAATGCTTATTTAAAGTTCTTGGTACAGGGTTGCCTGGGTGGCTCAGTCAGTTAAGTGTCTGCCTTACGGCTCAGGTCACGATCCCTGGGATCGAGCCCCACTTCCAGCTCCACGTTCAGCAAATCCCTATGCCCCTCCCCACTGCCAGCTCCTGCTCAAAGCACACACTCGCTTCGTCTCAAATAAATAATAAAATCTTAAAATATGTAAATATAGGGGCACCTGGGTGGCTCAGTGGGTTGGGGCCTCTGCCTTCAGCTCGGGTTGTGATCCCAGGACCCTGGGATAGAGCCCCACATCGGGCTCAGCGGGGAGCCTGCTTCCCTTCCTCTCTCTCTGCCTGCCTCTCTGCCTACTTGTGATCTGTCTGTCAAATAAAATACGTAAATAAAATAAAATTCTTGGTCCATCTGTTCTAATATCACGGGCTCAGTGGTACCCCTAATCAATGCGCCGTTTTTCTGAGGCAGCCACCGGGGCTCCAGCTGGTGGCGCAGCGGCTGCGGGAGCAGGGAAGCCATGCAGCGTTAAAGCTAACCGTAAGGGAAGATTATCCACCTCCTGGACCCTCTTTCTCAAATTAACACCTGAGTACTGAAACAGCAAAGCAGCAACACGTCACTAAGCCTAGGGACTTACAGAGAAAATGCAATGTCCAGGGGAGACCGAAGGGAGTTTTAAACTTGTGTGTAGGGGTTGGTGCAGCAGCCGGGGTAAGGAGTGGGACATAGTCTTTAGGCTGATGGAGATATTAGAATAGAAAAGAAAATCAGGGGACGCCTGGGTGGCTCAGTCCGTTAAGCGTCTGCCTTCGGCTCAGGTCATGATCCCAGGGTCCTGGGATCGAGCCCCACACATTGGGCTCTCTGCTCAGCAGGGAGTCTGCTTCTCCCTCCCTCTCCCTCTGCTCTTCTACCTGCTTGTGCTCACTCTCACTCTTCCTCTCTCTTTAAAAAAAAAAAAGAAAAAAAAAATCAGGTTTGAGTTCTGCTCTTACCCCTTTGCATCAAAAGCCTTCTCCAGCAGGCACTCCCTTCCCCAGCACACCCACTGCCCTGGACCGACCACAGCCAGCACGCTCACTTGGACATGAGCGTCTGCAGGCCTGAGTGTCTGCTGGCGTAAAACCAGGGCCAAAGGGGACCTGGCTGGCTCAGTCCATACAGCATTCGACTCTTGATCTCGGGGTTGTGAGTTCAAGCCCCAAGTTGGGTGCAGAAATAACTTAAAAATAAAATCTTTTTTTTTTTTAATTTTAAGATTCTACTTATTTATTTGCCAGACAGAGAGAGAGAGAGCGCGTGCACAAGCAGGGGGAGCAGCAGAAGAGGGAGAAACAAACAGGCTCTTTGCTGAACCTGATGTAGGACTTGATCCCAGGACTCTGAGATCCCATGACCTCAGCCGAAGGCAGACGCTTAACCGGCTGAGCCACTCAGGCGTCCCAAAAATAAAACCTATATAACAAAAGAAAACCACAAACAACAACCTTGGAGTGCAATCAGGGCAGTGAAGCAGGCCACGTGGGGTTACAGGAATCAAGAGGAAACGGACAGGCCTCCAGCCACTTCAACCACCCCTCCCCTTCCAGACCTCAGAGCGGGTGGATTCTGACCTAACCAGACAGCCCCATTCCCTGCCCGCCGTTTCTGGGGTGCTGGAAGTGAGGCCCAGTCCCAGGGTATTGGTTACCTGGGGAGGCGGAGTGGCAATACCAAACTGAGCCTCTCCACTCCAGGACTGCCATCTCCTTGAGCTCATTGATGCTGACAGAGACCGGGGTCAGGCTTAGATCCTTAGCTCAGTCCTCAGCACCAGACATAATCTCTGAACCTGACCCCCCCCCCCACCGCTAAACACACCTGACCCCCAAGAAATGAGATCACGGGGAATCCAAGGAACACAATGACTTCAAAACAAACTGATTAGAGATACCACCGGAATCAGCTGTATTCAACAGATGGACCGAGAATTTCAACTAAGCATTAGAAACACACAAAAGAAGTAAGGAAAGATATTAGCAATAGTAAACAGAACAATCAAGTGTTAGAGCACCCAAGTGGAAATACTCGGTATGAAAAACAGTTGAAATAACAAAGGTAAGAGGTAAAGTGGAAATAGGGAACAGATACCAGATCAGGGAACACTTCCAGGAAAGAGCTGGGAAGGATTAAGAAACAGAAAAGATTTTTAAAAGAGAGGGTAAAACAGGGGCACCTGGGTGGCTCAGTGGGTTAAAGCCTCTGCCTTCGGATCCAGTCATGATCTCAGGGTTCTGGGATCGAGGCCCACATTGGGCTCTCTGCTCAGCCAGGAGCCTGCTTCCCCCTCTCTCTCTGCCTGCCTCTCTGCCTACTTGTGATCTCTCTCTGTCTGTCAAATAAATAAATAAAATCTTTAAAAAAAAGAAAAAAGAGAGAGAGGGTAAAACATCAGTTAAAGTTAAAACATCAGCCCCAAACTTACTCCATTAATTTGAAATGGATCACAGACCTAGTGATAAAAGCTAGAACCACAAAGCTTCTAAAAGAAAACGTAAGACTTTGGGGAAGACAGGAAGTCTTAACCTCAAAAAAAAAAAAAAAAAAAAAAAACAAAAAACAAAAAAAAAAAAAA